>NW_027468664.1:12612375-12674875 GCF_046254945.1 Alosa pseudoharengus
TCCTCCTTCATCTTGTCCATCACCAGCGCAAGCAAGAGCCCCACCAACCCCCCAGGACAGTCCGATTTCAGTGATATGTCTCTGGGAGGACTTGACTCTGAGGTGCCCTTATGACACAGGTTGAAAGCCAACGAAGAAGATGGTGGACATTTCAGAACAACCATTAAACATCCATTAAAGGCAAATTTGAGATCAGCTACCAATCAAATGACACCCCGTGTGGTCTTTTGAGCCACTTTGTATGTTCCCCCAGATACAAGACTGACCACAAACACACCCCCTGGACAAAACATGTGTAGGAACCCTGGAACATGTATAGAATTTCACTGAATTTGGCAAAAAATTTAATGGATTATAAAATCATCTAATAAACCTGAATTCCATCCCTGTCTGGCCACCTCCACCTTGCTTTTTTCTCAGTAAAGGATACTACTGAACGAGTAATTCCTCCTCCAAAAACACACAAAAAAAAGAAAATAAAATAAATAAAGCCGTAATCTAAAACTCCATAAAGTGGCCAGACTTAAAGCCCCACTCTGTTTACTGTGGTATCGCCCTTTTTATGGGATCTCCGATAAGTCAGCCGGGTCCTTTTCAGTCGTTTGGGTTTTAAGAGATGTGCGGTCACTTGCACGATTGCTTGCTCTTTCAAGGCATTTTATATATCACTCTGTCTGTGTGTGTGTGTGTTTGTGTGTTTGTGTGTGTGTGTTTGTGTGAGTGAGTGAGTGAGTGAGTGAGTGTGTGTGTGTGTGTGTGTGTGTGTGTGTGTGTGTGTGTGTGTGTGTGTGAGAGAGAGAGATAGAGAGAGAGAGCTTGTGTGTGTGTGTGTGTGTGTGTGTGCAGGCGGGCTGTTGCAGAAGGCATTTTGATCTCCGTGGTGGGGATTGTCTAGATGAATGATTTCTCATATGATCACAAACACCCACTGCCCAATTACAAACACACTCATGCACACACATTGTATGTGTCTGTGTGTGTACAAAGATGAAAACACACACACACACACACACACACACACACACAAGCAATTGCACGTGCACAGTCCATATGTACTGTGTGCATTATCAGGCTACTCAGCTATGAGTAGAGCAAGAGATAAAAAGAAAGAAGGAAGAAAGAGAGAGAGAGTTCCCCTTTGTCTAGTCATTCCAAGTTGACTTACCGTTATTTCCTGACTTCTCACTGCACTGTAGCCTATATTTACTGCATTATAGTAGGCTGTTTATGTATTTCTATGTAACAAACAAACTCAAGCATTTGTTCAACTTCATGCAGAGAGAGAATGAGAGAGCATGCAGACACTGGTTGCAAGGCGTGTCATTGTTGTTGGTAACTAGCCAACAAAGATTAGCTAATACACTAAGGTAGATCTTGGAAATACAAGGCCATGGAAATACAATGTTATTTTCTCTCGCTTTTTTAAAGAGAAAGGATGAAGGCATTGAAGCTAGGGGAGTTATCTGAGTTGGACAAGAGCATGTTATACTGCGACGCTGGTTAAAGTGTTTGCTTTAGAGAAGCTGCATTACAATGCTGAGTAAGGCACAATGCTTAATTGATGTTTAAGCACAAAGACAATTTAAAGTCACAAACACAATGAACGTAAGGTAACTTTTGCCTTTTTAGTATTTTAGAGCTGCAAAATGTTGCCAAAATCAATATAGCCTATTGTTAGTCATGACTTCACTGTATGTACTTTTTAGCCAACCAATGTGTGAACCTAAAAATGGATGAATGTTAATATTGTAACCTATTTCTATTCTCTATTTCTGCAGGCAGACACACACACACACACACACACACACACAGTCCCAATTCCGTTGCTCTGATCATATCTGCATCCTTAAACTTTACAGCTATGTTCTGGGGAGAGAAACAGTCTGATGCCACCGGCCATTCATGGTCCATAAACAACATATGCTGCAAACACTCGCAGCTACCTCCAGGGCGAGTTTAACCTTGAGGCTCTACAGCAGATGTTGGCGGGCAGACCAAGAGAGAGAGAGAGAGAGAGAGAGAGAGCAACATCACATCACATCACAACATCACAACAGCTTTCGTGAGCATGATTCACTTGGATGCGGTATTGTCTCTTTATTTTTTGAGCACGCAGCAGAGCAGAGCATGGATGCGCCGTGCCGCGCTGGCATGTGCAATGTTTTCATTCGCCGGATGGAGAGCGAAGTGTGCAGGAGTAGTGCTGCGGTGGTTGTAATCATTAAGAGGGAATCAGTGGGCCCACGTTGTTTTAGGGCTGCCAGTTTTAAACATTTCATGCCATGTTTCTGCCACAGACGGTGGACCCAAGCATGAAAGACACATGAAAAGTTAATGAAATTTCCCACCATGTTTAAAAAACACAGCCAGTCAGGTGTGACTGAACACTGACAACCTGACACACAGAGAGAGAGAGAGAGAGAGAGAGAGAGAGAGAGAGAGAGAGAGATAAAGAGAAAGCAAGACGAAGCAGATGAAGGAGGATGGAAAATTCCACTGGGACTGCCCATACACAGTATTAACACTGAACACCACAAAGTTGATGTTCAGTAGAGCAGAAACTCCATATTTTGTCTTGTCTTTGGGCGTTCCATTATTTTTATAGGACAGTGAAGAGTGAGACAGGAAGTAAGTGGGGGAGAGAGATGGGGTGGGATCGGGAAATGACCACAGGTTGGATTCGAACCCGTGGGCAGAGGTGGAAAGTAACGAAATACATTTACTCATTTTACTGTATTGAGTAGTTTTTTTGTGTATTTTGTATTTTTTAAGTAGTTTTTCAAATTAGTACTTTAGTAAAAAAAAAAAAGTTAAGACTAACGACAACCGAAAGGAAGGGGGGAAATTGCGCCCGGTGTTACATGGCAACTGGCTCCCATGTTAACTGGCTGCGTTGATGACGTTTCATGATTGATGACGAGTCTTTGCCAGATGTGGCCGCTTGCAGATTTGTCACTTTCTGATATAGGCCTACTAGAGACGCACACAAATATGCATGACATGTTTAAAAGTCAAAATTGTATGTAGTACTACATGCACTGGACCATGAATATGCAACCAAAAAAAACAAACACCTAAATAGCATAAATTAACTCCACATGGGTATCAAACCACAAATAATTAATTGGCCTGGTTGCTTGGTAATCAGACGTCTATCCACTTGCGCCACGAACCAGCTGACGACACTAATAGAAATTGACTTTAGTTGTATGATTAAAAGAAGTCAGCTAACGTTATTATAATTGTAACAAGTTAACATAGCTGTTCATGTTATCTGGCTACCATGTTATCATGCTACCGTTGCCCAAGCCATTTAGTAGGCCTTCAAAGTATCATGGTTAAGTTTTACAAATGTTTCACTGAGGCTGTGGCCTACCTGAAGTGTCCACACTTCATTGGTAGACTTCCGAGGGCCCTGACATTTTAAAACGAGACATTGAGAACTTTGAAAAAGCACTGGTAGTTTACTTACAAGACGATTTATGCAGACAGTATCTTCACGAAGTTTAGCGTTTGCAGCCATCTTGAATTTAGTCGAGCGATAAGTAAGAATGAACAGGTATGATAAGGGATCAGATTCCAAAAATAATTCAGTGGAAATGCATGGATTCCGGTTTCTTCTAGTAGCAGCAACTGGAATCCATGCATTTCCACGGAATTATTTTTGGCTTTTCTGTAAGGTGGGTGTGGATAAAACCTTGTGCTACATGGATTAATATTAATATAATACTTCTAACTTGTTATTTTTATACTGTATTTTCTTTTACCCACACCCACACACACACACACACACACACACACACACACACACACATTTTTCTCGGTTCTCATTACCTCCCTCCTCTGTCGGCATTGAGCATTTCAAAACAACGACATCAAAAAAAGAAAATGAATTTAATTACAGGGAGGACATTCTGCGCCACCTTACGTGTCTCATAAACAAACGTCTAGGCATCAGCAACGGCAATGTGTTAATTTATATTAATTACAGTAATTGCAAGTGTCTGATGGAGAGTACATCTGCGATTGCACAGTATCATTTAGCTTCCCTCACGTGAAGAGACAAACAGAAGCAAGCTGCTTGCGTCAATCCCACCATTAGCAACGCAGAAACTCCCCCTTTAACAAACACTGCAACCCATTAGCAAGTTTTTTTTACTTGGGGGGCGTGAAGGGAGGGAGGTGGGTTGCTTGTGAACTAGAGCTCTCGACTCAGTGAGTGCACAGTGCCCACGGCAGCTTCCCACCGTTGGAGCATGTCAATTATGAGAATGCAAAGCATGTCACATTTATTTACAAGGTGTCGTTTTCAGAAAAAATGAAAAATATCGATGCCATGTTGGGTTGTTTAGTTCCAACCAAAACATTTCTTGGAATTAACACACAGCTTTTTAGCGTTTTAATCAGAAGTAGGGGTTGTATAGTAAACTCCAGAGTTGAGGGGAAGTGTGTTTGTGTGTGTGTGTGGGGGGGGGGGGGGGGGTTGGGGACAGAAGTTTATCAGTAGGAGCAGGGGAATACACGCGTTTAAATGGTGTGTGTATGGGTCTGCTTGTTAACCAGCACGGCTGGAGGTGGCATGACTCACCAGTGTGTGTGTGTGTGTGTGTGTGTCTGTTGTGTGTTGGAACGAACAGTGTGTCAGGCAGGGAGGCACACTCGGAGGGGAGGTTGGTTACACACAAATGGGGGTGCATGTGTGTCTGTGTGTGTGTGTGTGTGTGTGTGTGGGGGGGGGGGGGTTATAGGAAAGCAAAGGGCTGGTGGAGATAAGTAAACAACTTCAGTAGTGGCAACACTGGGGATCTTTTGATATAAGATGCACATGATGAGAGAGGGACACAGAGGGAGAAAGAGAAAAAAAGAGAAAGATAAATTCTTTGAGATTCTTTATCTTTTTAATGTGCATGCTTTCCAAAGAAAGCCTTTTCTCCTTTCTTTATGCATTATCTTGATGTCTTTTAGCATCTTTGTTGTTTTCTGTGCTGTTTTGATGGTGATTCTTTGGGCTTTGTCACTTTTGTCTTTGTTGAATTTTTGATAAACGAACTGACTGAGGCTGAATAAGAGGGGGTGGGTGATACGCTTCAGATCCACCAGCCCAATACCCGTGAAATCACTGTTTAAATGCTGTCTGATGGATGAGTCCTGCTCACACACAGACACACACACACACACAGCCTCTGTCTTTCTCTGACTTAGAAACACAAACACACACACACGCACGCACGCACGCACGCACGCACACACACACACACCCTCTCTGACACAAACACACATATGCACACGCACACACACACAGCCTCTCTTTCTCTGACACAGAGACACACACAAACACACACACAGTCTCTCTCTATCTCTCTCTCTCTCTCTCTCTCTCTCTCTCACACACACACACACACACACACACACACACATTCTGCCCCCCCCCACAAAACAAACATTAATAATACACTGACAAACACTCTTACAGACACAGAGAGAGAGAGAGAGAGAGAGACAGACAGACAGACAGACAGACAGACACACACACACACACACACATGCACACACACACAAACACACACAAACACACCTGGCCTTGAGATGCCAAGCAGCCTGATTCTGCTGATGAGACAGAGCTATAACATCTCTCCATCTCTCCTCCATCTCCTAGAGTGTGTGTAGCGTGCCGCGGTTGGTCCACTGGGCGGTCAGTAAACACCATATTGATAACTGAAATCTCTCAGGATCCCTGTATCGTTCCTGTCTTATGCTGACTCCTGACTTTCCAGTTGCTGTGATTGTAATTGGTCTTTTATGGTGGAGGTGAGGGGGCAGGTGGGAGGGTTAAGGTAACTCAATTTGCCTTGACACACCAACAATAAAGTTTGACAATACTGTATGAGCCACAGAGGGATAATACACATACACAATACACATTTTAATAGCACACCGTAGGCAAGATGGATCCAGAAGGCACACATACGATATGTGATCATCTTAAACGCACACAATGTAAAAACAACACTGTATTGCTTGGTCAAACACACACACACACACACACACACACCTTACACATACATGCACACACAATACTGGACATGACGCTTAGTAGTGTAAGAAGGGACATGACGACCAGTAGAAGGTATAAAAGTGAATTGATGACCTACTTCCTGTAAAATGTTATGGGCAACACATTACCTTTGATGCCCGTCCATCACCAAGTGACATGTCAATTCTTCAGCTCCTAAAGCATTCTGACGCATAGCAAAACAAGGTCTCTGGCATTATCAGATTGGGATGTTTGGATGTTTCTATGGTGCCGGTGGCCTGCTGCAAGTCACTGGCTTGTGTCAATCTCCATTTTGTGAGTGTGTGTGTGTGTGTGTGTGTGTGTGTGTGTGTGTGTGTGTGTGTGTGTGTGTGTGTTTGTGTGTGTGTGTGCGTGCGTGCGTGCATGCATGCATGTTTGTGTGTGCGCACGTGTGTGTGTGTGTGTGTGTGTGTGTGTGTGTGTGTGTGTGTGTGGTGATGGTGAGCTGATTTACAGAGCATTTGGGAAAAAAAGAAGTGGGCTGCAAATGTATCACTTGTAGTTGAAATCTAGGTCATTATCTTATTGCGTTGACATAAATTGAGTAAAGTGGGTCTTCACTCATAATTTCTAATTGGTAACAGATGCCCAGGGCTCACACAGCAATCCATTCATCTGTGCCTAAAAGAGCGCAGGAATCATCTTCGGGCTATTGATTTTTACACATGAGCAATGGACGACCAACATGTCTGTGACAGCCTAACACGATCTGTTTATATCAAATAAAATAAAGACGCTTTTCACTTGCGGACCATGTAACACTGGACGTCACTGAAAGCTATGTGTGGATGGAGAAGAAGGAGAAATAAATATGTGGAGCCAATGTCAAGCAGGCCTCCAACGCAGCAGGGGAATGAGAAAACTGTATGTATGGCTGTATTGATGCTGAAGGACATTTTCACATCAAGGCTTACATCAAATGCCACATAACAAATCACCCTGAGCTATTGTGCTCGATTGATTCAATTCAATTCAACTCACTTATATTCTGCTCTGTTGTATGGTATTGCATTCAATTTTAATTTGTTACATTAAACTCTAAAAGAAACATATACTAAAACTTTATACAAACATAATAGATATGGTCAGATGATGTAGTTATAGTTTCATTTGGTACCATATTTACCTTGAACATTGCATGTTCTTACTAAACAGCAAAATATGTTCAATTGGCACACATGTGATATGTCATTACCACTAATACAAGACAACATTTGATGTTCAATTAACATTCAATTGCACATTGTGGCAATCGGCATTAGTGTTGCCACTAATTTCAGTAATCTAAGGGCTCCTGTAGACAGCCTGCGTGGCGTGTCCGCTTTCATTTTAGCTCCCATGTTAACAAGTTAGAGGTTGCACACTGCCTGCGTGACACGCACGTCTTGCTACGTTTTACAAAATATAAGGGCACAAACCCTGAACTGCCTTCTATGAGTTAGCGGCCCCATTTTGGATGCTTTTTTTTCGCGAGCAACCTGGGACACACAGCCGGATTTAAGCCATGAACAGCTGCACCTCGGAGCGGAAGTCGAGCGTGTTGACAATTGAGCTAAAATCCCTCGGGATGCTCGCGAAAAAAAAACCTAACTTTAGTAAGCAATGTCTAAACGTCTCTCTTTAGCACCCCCGCTGGCTAGTTTGCACCTCAGAAACGTACCTGGTGGTACGTTTGGCTGGGTTTCGAAAACGTTCCCAGGGGAACGTTCGCTAATGAGACCAGGTTGGCCCTAACACATATGCATTGAGAGCTAGCCTATATCAATTAGTCCCCTCTCAGACTTTCTCCTATATAAAGTCACTCAATTCTGCACCTCATAATTGCTATGCGCACAGGGAGGCCAAAAGCGGGGGTTAAAATAAGAAAAAGAAAATAAAAAGCCTTTGTTTACTGAGCAGCAAACCCCGAGATCAATTCCTTTCCCACTCTTGGCCCTTTGATAATTGCCAGGAGTAGATGTGTGTTTACACTTGCGATTGTGGCAGCTTAGGGCTAGCTTTGAAGGGCCGGGGGAAGGCTGGGGATGGAGGTGGTGGTGGGGTGGGGTGGGGTTTAGGGAGTGGGTGAGGAAGCTTGAATGAAAAACAGACCTTATGCAAGGCCAGATATAAACTCGGAAAAAAACTTTACAGTTTTGTGAAAAAGAGAGAAAAACAACAACAAAAAAAAACAAATAAAACAGGTTGAAATGGAATAGATAAAGCCCCTTCAAAGTGTCCGATTCCATAAAGTTTGTGATGGAGGTGATTAGTGGCTGGGAGAAGAAACCCCTCAGGAGATCCATATGGACTTATAAGATACGCACTATGAGTCTATTATATGCGCTGTGTTACACTCTCAAGGGTTGACCTCTCGTAAATGGGAAGGCACGGTAGAGGTGGTCATACGAGAGCGATACACTTGGCTTCCGAACAGCTACGTTTGTGTGTTACCCTGGCCACTTACACTGACATAAAATGTTGTTTTCTATGTTCATTGAATGTGCAAGCGAAAAGCCAAACTGCTAACATGCAAATCTGGCCTGGAGTGTAAGTGCATACAGGCAGTGTGTGTGTGTGTGTGTGTGTGTAAAATGTTATTATCGAATCATCCATTTCTCATGGAGGTCGAGTAGCCCAAGCCGGCGCTCTCCCCCTACCCTTGAGATATCATGGCCGCCAGGTTGTTTATGAGTGTCGGCCATAACATGAGAGGAGAGAAGGAGGGAGAGAGAGAGGGAGAGAGACAGGTGGGGGAAGAATGATTAGCAATGAAGCAGCACACCAGGGAAAGAGAGCGGTGAGGGGTACACAATCTCAGGAATGATGCCTTTAAATGACACCTCCACCACACACACACACACACACAGACACACACACATCATCCACCACACCTCCCCGAATTGTGCCCGAATTTATGTCCTCTGTGACGCTGAATATACTACCGGTGAGAGAAATGGGGGCCCCATTACAATTTTCACCTTTCCTTCCTACCACCTTATCCTCTTCAGAACACACTCCCAATTCTCAAACTCACAGCGCAGTGCTGAGAGCAATGGGGAATACACACAGGATGATAGATGATAGAGAGAAAATAGCAGATTGACGACATGCGACATGGAAATGGAAAAGAAAAAGAAGAACGGAAAGCCATGAGGGACAAACAGATGGACACACTGGCACCTGCTCTCTCATCATTGGCACACCAGGGATGCCATTGTTGTCTTTTGGCTACCATGCTTACAGCAGAGCACTGCAGGTACGTGGTGTATTCTAGCTCATTGTTATACCTAAATGCAGAAAATTGTGCCGTGTCCAAACCATATCAAGAACACCATGACATCGCATAAAGTCTGGAGTTTGCTCTCAACACTTGGGTTTAGGGCATTCAGTATAGGATCACATGTACAGTATTACTGCAATAGAATCCCATTACATATCCACTGCTCCCTTTTCTCCATATTGTTACTTATAAACATTATATCAGGTGTCTGTACATTGAAAATGTGTAGTGGTTAAGGAGCTGGCCATGCAGTAGCCAGAAAAAGTTGTGGACCCGGCCGCCACCGTTATGCCCTTGAGCAAGGCACTTACCCTGAGTTGCTCCGGGGAGATTGGCCCTTGTAATAATATGTACAGTAAGTTGCTTCGAATAGAAGCATCAGCCAGATAAATAAATTAAGACAAGACAAAAATCATACATATTCTTGCAGGTTGCATATAGGCTTCTGTCATACATTGTTCTGAGTACAATTCCAGTACAATTCAACCTTACTAATGTATCATCTTTCTTTACACCTTTAGTGCAGATTTTCAACATTGAATTTTGTGAACAACTTTTTATTTGGAAATACGACAAGTGACCCTAGAAATAAAAGCAGTAGTCATGGACAGAGATGCTCTCAATATATGGGTATGGGTATGGCTTATGATATGACTGCATACACACTAACAGGGCATTAGCAGACAGGAAGCTAGCAAAGCTAACCCCCATACAATTGGTGGTTCAGTCATTGACCCCCCCCCCCCCCTACACTCCCTTTCCCTCTTCCTCTCTTCAGGAACACACTGTACAATAAGAATGCCCTTGAAGTGATTTCAAGGGGAAAAAACTGAACATCTAGTCCTCGGATGATGCCATGACCCTGTGGAAAGATTAGAGCTGTCTATCCATCAAATCCATTATAAGCTGTTCTGTTTCATTTCTTGGTGTTACAATTATTTCCCTTTAGCCTCCTAGCCTCTTCCATCCAACACACATTTTGTCACTAGGGATGGCACAATACCACTTTTTCATGCCCAATAGTGATAGTGATATCACAACCTTGAGTGTAAGATAGGAATAAGCTTTGCGTCGTGATAAGAATACGCTTTGCGCTGCGTTTCTGATCGTCAAAATAGGGCCCAGAGAGTCAGGGCAGGTGACTCTCAGGAAAAGAGACCTCATTTCTCTCAGGACAACAGCAAACATAGCATATGAATATGACACATAGAAAGTAATAGTAGCCTAATGACCCTTCTGTTGGCTAAATTATTTCTCTTTTCCTGTTTTCTTTCCTCTGACATTAATGTCTCTGTTTCGTTATATTACTACAGCCCCGACAATGTGGATTATAAAAATAAATAATAAAATCTCAAATGCGTTCTCTGTCCCTGTACTCTGCAGTCGGCCCCATGTTAAGGTCAAACTTCAACAACCTTTTCTTTGAATTGAGGCCTCATGCATGATCACTGAAGAGAAGCTTGTATTGCTATCTCCATTGTTATTGGTTCAGCAATTGTTCACTCCACTGATAATTCATCACTCTTGAAAGTAAAATGTTGTGACTTGTGTAACCATGGTTACTTCCTGAGTGTTATTGATGATTTGGCGACACACAACCATTCTGTTGAGACCAATGTTTTCCACACAGTGGCCTTCTACTTATCATAAGCTCCAAGCTGGAGCAAGATCCACTATGGTGTGCCTACCTGGATTTGGGTGAACTAGCAATTGTGCACCTTTGGTGAAATACAAACAGAGAGAGAGAGGGAGAGAGATAGAGAGACTGTACACTGCACAGTCTGTTCTAACTAGGACACCTAATTTAGTTAAGTGTCAGTTCCTTAGAAAATGTCACCTCACTTTCGGTAATTAACAAGGAGCCCTACGGTCAAAACAGTGGTGCATGTTTGTCTGTATTGTTTAGATGTGCGTGTTCTTTGTGTATGGACAAGCCTGCACAGTGTCAACATGTGTAAGAATAGCAAATTAGTGTCACTCTGTGTGTACTTGTGTCTTAGAATAAATAAGGTTCTATCTGACATTTTTGTTCTATATGTTATTTACATATTTTTATTCTTTGAAAGTTTCTTAAGTTCAGATGAGGTGTACATATTTGGACTTTATAGCAAAAAGAACTTGTTCCATTTACCATGTAACTCTATGGAATTCTAAAACTTTGAAGCTCAATATCTCAGAACTACTCAAAAAGCAGATAGAACCTTATTATTCTAAGGTAGCGTAATGTCTATGTCTACACAAGTGTACAAGGAGCGTGTGTGTGTGTGTGTGTGTGCATTTTAGTGATGTGTTTATGTACTGTATGTTCTCAGGAGTGTGGTAGTGAATGTTCTGGTGTTAGTATGTTAGTATGTTGTGTGTGTATGTGTGGGGTATGTTTAGTTGTGTGTATTTATGTGTGACTTTTTACTTGGAGTACATGTGCATGTGTGTGTGTGTGTATGTGTGTGTGTGTATGCGTGTGTGTGCGTGTGTGTGTGTGTGTGTGTGTGTGCATATGTGAGGATGCTTGTATGTGTGTGTGCATGCACGTGGGTGCGCGAGTGGGAGAAAAGGCTCAGAGCTACCTTTCAGGCCAGTGAACACAAAGTGGCCGATGAGCAGAGTCGACCTTTCATGAAATGCACAATAAAATCTCTAAATGGCATTTCAAGGCTGCTGAACCTGGGAAAATGGCCTGTAATCTCCCTCATACTAAAACTCTTTGTCCCTCATCACTTAGCCATGTTTCGAGTCGGCCTGCAAAAAAAAATAAAACAAGGTCCTGGGGCTTTGGGCGGTCTGAACTAAGCAAATGCTACATCGGAGGAGTAAAACACAAATGCCAAATGGCTTTGATGCTTGATTTCTGCTGATTTCTACTGATTTCTGCTCTAGTTTCCTCGTAAGTTCAGATGAATGGAATGTCACAGACAATCTAGTTGTGCTTGTAATATAAATATATGCACAATCAATTTGAAATGCACTACACGTTTCTTTTGCAAGTGGGAGCATATTTGCCGAATCGCTGTGAATGTCAAAGGGGATACAGTTTTTTGAAATGATATGATTGCATTATTGTGAGCTTCCTATGTGAAAGATAACAAACAAGGAAAACAAGTCAAGTTCATATTAGATGTGACTGACTTTCATGTATGAAATATGTTCAAACAGAAGAAACAAAAGTCTGTATTATTTATTATTATTATTAGAAAAGACTTACAGTCCCGATTTACATTGAACATACAAACCACAAACTACAGCATGACACTCGAAATACAGCTCATAAGAGACTAAAAGAAAGCAGTTACAAGGGAAAGGACATATCTACATTTAATCTAGAATGTTTCACTTCGAAATGTGGTCTTGGATGGACAGTGTCATCCACCACGACCATGCCTGGGTGGTTGTGGGTTTGACCTTGTTGAGGCGTGCAGTTGTGCACTCAACGGAGTTGACATAATTGATAGGCAGCTAGCCAGTATTGTTTTAAGGGTAGATTATGGTGGAACCAGAACCTTAAGATGGTCTTTTCCGCTGCTGTGAGCCCTGCCAGGAGTAGTCTACGTTGGTTGAAAGTGAATGATAGCTGTGAGTCATCACTTAGAAGGGAGGGACTGGGTCGTATGTCAACATCCAGTTGTGATGACAGTATAGAAAACATATCATTCCAGAAGCGTCTGATTGGGGTGCACTTCCAAAACGTGCATTGTTGTGCCAAGTGCCTGATCTTTCTCTTTTTCTGTTCTTGACCTTAGCCATGCATGTGCATTCATCACTGACATCGGTGCTACTGAAAGATAGCCTTCCATCCAGGAGCGTGCCTATGTTCCCACAGCCCTAACTCTAACCTAACCTAACCCTAACCCTAGAAATGTGCGAACATAGGGCTGACCCCTTCCATCTGGTAGATGCACAAGCTGCACTAACAAAGCCTGGTTAGGTGCTGTATTGACCATACAGCTTGTCTCTCACTTATTCTGTGAGAGATCCGCGCTGCAATCGAGTTCCTGCTTAGCTGCCATAACGTTACTGTTAGCTGTGTAGTGCCTGGATTGGGAGATTGCTGGGGAACTCAAACTGAGCACTAACGGTGACTGTGAGCTGTGATCTGCGGCCTGACTTTTCAGCGTCTGCCTGGAGAAAGTGTGGAGGACAGCTGACCTGTGCTTCCGCCGCTCTCTACCAAATGTTTTACGTTTGTGCTTTTCACATAACACGAGTCGTCATAACTGCCTAATGCCCATGTGTTGCTAAGCCTATTTGTTTGTTTACTTTTACTGTAATGTTATTTCTTAATTGTATTATTATTATTATTATTATTATTTTTTATTTTTTATTTTTTTTATTATAATTTTTTTGTTATTCTTTTATTTTATGTTTTACTTTTTATTATTTGTTAATTTGTTTGTAGTCTGTCTTGTATGTCTTGGTGTCACGGGTACGCTGACAGTTACTTCGCTCCGTCCGGCATCTTTTGTCTTGTGTGTCAATGTCTTGTATGTGGAGCGCTTTGTTTTGCACTATGTGCATGAAAAATGTGCTATATAAGTAAAATCAGAATCAGAATAATTTATTTGTCATTGTAAAACATTGTAAAACATTGTCACAACAAAACACACACACACACACACACACACAGTACACACACACAGTTCTCACCTCACCAGTCTCCTCTATGATCTCCGATGCAGTACTGAGACAGGAGAGAGTATCCATGATTGCAATGATGATGTAAGACACAGCTGTATGCATGAGCAGTACCTTATACCTCAAGGAAACATTATGAGCACAGAGCGCATCTTTCCAAGATCTTGAAAACTGAGATTCTTTTATTATTGAGCTATAATGTGGGTCATAGTTTGACGTCACTTTATGCCTTGTATCTTAATGTATGTAAAGTTATAAATGATGTATACTTTCTACAAGCTACAGGCTATGAATTATGTCTCTGTTCCATTTTATTATATGCATGAAAAATGCTGCATGTGCTGCCTATTTGAATAATGCATAAAAATGGCCACAAATGGAGAACTGTGTTCATCAAACAAGAACACTTACTTAAATCTCTCCTGTGGTCATGGTAACCATCCACATATGCCACCATAGACAGAATGACAGACACACACTCACACACACATGCACGTATGCACACACACACACACACACACACACACACACACACACACACACACACACACTTTAGCATTGCCCATGGCGGCAAATGATTGCAAAAGACATGTTGAGGTGAGTTTAACAAGTGTCAATTCATGTGCATATTATTCAGGCATATAGCCTACTAGATGGCTAGTTGCCAAGGCTACATGAAAAGACCAAACTACCAAAATCTACATATTTTATTTTCACAATTTCTATCTAGGCCTTCTTTATTTGGTGTACTGACTAGACATTATTGAACATATTAATATGTATTTAAGTAGGCTAATAGCCTGGCTAGCGCCACCACTTCTCAATGAGACGTGGTCTGGGAACCAATCGTTAATTTTCTCGTATTTGGAAAAAAATGCCCAGATCCGTTTATTGGGTGCCACAGATGTCTATCAAATGCCTTTGTGCATAGCTCATCATCGTCTTGCTTTCCCCTTGTTCTGTGATTGGTCCCCTATCTCAGGCAAAAATTTGCTCCATGGTCTCCAGGCTGCCTTAGCAGCGTGAATCAAATCGCGCGCAAGGCAGCATGGGAACACCCAGGCTAGTAGGCTAAAGGGCTTCGTGAAATTACTTTTTGCAGGTTGGGATGTCTGCAACCAGACACACACACACAACCACAGACACACATAGACTCATAAGTGAACATACTCTGTCACCCTATCAGTATAAATCAGACTAGAAGAAAAAGTGACATGTGAAAGCCTGTCTTTTCTTTTTTTCCCATTATCTTGTTTCTGTCTTCTTACTTTCTGAAGTCGGGGCCATCTGTGTGTGTTTTTTGACAAACATCGGCATGGAGAGAGGGTGGTCAGGGTGAGCGGACCTGTCATTCCGAGCTACTAGAGACACACTGAGAGACGTCCACGTCGGCCCTCAGGGGGGGGGGAGGGGGGGAGCAGACAACTGGACACTCAATATTTCATCAGTCATCATCTAGTGATATCATCCCCCTCGCCCGCCGGCGCCCGTCCGCTCCTGTCGCGGAGCGGAGTGACCGGCCAGCGGACGCGTCGCAGCAGCGCAGCGGACGACCAGCCGACAGCCACAGGGAGGCTGTCTGTCTCGACTCCCTTAAAGAAGACAAAGTGAAACGGATGGAGGGGACGTGAAGGGAGGCGACGGCCTCCTGGAAGAGGGACGGGGTCTGTTGCGGTCAGACGGACGAACGGACGGGTTTATTGCAAATGCTTTCCAGTCCTCTGCCTGGTGACTGACTGAAATGAATGTGAAGTCATATAAGACCTTGGGTTGTGTGGTGATGATTGCATCAAAGTTACAGGCAACGTTCTGATGTTGTTAGTACAAACAATAACATAACATAACATAACATAACATAACATAACATAACATAAAATAACATAACATAACATAACGGATGTGATTAGACCTGTTTTCTTGTGTAACCTTCTGACGTTCGGCATAAACAATATTGACAGTATACAATAGTAGAGTATAGTAAGTAGATAGAGGTGTTTTGTCTCACTGAAGGGGACAGGTCCATTACAATCAGACGAAAATCAAATCAAATCATTCGGAACGTTTTGAGGATGCTTTTATCCTTAAAAATTACAGTGTATTGAGGCTTGATATTTATGTTAAACCTCAAATCTGATATTGTTAGCGATGTTGGCAATCTACAAGATGATCTACAGGACCATAGTATAAGGTAAACTTAAGTATCATGCACACTATTGTTGTGTGATGTGTATTGACCATGTTAGGATTAAAAATAACATCCTAAAACCCCTTATATATTCTCAAATTATTATGACATACATCATTTATATATTATTAATTGTGTACCAAAAATAACTTCCACACCAGGGGCGTAGCCAGGATTATTTTATAGGGGGGGCCAGCTGGGTCCAGACTTTTTATTGGGGTGGCACTTGGGAATCAAAACTATTTGAAAACTACTCAAACTCTGTGGGGCTGAGCAAATGTGAAAAATATGTGGTGTGTGCCTTACGGAAATAAATGCCATTTTTTTTATTTAGCCCTATGAGCCCTACTCTATTTTTGGCCATTCTCACTACCTTTAGTTATAAGCATTTATCCTGGTCATTTTAAGTGCCATTTACACATGCTATATTTTTTCAGAACAGTCTAGACAACCCAGATCTGCCACCAATTCATATTAATACTTGCATTGATTTGGTTTTTATTTCGAAATAATACAAAGACAAAAAGCGTATTATACCATTCTTATCTCTGTAGCTGGACATGACTTTCATGTATGTGTTGGGCAGACTGTCCTGAAACTGGCAATATAAGAACCATGGTGGAGGGGGGCTTTGGGGCTGACAATTTACAGGTGTGCGCCTTACAGAAATAAATGCCTTTTTTTTTTATTTAGTAATGAAAAATGACCTTTTGAGTTTGCTTGTTCTGTGTGTACACTCATGATGATTCTAAAACAACTTTTTACTGCATTGTCATGAACAAAGTGAAGGCAAAAAGGTGTTTCTTTGTCGAATAAATTGGGATGCAATGTGAGTCTCGAATTAGATGCCATGCAGAAATTTGCTGGGATCTCATAACCGGATTATGAACATACTTTGCCATAGAGAAACACATGATAACGTTGGATTATGAACATGCTTACAAAAACGTACAAAACGTGGGGCAAGTCGAGCTATATTAAGTTATTATTTTGATGTCATTTCGTCTGTTTTTTAACCCAGAATTATGTACTTGGTATCAAATGATAGCTCTGCGTCTCCTCTTTCATCTGACATGCGTGGCATAGGCCTATCTATCCGATCGGATCACGGGTTCGTGAGTAGGGCCTTATTCAAACGAGAGTAATGTGTGCAGCGTTGGTTTTTGTACATGATGTTATTTTGCAGTCACGTTGTCTGTTTTTATAGCCAGGAAGCATCAATACTTGGTACCAATAGATAGCCCTGTGTCTCCTCTTTCTTCTGATATGCGATCACGGGTTCGCGAGTAATTCAAACGCGAGTAATGGGTGCGCAGGTGAACTGTAAATATGAATCAATTTGATTTAATTATTTATTTATTTTTCATACTTGATCGCACAGGCAAGTGTTTAGTCTCGTTGGAAAGCCCCACTTCTGCTCTGTCACGCAATTAAGGTTTCATCTCGCTGCGATGAACAGTTCTGGAGCAATGTAACAAAGAACTCAGGCAAAGCAGCAGCCTGCCTCTGCCTGACCAACTATGGCAAGAACCACGCAGTCAGCAAATTCTGTTTTTTTTAAAAGTAGCCTAGGCTAGGCCCTATTAGCCTACTGTTATTGGAGCCATCCGGAGATATGTGCCTAATATGCTTGCATTTCACCCAAATTTTATTGAAATATTTTTGTAACAGCGTTACCGCGGGCATCCGATTATTTCTGATCAGCCCCACAAGTCAATGTCAGAGCCTAACAAGGACAGCCCAACGCAGCTCACTTGGCTATGATTCGTGACACATTCTAACATCTTATTAGCATTAATGTTCCAACTCATCATCAACTCACCTGTTGTTACTGAGGTTAAGTAGTAGTCTACTGTCAAGTGTTTTTTAACAGATGACTTGAATTGTCCCGCTACTGCTGCTGCTGCACTAGGCTACTCACGATTTGATCACAACCGTGGGCTACACTTCCTGACTGGGCCAATGGTCGTAGATAGAGTGCAGTAATTGGTTCAGTCCCTGCTTTGCAAAGTGTTGGCAAAGTGCCGTCGAAAAGGGCTTTTTTTTTTTTTTTTTACTTTTCACTGAACGGAGCTGGGGGGGCCAGCAGGGGGGCCAAGCTTTGACCAGTGGTGGCCGTGGCCGCCCCTGGCCACCACGTAGCTCCGCCCCTGTTCCACACCCCCAGCATTTCCAGGACATACCTTCTGTGACATTGAACTCAATGACTAACATGTTACGTTAACATCTGTGGGTTCGGACGTCTTAGAGCTCCTGTCAAAGTCCTGAGTATCTAATGTAGACTTTTTGTTGGGGACATGAGAGAGAAGTGCTCGGAATTCAAGTGGCTTGTAAGAGCCAGTCTCCCGACATCATCATGAATTACTTATATTCAAATGTGTTCATGCCAATTAGACACTCAAAGATATCAAATATTTATTCCAATTTAAACTTCATGAAAAAAGTGAATGAAAAATTAATAGCTTTGCATTGGAAATGCATGAATGCTCAACAATTCTGGACTAAAGTGGAGGAAAAAAATAAAACCTTGAAACCTGCTCAACACCAACATGCAAATGAAACTATTTGCACATGTGAACAATGCCCAGGAGTGGAGTCAAAACAAATGTATGGCTCGCACAAACATCCTAGTTTCTTTCATGTGCACCCCTTCATACCAAACGCATGCATTTATGGGAATTAATTAAGCAATATGGTGTGGGGTTGGAATAGGATATAGACACAGCTGTGGTGCGGCCGGATGCCTAAAGCTTTAATACTTTTCTAATTTTACAATCTTTTGTTGTTCATTTTGATACTTTTGTTCTACCTGCACAACAAACAATAATTCCAGTCTAGTCTTGGCATTTTGTCTTGGTGTCACTCTAAAGCCAAGTTGATTGAGAGAGGCTATGTGCACAATACGTTTTAAACTAGCTTTTAGTCACATTACATATTCATTTCACCATTAAACTCACTCTATTTCTCATTCAATAACTAAAATGTGACGTTGTAAAACCACTCCTCTCTAGCTATACATGAATAAAACATTTGTGTGACAATTAAGTTTATTACACATTAGCTTGGGGGTACATGTAGACAAGTCAGTGTGTTTATCTGTAATAAAGTTGTAATAAACTGGTCACTACACATTTACATAACTAATCTCAGTCAAAGTAACACGATGACTTGACTGGGTTATGTTGAATGCACTAGTCTCTCTTACACAAGCCAGAGCTGAACCACATCTGGGCCAGACCCATGAAAGAGTCATAAAGTGTATCAAAGCAGACGCTTGACCTTCAAAAATCCTTTAGAACCAGGGATGTAGTGGAGACTAAACGCAAGTAAACACAGTTTATCCACCTCTGAAATTTCAGAAATAGAGTTTATCCACCTCTTATTAGAGTTTATCACCAATTGTAACTTTTAACATTCAAAAATCACACTGTATTATCAACATTCACAATATGTACACTCTAGGAACCATTTAATACCACTGATTTATTAACATTGAACAATAACATCATCAAACATGTTCTGAATGCCTTTTTTTTAAAATCGGAGTGTCTATTTACACCCCTGGTACGAATAGCCTTGTCAGGGTGTGAGCTATTCACACCCTGACATAACAACAAAAAGATGTTGCTCACGTACACAAAAACATGGCAGACATTTGTTTTTTCGTCAGCAGAAAGTGATGAATTCTGAAAGGTTTCGAAATGTTTCGGCACTAATATCTGTTCAGATTAAGTTTTAGATTGAAAAATTGTGTTTTATTTTCATAATCTTGGTTCAGTGAACACATACAACCGTCAGTTTGTTAGTTAACAGAAATTTCGTGAATATGACGTTCAGGCCTATAAACTATAAGTTTACCTGCAAACGCAATCTATTTGTGGAAACAGATAGTGCTGTGGTCATAGACATGGGTTAGCATGTGGGAGACCGGGATTTGATTCCTGTGTGATGTGTTTTGGCAGAGTGAGTGTGCATGTGTACCAACGTCTCTGGAGTGAAGGCACGCAATTTGAACAAGAAATCGGTTCTTAAACGGAAGTTTTGATTGTAACAGTTAGCTAGTTCATAGCCTGGGTGCCATTCCGAACTTAGTCCCGCCCACAACATTTGAGGTCGGGAAGTTCGGTCTGGCATTGCTCCATTGTGGAGCAAGCATGCTTGCCCTAGATCGGGCGGACCAATCAAATCGTGCTTTACGATGATGGACAGGTGAGCAACAGCGCCTGGTCTATCACGTCATCTGAGCACGCTTAGATTAGGCTTATGTTTGAAACAAAAACGTTGTGGCTAGGATACATGGCTTTTAAGGCCCCATATGGAAAATGCATGTTATTTAATGAGGTTTTATCACTGAAAACGATTATTTCTGAAAACTTTGGCCAAAGTTGAGATGTGGGAAAACTCGTGGTTTCACTTTCATCAAGGGAAAACAGCACTGTTGCATTGCGACATGTTCCCTCGTTCTTTTGAAATCTCTAATTGACCACCTGTTCGAGGGTTTTGCGACAGCCTTTCCAAGCTGTTTAACATAGGGTTCAACCAAATTATTTTTAAAAACGGAGGGGATAATGGCTATCAGTTTTTTCCTAATAGCCTACCCTACTACGTATTCAAAGATCCTTGATTACTAGCAAGATAGAGCAACGTAATTCGTTACTATGGGAGCAAAACGGGACAGTTCCGGTCTGCATAAGTGGGAGTGTCACCTTACGTCACTAAATAAACTTTCTCTCTTAATAAGCAATAAGAACAGATAAACATAATTGTGTTCACAGTATTATTGTCTATAATCATGTATGATACCAATGAATCATTCTTTAGGACATGATATGAATAATTTAATTAGTCATGTGAACCGAGCTAGCTAGCTAGCTAACGCTAGCTTAAAATGCTATACAAGTGGATGGGAGTTGCTATGGCAATACAGCTATGCACTAACAAGTGACCAGTAGTTGAAGGACTTCGCTTAAACTTAATATACTGTTGCAAATTCACTTGAGTATAAACTATCCACTTTAACTAATGTCAGTAATGTTATTCAGCTAGTTGTCATTTCAAAGAAATTACACTTCTCCGTTTAAAATGTTACCTTAGCTAGCATGCTAACAACCGGACAGTAACTGGCAGCAGCATGGTCTGATATTAAGTTATTTTATTACAAATCCGAACGCTAAAAAATCACACTTTTAGGCTTGAAATGATCCCAAACACTTACAGATTATGACAAAAATTTCCAAAAAACCCTCAACAAATCCAGAAAGACATAATGACCAATTTATTGGTAAAATTCCACAAGTCTCCATTGACATTAGTGCAGCGAGGGTTTACTCTGGTCTGCATAAAGGGGGATTTCCCCCCCTCCCCCTTGCAATAATCGAACGTGGAAATTTTCGAACGTTTGCGCCTCTCGCTCCGCTTTAACCCTCTCTGACGTATCTCTTAGATTTCGCTAATGAGTGTTGTACTGTAGGCTAGGAGTTATTGATGGCACTAACTTTTACAAAAGACCAGAAAACAATGTTAAGGCATTTGTGGAGAAGGATGGTTTGTGTGTTTTCTTTCTACACCTCATGGTAAGCTATTGCGTTGCTCTGATTGGTTAGGTCTATCCAATTGAGTGCAGAGGCATTCCCCCCCTGTATCGGTTGAAACACGCCCCATAATTATGTCCCAATGGAGCAGTATCAGACTCATATTCTGACTAGAATTGAGTATGACTTCGTCAGGCTAGCTAGTTTATGCACCAGGGTGTAAATAGCATACAGTACTATATACACCAGGGTACGAATAGCATCCACTTCTGCATTGATGCAAACAGCATACCTTATTCAGAATGTCTATTACACAGCTGAGCTATTCACACTCTGTTATGTAACAACAAAAAAACATGTTGCTTGTTTTTTTATTATTATGACCGCCGCGCAGCGAAGCGGCGGTCATATAGGTTTAGTCAGAATTTTTTTTTTTTTTTTTTCTTTTTCGCATGCCCAAATTTCCGTCAATGAGTCCCGGGACACTGAAAGACCGGGGGTACACGAAACTTGGTGGGCATGTAACCCCACATGGATAGCATGGAACCATCGTTTTTCGTTTTGATCTGTAGCCCCCCCGCTGGACTGGACCCCCCGAAAGGAGGGTAGGGCAGACACAGTTTTCTGTGAATATCTCGAAAACCGTAGGGTTTAGTAGGACCATTTTTTTTTTGTATGTTGATCTCAAGGGGCCATGTCAACCCATTCCATAACCACTCATTTCATGTATAGTGCCACCTAGTTAAACACAAAAAAGTAAAAATGAGGTGTTGTAATCACAGGTATCTGTGACCTAACATAGTCAAAACTGCACAAAATTGGAAGTGTAGGATCATTATGACACCCTCTGTATGCACGCCAAATTTTGTGGAATTCCGTTCATGGGGGGCCACACAATAAATTAATTTATGTTACTATACACCAACTGGCCTGTAGATGGCCGGAGACAGTTTTCTGTGAATATCTCGAGAACCGTAGGGCCTAGGAGGTCCACCTTTTTTATGTATGTTGGTCTTAAGGGGGCATGTCAACCCATCTAATTACCACTTATTTCATGTATAGCGCCACCTAGTTAAAAATTAAAAAGCAAAAAATTTGGTGTTTTCATCACAATATCTCTGGCTGACAAGGTCAAAACTGCACGATCAGGATCATTATGACACCCTCCGAATGCATGCCAAGTTTTGTGTACTTTCGTTCATGGGGGGCCTTACAATAAAATCATTTATGTGTTCATTTAGTGACGTACACCAACAAGGATTCCCGGGACACTGAAAGACCGGGGTACACAAAACTTGGTGGGCATGTACCCCCACATGGATAGCATGGAACTGTCATTTTTCGTTTTGATCTGTAGCCCCCCCGCTGGACTGGACCCCCCGAAAGGAGGGTAGGGCAGACACAGTTCTCTGTGAATATCTTGAGAACTGTAGGGACTAGGATGACCATTTTTTTCCGTATGTTTGCCTCCAGGGGTCATGTTAACCCATTTCATGTGCACACATGTGCACAAACAGATACACACACACACACACACATACATTCACAGTAATCATACGTATGACACATACTCACACAGTAGACATATGTACGCTTGCATGCACAGGCACATACGCAGGCACACACACAAGCACGCACACACACACACACACACCCACACACACACACACACACTCACACACACACACACACACACACATAACATAAACATAACACAAACAATCAAGAATTTCTCAGAATTATGAACAGGCAAAATGGAGGTGGGATTGTATAAAATTAATTTTACATGTGAAATCTATGAACTAATCATGTTTTGGTACTTGTTGTCTAGCATATACCAAGAATTGAGTGTGGATAATGCAATTTAGTGAGACAGTTAGAATCATATAGGCCTTTCAGCATGATTTCTTTTTGTGGAAAAAATGTGCTGGACTGGGCGGCGGTCATATTTTGTACCGCTCTGCGGTACATCTAGTTATTACATTGTGTGATCATCAATATGCCAGAATAAATGCACAGGGGTGCAAATAGCATACACTGATATTTGTACCAGACGGGGTATTACTGTAATAGAACACATTGCTGTGTGCACCGGGGTACGAATAGCATACTGTACATTGATATTTGTACCAGACAGGGTACTAATAGGACACATTGTTGTGTGCACCGGGGTACGAATATAATTCACTTCTAATTGCACAGTCCACCTCACCGTGACCACAGAAATCATAGTTTACCCACCTCTTATTTTACCACTACATCCATGTTTAGAGCATCAAGCAAAATAAAGACACTCTAAATATGTTTTGGAGACTCCAGAATCCAGTGAAGTCATCGTGCTCCTTTGTTATATGAAACATAGTGTCCATAGTATTGGACTGTGTTACATTGAATGTACTGTATACCAAGTAAAACAATTAACCTACTGTATTCTTAGTGATGCTCCCAAAGGTGATGGCCATTTACAGTAAAAGTTAAACATAAACCTCTGTACCTACTCCATATCACCAAAGCTCCCCTAACACAAACTATTAGGTCGGGAGTTTGCCCTGTCAGGCAATTGGAATTAGCCTGCAGTTACCCAGAATGCATTTAGTACTGAACTTAAAACCCAAACTTGTAAACAAACCACCGAAGAGAATAAACACTGGCCTCAGTGTAGAGCATTTGGAAACAAAAGGACAAGAGAGTACCTACACTGTATAGGGACACTTCTGTGAAAAACGGGCCATTAAACTCACTTGGTGACCACTCCGCAGTCAAGAGAGAGGGGAAAAAGAGAAAAAGAGCAAAATAGGGAGAAAAAGAGAGAGAGAGAGAGAGAGAGAGAGAGAGAGAGAGAGAGAGAGAGAGACTGTACACTGTAAGACACAGACTTTTTCTCTTCATTTGCCATGCTGGCAACCCCTGCGATCAAACACAGTGTATGATTGGTGTCAGCCGGAGTGTGTCATGGCCATGAGTCCTTGATTAGTTCTGCGCCATCGAGTGTTGATGATGATGATGATGCGGTGGCAGCCGGTGCTTTTTTTCATATCTGATTTCTGCCGCCGCCTTACAGATCGAACAGGTCTGCGCTGGCTGTCTCTCTCCTCTGCTTGTTCACCCCCCCCCCCCCTCTAAAAAAAAAAAACACACGCAATCAGGACACAGGCAATCACGCACCAGTACAAACAAACCAAGATACACAGACAGACACACGTATACACTCATCCACATGTATACACTCATCCACTCATCCATATGACATACACACATGCACACAGACACTCTTTCCATTTTGCATACACAGTCACCCACTCTCACACGGAAATGCGCGCACACACACACACACACACACACACACACACACACACACATTGCTGTCCTCCCAATCAAAGAATTCCAATTAAGCCATCAGATATGGTCCTAATTGGAGCGTCTCCCTTTGGCAGCATGGTTGTTTGCAATCTCCTGCCACTTCATTAAACTGGACTGTACGTGCTTAATTAAGCAATAGTACATAAGGGGGAGTGTTTGTTATTTGCAACATAACATTGCAGCTGTCAATTTGTCTCAGACAGAGGCCGAAAGTGAGTACTGATCCAGCGTTGTCCAGCGATGGTCCTGATGTTAGCAATTTTATGCAACAATTCTATGAGGCAATGAAAACAAGTAAAGCTGAAGTATCGGTTTAACTAGCCAAGATATTACTGACTGGAAATGGGACTCTCACCACAAGAGTCTGAGACTGCACTGTAAAAGTGTCAGCAAAGAGGAACTATTGGAAGATCTGTAGTCCACTGAATTACACGGGTAACAAAATAACACTCTTATGAAATATGAGATATCACGCTAGCCGTTAAGATTATGAGCAGAGGTGTTTTAATTCAGGTGGCTGCAGGCGCTGTCGGAGGGCATAGCGAGGCCCATCCGCGGTGCAGTGAGATCGGTTCAGAGAGGGCACGTTGAGAGCCTCCTGTAGCTGCTCCGGGTTATCAGTAGCCAATAAAGCGCTACAGTATGTTATCCTCTTACTCTTGTAAGCCCCGGTGCATCGTTCATGTTCGCGTCGGGGTAAAAAGCACACGCTTCCTGAAATAGACGTGAAGCATTCTCCCTGACTCCCCTTGACTTTATCTCAGTGGAACAGAGAGTGCTTACGGAAGCAACAACGAGGAGATGTCTCCACAAACATTTTCTTTGACATATCCAGTGCTGAAATGACATGCATGTGGAAGTAGGACATGCACCACATTCCAAGTTTGGATCCCCCATGGGGTGTTCTCTGTGGAATCGTACATTCTACACCTAAGGCCTTTCTCTGTTTACTCTTTGATCTTTTTTATTTGGTGGTGTTGTTGATGTTATTATTATTATTATTATTATTATTATTATTATTAGTAGTAGTAGTAGTAGTAGTAGTGGTAGTAGTAGTAGTATATTATTATTATGACCGCCGCTAGCGAAGCTAGTGAAGCGGTCATATAGGGATTGTCAAAGTTTTTTTTTTTTTTTTTTCGTCATCTACTTCCTGAATTTTTGGTCAACGATACCCGGGACACCGAACCACCGGGGCACATGAAATTTGGTGGGTATGTAGCCCCACTAGACTTTTTTACGGAAAAATTTTGTTTCGTCCCCGGGGGCCACTCCACCCCCGTGCTGGGCCCCCCGAACCGCAAAAAAAGCAGTTTTTCCTAAATAACTACCTGAACCGTGGCACTGAGGATGAAGAATCTTTTATGGTATGTTGGTCTCAAGGGCCCACATCAACCTGGCCCATAATCAATCATTTGTGATTTGCACCCCCCCGGTAAAAAATGAAAATGCAATATTATTTTTAATTGCCCCTATCTTCAGTTAAGATGTTCAGAACTGCACCAAATTTTATGTGTATGATTGACCTGGCATTCTCTGGGGGTATGCCAAGTTTCGTAGAATTTCATCCATGGGGGGGTCTTAAAAAAATTAGGTTATGTGTGCATTTAGTGACTGTACACTCATTGGCCTGTAGATGGCGGTGCACACATATACACATGCACACACACACAGGCACCCACATACTATCGGTATTAGAACGGCCGATACATAATTACAAATTCAGTAGGATTAAAAGAAAGCCATAATAAATATTCATCATCATCATCATGGCTGCATTTCCAGTATTGGCGATAAGTAGTCGTTTGTCCACTAGATGGCGCATCGTTGCAGTGAGACGTAATTTTGTTGGAAGTTAAAAGTGGGTTGAAAAAAACAATGGACGCTTCCTACAAGGACTGTGATTTACCGCAGAGAACGTCTAATAAGGATAGGACGATGTTCACATGAAATGTAATTCCCATTTCTTCTTGAAGCCGACATTAATCTGAGGATGTTTATCGGACATGCTTGGTTTTTACTGCAGGTACGTTAATCTTATAATATCAATAAGGACCTAGGTAATGTTAACGTTAGCGTTGGTTGAGTGATGGAGGCCAATTTGATTGATTGCATTTGTAGAAAACTAGAAATGCGGATATACCAAGCAAATTGATAGCAGCACTGTAATTGTATCTTTCGACTGTCATTTGTTGCACGTGCTACAAAAATCATTCTGTGCAATGGAAGATTTACCAACGTTACTGATACAGTTTTGCCTATACATGCGTGAGACTAAGACGCCTGTTTATTTCGTTTTAAGTGCGTGCAGGGTGTGTGAGAGGGGAATCGATGTGCTTTGATTCCAGCTTGGTAGTTGTAGTCTGTGAAATTAAAAAGCACGTGTGTGTGAAGTATCCAAACAATGACACCTTAATTTCATTATGGCTGATTTAGCAACACACCTTAAGCTACTGTGTAGTGGGTCCCATTTAGAAGTGGCTACTTCATTCGCGCTTTCCTTAACTCATGGAGCTGCATGAATTTTATTACAACTTTTCGCCACAATATGGCAGTTTAAGTCCGCTTGATACTGTAAGGCGTAAGCCATTGGTTTCCAAAGGAGATTTTATTTGTGTCGCCAGCATAGCCTATTGACAATTTATGTTGTAAATAGGCCTACCTTATAAGCATACCTGTAGCTTAGGGAAGCTAACAGCTTTCTATTAGGATCTAGTTTGTTAGTAACAGTTTTGTCATAACTCCCTGATGCATTTTTGCATTTAGAATAGCCAGAGTGTGGATATCTCAATCGGAAAATTAAACAATATCGGGTGCCAGGTGAACCCAGCCTGATCTGCCCGCTATTTATTTTTTGATTTCTTAAAAGATTGAGCTTGGTCTGGTGAAAGCCAGACTAGCCATGGACCTCAGTTACACAATGCAAGGGAACATGAATCAGCCTATATTTGCACGAACAATAACGGACAACAGTTCTTCAACTTTGGCCCGTTAAAATGTGTATGAACAGTCTAGCGACGCATTTCATCAAGGCCCATTTGGACATGTCAGTTATTTGCACCACTGGTTACATGTAAAACAGCATTTCGTTTCAGACTACTGTTACTTAATTTGTGCATTAACAATAACGTTTCAGACTACTGTTACTTAATTTGTGCATTGACAATGAAGTATTACATGAACTAAAGATGACTAAAATCTTACGTAGAAGAAGAAACATTCACAAAAAATCCATCCATCCAAAAATGACCTTTGTTTTTGATAGCTGTTGAAAACGGCATGGAACTGACAGAGATGTTTTTGTTCATAAACAAACAAACAAACAAACAAACAAATAAATACATAAATAACATTATGCTGATACCTTTTGCTTTTCCCAAATACAATGTAGCCTACAGGTGTAAATGACCTTTCATCAATCAGTTGCAATGGATGAACTGTGATGAACTGCCCTACTTGTGATTGTTTAGAGATTTTAAAGGTTTTATAACAATGCTACATCTTCTTTGGCTATTCTACAATCTATTCAACTTTTCAGCACCAGTAGGCTACTTTCTGTGCAGCCGCACACACACACTCAGGCATGCCAAACAAGCATACACAAAAGTTTCAAGAGTGGGGGATGGAGTAAAATATGGAGACAAATTGAAGTGTGATTTATTTTCGCGGAACAGCTGTACAGGACTGAGCAGCGGTCATATTTTGTACCGCTATGCGGTACATCTAGTTAGTAGTAGTAGTAGTAGTATATTATTATTATTAGTAGTAGTGGTAGTAGTAGTAGTAGTAGTACATTATTATTATTATTATTATTAGTAGTAGTAGTAGTAGTGGTAGTAGTAGTAGTATATTATTATTATTAGTAGTAGTGGTAGTAGTAGTAGTAGTAGTAGTGGTACATTATTATTATTATTATTATTATTAGTAGTAGTAGTAGTGGTAGTAGTAGTAGTATATTATTATTATTAGTAGTAGTAGTGGTAATAACAATAATAGTAGTAGCAGTACTGGTAGGAGGACTAGTATACAGTAAGAATGTAAAACACAATTTAATTTCAGTCAAATTATTTAAAGTTTCTGATGAGTATAACTATTGGAATAGAGTACTGCAAATAATATCGAAGTTAAGCTACTTACTGCACTCTGTGTGAGGTAAACAGACTGACTTTCAAGAGAAGAAATTAGTTGTATTTATAGTTCTTGTTAATTTGACATTTATAAAGATAAAGTGGCAAAGGAAAAAAAAGTATTTCCTTTGATGCAAAGACTCTCTTTCAATATCACAGCAAAACTCTGGACCTCCGACTCTCACTTCTAACAGGAGGGACAAAAAAATAATGAAATCTTTGCTGTGGCCGTGGAGTTTGAGGTTTAATTTATCCACACCCCCGCTCTCGTCCCTGCCGAGCTACAAATCCATGACTGTCAAAGACTTCAGAATGTTGCCTGATCGCTCCCTGTTCCTCCATAATGAATTATTTACCAGCGTTTAATTATTTGAAGTTTTCTGGCAGGCCGCAGAAGCCACTTCAGACCGCAAGCTGACTTTCAAATGAAAACAAGCCCCTCTGATGTTTGCCCTGGCCCCTATTGCTATTCTGTAATGCTGACGGCAGAATGAACTGCTCACAATCTACATAGCATTATTTAATGGGCGACACCTCAACTGGAAAGTAATGGGGCTTCTATTGCCCTGTTACAAATAAGGGCTCCATTGCTTCCAAAAGGCTAACACAGAGTGGACATGTCAACTCAGTAACTTATTAACTGTGCGGAGAGAAATCTGTGCTACGACAAGGGAGGAATGAATGCAATTTATTATTTGTGTGTGTGTCTGTGTGTTTGTGTGTCTGTGTCTGTGTGTGTGTGTGTGTGTATGTATTTATGTGTGTATTTGTGTGTGTGTGTCTGTGTGTGTTTGTGTGTGTGTTAGGGCGGATTTGAGTCATGCATTGTGAATTAATTCTTTGATGAATTTGCGAAGGGACAGCTTCATACTGTATAATTACAGATTGTATAATTACTGGGGCGCGATGCAGAGGAACACAGGCTCTCATTTTAGCCCGTCAAGTTTTTGTTGTGCACCGATGGAAGGGTGACAGGCCGAGACGAGACAAGGGCGGATACCAGCTTCAAAATCAATTACACACACACACACACACACACACAAACACACACACACACACACACACACACACACACACACACACACACACACACACACACAGACACACACACACACACATACAGACACACACACACACACACACACACACACACACACACACACAGACACACACACACACACATACAGACACACACACACACACACACACACACACACATTGGATCAGTCTTTGTAGAACAGGCAAGAGCTTTCTAGCCTTACGTCAGCAGCGCCGCATCACCCATATACATTAAAACAACCAGCGGATGGAGGGCGGGTGCGGTTTTGAAAATTGGTCAAAAAACGTTGGTGCGGATGGAAGGCGGATGGATGATAAGTTTTGCTATGCAGTTACGGTTGAAATAATAGCCCATCTGCGCATCTCTAACGTATACATATGTATACACTCATCCACATGTATACACTCATCCACTCATCCATATGACATACACACATGCACACAGACACTCTTTCCATTTTGCATAAACAGTCATCCACTCTCACACGGAAATGCGCACACACACACACACACACAAACACAAATGTACACAAAGGCACACATGCTGTGAACAAAAATGTTTGAGAATTAACAATAGAAAGCTTTTTTTAATAATTATTTCAAAGTAATCTTTGTCAGCTAGGCTTGTGTTTCTGAGACAAGTTAAAGCATTTAGCTTATGCTTTGTGCAACTTTGCTTTCTGCTTTCTGTCTATGTCCTGTCCTTCTATGTTCTGTCTATCCTCTACAGTATGTCCATTTTCTTTTTGTATCATGAAACACTATTTTCAATGTAACAAAAATATATTACAGCATGCCAAATTGAAAGTCAAATGACCAGCTTTCTACAAAGGCAATCTGATTGTGCAGCCTGTTGGAGTGGTCTATTAAGCTCCTGAAATCTTTCAGACAGTGTTTCCATGACATCCACATTCTCATAATTATTTGGTCTGAATCTGAATGCTCTGTTGTGGCTTACGTCTGTCGCTTGCATTAGTGGTAGTCATAGGATGTCCCAGTTGAAAGCCTAAACAATTTGGTAACTGGATACTATTAGCATGGGGAACAGACAAATCTGATTGCACATTTGAATTTGCTCTGGCAGATCACTCTGTCCATCATCCCATTCAAGCCAATTTCTGAAATCACCAAAATGCCAGGAACCAATCACAACCGTTTATCCGTCATGGGGCATGCAGGGTTTATACAACGACAGACACAGGAGGACAGCTGGCACCACATTTTCACACAACCAGTGGCATCGGTATGATACGACACAGACAAAGACAGAAAGATATGTTTGCTGTACTTCAGAAAGGATTCAGTAGGAGTACCAGTTCAAGTTCAATTTCACTGCTGGTTACGGTCCTTGGAAATTAAAAGTGAACAGAGAGTGTCCTCTGCACACAAAGTCCTAACTGATAATTGGTTTGGTGTCACATATGCTACCAATACAATATATATGCCTTTCAAATTGTGCCTTTCTTGGAACAAATAATTCTACTACATGGGGTTTATAAGTGACCAATGTGCAGTATAAGCAGTAGGGCTGGAATTGGACTCAGAGTAGAATGTAGAAAATGAATTGATCAATTCTGTCAGCTTTGTGCATTTACCATTAGATTATGTGTCCAATGTTACAGCTCGTGCTCAGTGTAACAGGGAGGATTATAATGGGACTCTGCGGTATAGCGAGTGGAAAATAGACCCATCAGCATTGTCAGCTTTGTCCACTGAGGGGATGTCTGGCGTAAATCACCATTTGCCAAGAGGCCCCGCTAGCCTGCACAGACGCCAGGGTCAACTTCACTCCCTTGTTTAGTATTCATTCATTCCTCTGCAAGCAGCACCAACACAGGGAAGGCTCCGGAAAGGACTCTTTGGGCCCTGTCTATCCTTGTGATCACCCCATCCCTGCCAACCACACACACACACACACACACACAGTCACACACCCACACTCACAAACACACACACACACACACACACACACACACACGGCAGTAAACACTCAGGCGCCTGCTTCGTCAGCTGCCTAATCTCTCTGAGCGCCCAAGCGTGACATCCTCTCTCTTCGCAGGGGCACGCTGACATCCTGTCAACTTCCTGCCCCTCTCTCGCTCTCCCTCTCCCCTTCTATCTCTCTCTCGCTCTCTCCCCTTCTCTCTCTTGCTCCCACTCACCCTCTCCCCTTCTCTCTCTCTCTCTCTCTCTCTCTCTCCCTCTCCCACTTCTCTCTCAGTCTCTGGCGACCAGAACAGAATCTTGTCAAAATCGGGAAAGAGAGAAAGGGAGAGAGATGGAGAGAGAGAGATAAGGCTGAGGGGAGGGGTTAGGAGGATGGGTAAGAAGAGAGTAAGGGATGTGGAGAGAGAGATAGAGAGAGAGAGAGAGAGAGAGAGAGAGAGGAGGGTAGGGAGGTTGTTTATGTTAATCAAAACTTCTCCGCCTTTCGAGTTGTTGGCACGGCGCGGGGGAAGTTCCAGGAGTGGTGACAAGCGGTTTGGCCCATTTTCCCTTTCCTATCCTACAGCGCAGCTCTCCCTTTTCTCTCTTCTCTCATCGGCCCAAGCTCCTGCGTGGCCAAGCTGGGAGGTCCGTGCTGTGTGGCGGCGGCCAGGCAAGGAAAAGTTTTGCATCATTCCACCTCATGATGCCCAAGCTGCAGAACCCACCTGGAGCCAGGGAGGGTCTTGGCAGCCACGGGCGGAACCACAGTATGATGGACTGAGCCTATCCGCATTCTTCCTCCCTCTCTCTCTCTCTCTTCCTCTTTCTTTCTCTCTCCCTTTCTCTCTCTTTTTCTCTCTCATTCTCTCTTTCCATCTCCCCATATCAGCACAGCACCCTCAGCCTCTATGTGACATGGAGCCAACCTTGCCTCGCCTGGGCCCATGTCCCCTTCCCGTGCGTCCTTATACAGTATAGAGACTCATTGTGGGGGGGACTCTACAGTTGCAGTAGCTGCAGCTTTACTGGCCAAATGGGTGCTCACATACTGCACAATGTGTGTGTGTGTGTGTGTGTGTGCGTGTGTGTGTGTGTTTGAGTGTGTATGTGTATGTGTGTGTGTGTGTGTGTGTGTGTGTGTGTGTTTGTGTGTGTGTGTGTGTGTGTGTGTGGTGTCGGGATGCCCTCTGTGGGGTGACATAATGTGGCTCACACCGCTAGCTTATCGCTTCTCATGCAGACGCCTTCTGTGTCTTTTGAAAGCCGAGCCCCGGCTTTGTTTGTTAATGCTGCGGATTTGAGAGGGGGGACGCGCATTCAGCCAAATGTCAGCGGAGAGATGGAGCCAGTGCGGATACACACACAGCACAACACAACACAACACAACACAGAGCTGGGCTGGGCTGGGCTGGACTGGGATGGGCATAGCTGAGCATGGAGGGTTCAACGCTCGGGGATGAGGCCCATCCCCAAAGTTTCAGGGCGCCCAGGTCACCAGAGAGAACGTTTTCCTTGGCTGAAATTAGCTAGCTAATATTTCTCCTGCAATACACTTGTAATATCAAAGTAAGTAAGTAAGTTATGTAGCACAATCTTCATGCACAAAGTGCTTAAACATGTCACAGTAGGAATCATGCTCAGACAACCGATGATAGGCGAAAATGATTTAGACCAAGTCAAAAATAACATCGATACTCAGTGGCAACATTTAACTAGACAAGTACATACAAAAAGGAAGTAATCATTAGCCAAGCAGATTAGACAACAGGGACAGCAGATCGTTTGACAATGAGCAAACAAGTGACAGGCAATGACGTGACATATTTTGCTTCAGCTGAGGTCACATTAACCTTGTTTAGCTGTGTTCATTCTGTCTGATTTGCGTATGCACATACCATGGATCTGTCATCTACTGTAAGTCTGCCTTACTGCCAGCCACTTCTCTCCCATTTCAATAAGCGCTGTATATTTCTCAGGGTGTTACCAGGCCATCATTCTCCCTAGCAGTGGGGCCGGATCTATATTAAGAGCGAACAGGTGGATGACTCCTCTTGGGTCACAGGGAGAGCAGGTGCCTTTGATCTTCCATCAGCTCGAGCCCAAATGGAGGCAGAATCCGGGCAGCGAGACAAACGTCTGTGCCCATGGCAACCGTTCCAAATTCCACAAACGCTTGTCGCCACGGCAGCGATTTACCTGTAGTCAAGGGTACATTTTTTGATGGCCCCTTTTTATCTACTATGGTTGTAATCAAACCTGAGCTTATTTGCTTGTGGCGCAAAAGGAAAGACTGTGGCATTTGGGGGGACAAGGAGGAAGTGTTGCAATAAAAACAGATCTTCCACAACTTGCTGAAGAACGTTTTTCAACTTAAAAGAAAAAAAACCCTTAGCCTCATACTTATTCACCTTCTTTCAGCCGGATTTTAATCAAACAGACAAGCATCAGAGCGGGTAGAAACACTGCCAAGAGATAGAGAGCATTAGGGAGAACAGCACTGCTTTAGAGTTGGGGGAGTAGAGAGGGGGGTGGAATCAATATTCAAAATGTAAAATGAATGTGACTGGACGGAGAACTTCCCATCAAATGGGAAAAAGTAATGAGATATGAAAGATGACCTGCCATAAAATCCGATATCCCACAATGCCATCTGTCAGGCCCTGGGAAATAATGACAACAGCAAATGAAGGTTGAGGCTTGCTTCAGCAGAACCACCCCCCCCCCCCCCCAAACACACACACTAAACACACACACACACACACAACACATAAGTGAGATGGCTGTCACTACGCTGAGTCAGCCAAAAAAGAAAGGGGAGGGTAAAACAAAATGGCCGCCGCGTGGTACCAGGCTGATTTAGTCTAGCGCTGCTTGGGCAACACTCAGTGCCATGGGAGGCCGTTCGGCTCAGTCACTGTCAGAACATAAGCGTTGGGTGAGTCATAGGTAATGAGGTACATTGGAAATCTATTTTTATGTTGCAGACCTCCATTGGCCTGTGTGGTACTTTCTTACTCATCTATATGAATATTCCCCTTTCATTCTCTCTCTCTCTCACTCACTCACTCTGTGTGTGTGTATGTAGTATGTGTGGTTCATGGACAGAACACTCGTGATGCATAGAGGGGGTCTCTTTTATAAACCCTTTATCATCCACCTACACACATACACGCTCTCTCCTTCTCTTTCAAAGCCACTGAAAACCTGTCTCTATCCCTCAACTCTTCATGAAGGTCTCTCTTTATCAGGCATTCCTGCAGTCATCACAAAGTGCTCTGAGCCCTTCATCCTTGTGTTCCCAAGTGTGTCAGGACATGTAAGGCGTGAGAAAGCTGTGGGTTGTATAAGAAGTTATACAACAGTTATACAAACTATTTATTGATCTGATTGGAATAAACGGATTGACAGAGTCATGATGAGTGGCGATTTTGGCGATTTTTGAACATTCCTATCTTGCAAAGCAAGAGAGCAGTGATTTTATACAGTAATGTCATGTTTAGCAGTTATTGAATGAGATAATTGTATTGAATAGGGTGAATGTTAAATTTTTGCATGAGACCTATACAAGAAAGTATAAGTGAAGTGTTGAGTTGCTTTGGTCATTGGTAGCAGATATCGCCATGGCAGTGATTACCTGCAGCACTTAGCCTCCAGCCTCGGCCTTTGGCCAAATCATGATAATATCTGCAACCAACGCCACTCTTGCTCGTGCCGTATTGCTTATATATGCTCGGTGGTTGATTGCCATGTTATGCTTAAACCCACTGTGTTAATATGATTATGTATGATTAATGTGTTTCCTAATGACAAACATATCCTATAAACACACACACACACACACACACACACACACACACACACACAGAAGTACTGTAATTATTTCAGTTACTAAAACAATGCAATAGAAGGATGCATACTCTCATCTGTTCTCTTCCCATTGTCAAACTTATTTAAACAAAATACTGATTTTGCCTTGGGAGAAATGGGATCTTTTTTTTTATTATTGCATGCAAATGGAAGCTAAATGTATTGTCTCACAACATTCGTTAACAATGAGTGTGCATGTGTGAATGCATGTGTGTGTGTGTGTGTGTGTGTGTGTGTGTGTGTGTAACCAAGAGGATAACTGGATTGAAAATGCATTGTGTGACAGGAGAGGTAATTACTGGTGCCGTTAGCTTCTCACTGATGCATCTCCCTTTGAGCTGCTCTTTTGTGCTGCACGCCTAAGTATGACCAGCGCACCAGTTGAGCCCTTAAGCTCTCCTTCAGTGCTTAAACAGTGTTGTGGTGACAACCAGGGGCGCAGCTAGATAATTTGAGCCCTATGACAGACAATAATTCTGGGCCCCCCGATAATATATAGATAATATATAGTATTATGGGTGGGGGGGTCTTTGGGGGCCCCCTGTCAGTGCCGGGCCCTTAGAATCGTCTTACCCACCCCCCCCCCCCCCCCCGCGGCGCCCCTGGTGACAACCATCTCATTAACAATATCTCTGCTACCCCATCTCCCGACACTGATGCAGTTGGGTAGAGCTCCATTTGCATTTCATTTGTAATTGTATGATATATAATGTACATATTATAGGTAGGCTTGATAGTTAAACAGCATTACAATAGTGGCATTTATAGTATATAAATGTGTAATAAAATATATGATTGCTTTTTGCACCAATGATGAAATGATCAATGGTGGAGGTAGGTGAATTAGTGCCTATATCTCTATACAAAATGTCTTACGTAACAAAAAAAAAGACAGAGAAATTAAAACAACTAATAAAAGTAAAGAAATAGGTAAAAAGGTATACCTAGATACATGCATGTGGCCACTGATGTTAAATTGCACAAATTGGAAATTATCATTGTCGTATGGCTTCACACAAATGACTTTGAACATAATATGTGAGATAATCACTTGGTCACCCTCATTAGGACAGATGGGTAATGCATTTCTATTTTAAATTCTCAATCATCCATCTGTACAATTCTTTTTATGTACTGCATGTCAGTGTGTTGAGGGCATCGTATTGGTTTCTCATTACAGCTGTCACTTTTCTCCTCATTTTTTCTTTTCTTTTCAATATTACATTTCTCAGAAGTGAATAATTTGTGTGTGTGTGTGTGTGTGTGTGTGTGTGTCAAGTCAAGTTTATTTATATAGCACATTTCATACACAGAGGTAGTGTTAATTTCGTCAGATGAGACGAGAGGAAATATGTTCGTCAACAACCTTTTTTTTTCATGACTAAGACGAGACGATGACGAGACGCCATTAATGTCCTGAGACACTGACTAAGACACATTAAGATACATTATTGTTGACGAAAAAAGACGAGACTAAAAACTAAGATAAAATCTCTCTTCATTTTCGTCTACAAAATGAGAAGGCAGAATATCTAGCTGTTACGTTTTCAAAATATTCCGAATGCGTTTATGCTCAACAGCTTTCCTGTAGGCGAGTCTACAGTACGTGTGGCTGCAGCACGAAACTACATGGAACAAGAACACCGGAGATTTCTGCCAGAGTTAGCAAGCTAACTAAGCTTTATGCCACAATGCTACATACCCAGAAGTTTAAGCTTCTCTCATACAAATTAACATCCCCCAGAATGTCCATACGGAAATGTTCAGCATGTAATGTTAGCTAATGTTAGCTCAAACTTTTTCAGACGAAGGACTACTTAACTAACCCTAGCTAACAAAAACAAAAAAAATTAGACCTACTTCAACAGTATATTAGTCTACACAATAGGCCTACTCACTGAACCACCTTGCTTATTGTTTTTGCACTTTGCTTATTGTGTCAGAGGATTCATACTGTATGATTTAAACTGGCATACATAGACAGTGTTGCAGAACTGTTTGGATTTACATACAAGTTGGTTCAATATTGCAAACAACTCATCTATATTATATTTTACCACGTCTGCTCGCGGACCACGTGGGATAGCTTTCGGACCACCAGTAGTCCCCGGACCACACATTGAGAAACACTGGTCTACGAATATCATGACAGTGGTCCAGTCAAGTCCATGGTCAAATCCCAGCCGAGCTATAAATTATGTTTTCTAAACAAAGTTCGGGAGGAGCCTGCGGGATGATTGACAGCAATTAACTCACCCACTGCCACCGCAGGGTAGGCCTATTTAAGCCAACCTCCTTTTCCATACGTCACACGCTCCGACGTTCGCGAAATCATTCAGTCTGCGTATTGTTCGCATAGACAAGACAGCTCTCATGGAACTGGAAATCCACGCCTCTTCCAGCGATCTGGATAACAACTTCGTCCCGCCAACACCCGACACCCAGGGCCCTCCGCCGGGCGAAAATAATCTTATTCGTTCCCCTCGCCGCCAGCGTAGGGAATCCAGGACACAGGGTCGAAGAAGGTGCTCCTCTCCTGCCCCCGTGCGGGGCAGCATTTCCCGCTCAGCAGCCTCAACTCGCGGCAGCACCAGGACCCAGCGCCAGCAAGGCGTTGACCCTACCCACTGGACAGTGGCTCGCATCCGCAGCACTCTCCATTCCCGCGGCATCGCGTTCCGTAGGTCGGATAGGAAGTTCCATCTCCTCCGCCTTCTAACGCAGTCGGATAGCCCGGTCTTTTCGCCCTCCCGCTCCCTCCCTTTGTTTTCCTCCCCAGACCAGGAAGCAAGCTGCTCCTTCTGGCATCCCGGCGCGGTTCCTTCCGCCGGCCATTCAGCCGGACGAAGCACACACCACCAGCCACCTCGCGAACCGGGCACGCCGACAGCACTTTCCGGCACCACACGCTTCAGAGCGTATCATTCCGCTGCTTCAGCCACAGCCACTGCCACGTCAGCGGCTCAGGCCCATTCCCGCCGCATCTCCACCGTATTTCCGGGTCCAACCCCACTTCTCCAGACGGCCCCGGTAGCGACAGCGTCGCTACTCGCCCCACCCCTTCTTTCCCTCCCCCATCCACCTCCCCTAGCCAGGACTCGGTCCAGGGCTGCCCCACCTCCAGTCGTTCCGACGACTGCTCCCTCCCTCCCCCCTTTCCCCCCTCCCCTTTCCATTCCGGGAGCCACGTCTGTACAGCACGCCTCAACTCACGAAGCGTCAGCTCGAAGATTCACCTCGCTAGCTCCCCATTTCTCTTATGAGTTAGCGAGCACCTGGTCTCAGCCGGCGCCGATAGCGACAGCGTCGCTACTCCCCCCTAACCCTCTTTCCTTCTCCGTCCCACTTCCCGCGACCCTGTCCCAGGTTGCTCCCCTTCCAGTCGCGTCAGCGACCGCTCCCTCCCTCCCCCCTTTTCTCCCTTCCCATCTCTTCCCCGGCTCCGCGCTAGACCAGCCCGCCGCAGCGGGTCATCAGCATTCAGCGAGTGCTTGGATCACGACGTCCCGTTCCGGCTGCAAAGCTATTCATTAGCCACAGCAAAGGCCCTGCCACCGCCTCCCCACGCTGCAGCATTCGAACCACCACCCGTCACAGCGTCCACCAGGAACCTCATTTTGTCAGGTGCAGACGTAGACCTTTCTACCATTCTTCCCTCCCTTCCTATTCCCTCTCATAACCGGGATTTAGTTTGCGGCAAACTGGTTTGCCTTTAAAACATTCTGGCCCAGCATCAAAAATGCTGTCATTCCCCGAGTTCACCGTAGCATTTACCAACTACACAGAAGTCGTCTGTTTCGTGTTCCCCAGTCGACGCAAAGAGCTAAATGGCTACCTGGCCATCTTCGCCGGCCTAGCCGTGTCCTACGGGGGAGCCCATTTTTATACGTAGGCTACCACCGGCTGTTTTCAGCAAAATGCCCTGCCAGAGTCGGCCTCTGGAACCAAAACCCCTACTGGGGCGCGCTCGATATGGAGCTCCATAACCGCGTTTTCCTAGGACTTAAGCCATCTTGTCCCCTCTGCAATAGCCCCAGTCACGGCGCGGTATCAAACTCTGGAGGATGTTTTTAGACGAATGGAATGGTCTGTGCATGTTCTACGACGACTGCCAATCATCTCCAGAAGACCTCCAGTTGTACACCGACGCAGCCCCCTCAACAGGCTTCGGAGGCTTTTTCAAAGGGCGTTGGTTTGCATCCCCGTGGCCACTAGAGTTTAGAGAGCTAACAACTGGAAACGAATCGTCAGCCATGTTCGAACTCTACCCCGTAGCCATCACGGCCCTACCTGGGGGAATGAGTGGACCTCCAAGAGTGTGCTAATCCACAGCGACAACGAAGCCGTAGTGCACGTCATTAATAACTCGAGCTCAAAATCGCCTGCGCTTTCCCCTCTTATTAGGCGTCTAATCTGGATAGCAGCCAACTACCAGCTTATTATAAGAGCCGCGCACGTCCCCGGTTGCCACAATGAAATTGCTGACTCTCTCTCTCGTCTTAAATTCCAGAGATTCAGAAGCTCGGCTCCAGAGGCGGACCCGTACCCTACTCCACTCCCCAGCTTTTCGGAGACCATCTTCCTATAAACCCCCTCAGCTATCTTCAGCCCATCACGGCCGACCTAGCCCTTCAAGCCCTCGCACCCAGGACCATGCAGTCCTACTGGACTGCTTGGTCGTGCTTCAAACAGTTCCACGCAAAGCACTCACTACCATTTCCCAGTTTCGATGCAGTCACCATATCATCATTTATCACCTATGCCCACACTTCACTCGGGATCAAAGTCTCTTCCATTAGAGTCTACCTAGCTGGCATTCATTTCTTCTACAAACGCCTCCACGGCTCCGAATGCCCCTTCTCCGACACCAAGATAGGCTTGTTAATTAAAGGTATCCGTAGGCAACATCCAGTCCCCCAAGACTCCCGCCTTCCCATTACCTCAAGCATTCTCGCCACCTGCCTCGCTACCCTTCGCAAAGGGTTAATTCCGATTCCACCATCTCCGTTATGTTTCTACTGGCCTTTTCTGGGCTGCTGAGATGTAGCGAGTTTACATGCCCTTCGTCTCTCTTCATTCCCGATGTCCACCCGTGCATCGCAGATCTAGAGCAGCTAGACCAAGACACCATTCGATTTTCCATCAAACAGAGTAAAACCGATCAGTCCCGAAAAGGACACTCCATATCCATTTTTAACTCCGCCTCAGATCTTCAGCCTTTCCAATACCTATCTCACTACATCTCATATCGGTCAGCTCAAGCTTCGTCTACTAGCCCGCTCTTCGTGTCAGACGAAGGGCTACCCATCACTCGCCACAGATTCCAGACCATTCTAGTCAAATCTGGTTTTCCCGCGGATCGCTACTCCGCACACTCCTTCAGGATAGGAGCTGCCACAACAGCTGCGCTCAACGGCTTATCGGAGCAACAAATTAAAATACTGGGCCGTTGGTCCTCGGATGCCTACCAGTCTTACATCCGCTCCAATCTAGCGGATTTACGACTCGCTCAGCAAGCACTTATGTAGTTGGTAGCGGCCTTTCTCTGTGATCTTTTGGGGTGCAAGCGGTCATCGCTCTATCGCGATATCCGCTCCAGGCACTCCAGGACCACGGACAGCTACCTTGCCAAACACGCACTTCTCCCATACCTTCTAGTCTAGCTGAAGCAATCATATCGAAGGGCGAACTAGTGAAATGATGTTTTCTAAACAAAGTTCGGGAGGAGCCTGCGGGATGATTGACAGCAATTAACTCACCCACTGCCGCCGCAGGGTAGGCCTATTTAAGCCGACCTCCTTTTCCATACGTCACACGCTCCGACGTTCGCGAAATCATCCCCCCTACTCCCCCTACTCCTCCATTTCACCAATTGCCCTGTTACTCATCCTCCTTACACAGGGGGGTGCAAGCGGTCATCGCTCTATCGCGATATCCGCTCCAGGCACTCCAGGACCACGGACAGCTACCTTGCCAAACACGCACTTCTCCCATACCTTCTAGTCTAGCTGAAGCAATCATATCGAAGGGCGAACTAGTGAACTGTAGCTTGACTTACCTGTGCATGTAGTGCATGTACTGACTGACAAAAAATCAGAATGAGTAATTATAACAGACGAGTAGCCCTGTGGACACACAATATTGTTGGAAAATTGAGATGTGTAAAACACTATTTGACTCAAATGGTAATCAGAAATAATTTGTTATAAAAAAAGAAGACTAAAATGTTTTGACTAAAACTGACTAAGACTAAGATACCTTTAGTTTTCTTTTGACTAAAACTAGACTAAAATTATGAGACTTTTAGTCGACTAAAACTTGACTAACAAAAATTATATTTGTATGACTAAATATGACAAAGACTAAAATGGACATTTTATCACAAGACTAAGACTAAATTAAAAATAGGTGACAAAATTAACACTACACAGAGGTCATGCAATGTGCTCTACAAAAGCAAACAGTAATAGCAAATAAAAGCATAGAAGGACAATAGTCAAAGAATAGTTTAAAAAGTGAATATCATAATATAAAAGACACAAAGTAGAATAATTTCAATTGTGTGTATGCGTGTGTGTGTGTGTGAGTGTGAGAGAGAGATACACACATACACCACATACACACACACACACACACCACACACACACACACACATGCATATACGCACGCACACACATCATCCTAATATTACTCTTGTTATTTATGTCCGTTAATTCTAAATCCTCTATACCCACCCCCATACTGATGTCCCCCCCCCCCCTTTTCGTATGTGTTGTTGTATGTTACTATCAACAATAGCTTTGGCAACAATATTCCCATACAGTTATGCTAATAAAGCACCTTTGAATTTGAATTTGAGAGAGAGAGAGAGAAAGAGAGAGAGAGCAATATGTGTGTGGTGTGCACCCCACACATTGCATATGTAATGATATGCCTGTTTGTCATTGCATAAAACAACAACCGCAGAACACATCAAGCCGACACAACAAACACTCTCCAAAAGAACAGCAGCTAAGGAGGACACCCAACACAGTCGACTGCCAAAGGACTCAACTTTGGTGTCCCAGGCACCGAAAAATATTCCCATCATGCGAAACGCATAATCCACTTACAGAGCGCAGATTCCAGGTTAATCTCTTTTGTTTCAGTGGCTGCCCCCATGTGCATTACATAAATGACATGGAGTGGGGAACGGTGTGTGTGTGTGTGTGTGTGTGTGTGTGTTGGGGGGATGCTTTATATTTCATGCCACCTGTGTGTATGTAAAGTTAATGGCCTCTAAAATAAACTGTCAATCTGTGACAGCCCTGCATGTCATGGCTGCTGAACACACAAATCTTTGCTTTCATTTTTTCCCTGTCTTCTCGATCTTGTTCTCTGCACTTATTTATATATTTATTCGCACTGCCGACAAGGAGAGGTGTTGTGGTTGCTCACACACGCACACAAACACACACACAGATGCACACACACACACACACACACACACACACACACACACACACACACACACACACACACATACACACACACACACACAAACACACAATACACACATACTTCTACCTTTCCAACAGGTATGCACACACACACACACACAAACACACACATAGATACACACATACTTCTACCTTACCAACAGGTATGCACACACACACACACACACCTCAAGCGACCCTGGCAACTACTGCCATCAAACAGCGGATTTCAAAATAGATCCATTTCATCCTGACAATTTCCAATTCCAGTGTGCCACTGCTCCATGCAGGGGGAAGGTCATTTGCTGTGAGAATCACTCATGTGTATGGGCCCGAGTCTGCATGATGATAAATCTGCTGGGAGAGAAGAGCACCGAGAGAGAGAGAGAGAGAGAGAGAGAGAGAGAGACATAAAGAGAGAAAGAAAAAGGGGCATAGAGACAGAAGGCCAAAAAGTCAGGGGGAAGTCTAAAAGAGGGAGATAGGGACTGAGGGAGGAAAGGAGAAACTTTGGGAGTTGACAAAAAAGGAGACACTTGATAGATAGATGGATATATACAGAGAGAGAGAGAGAGAGGGGTGGACGCAGAACAAGAAGGAAGTGGAGAAGGGAAAGACAGCAGAGGGAAGAACAGGAGACGAGAGAAGAGTGATAGAGATGAGAAAGACAGGAGTGAGTGAGAGAAAGAGAAAGAGAGAGGGGGGCTATGGAGAAAGAGAAAAAGATTGAGAGAGATAGATCAAGTTTGCCATGTCACCATTAAACTGATATTTACATTGCAGCTGCTCGGCTGTCGACCTGAGTGATGGTGGTGTATTTTTTGGGGGTCAAGAGGCAAATGAGTGATATTGAGTGGAAGCCTGAATATTAAACATCTGCCACGCATGGACAGCACACTCATCAAAGGATGGGAGAAGAGGGCAAACACTTATTATCGGTAGACATTAGCAGTCAATGTTAGAAAAGAGAGATTCATTTGCTATCCTTCTAAATCAAATTAATGTAAATGATAAAAGCTGCTGGCAAATTGCCCTGATCAGAAGCCAGTTTTTGTGTGTTACGAGTTGTGTGTGTGTGTGTGTCTGTGTGTGTGTGTGTGTGTGTGTGTGTGTGTGTGTGTGTGTGTGTGTTGTGTGTGTGTGTGTGTGTGTGACCATGTGAAGATTCTGGGATATTGATGTTGTTGCATGGGCACCCTGACCAACATAGCAATATATCTAATTTTTCTGAGGTCAAACAGCGTGTTCCTGTGGATGGATTTTAAACAAGTGACTCAGAGGCTGTCAAGCCACAGAAACATAGTGAGTCTTTGGGTGCCCGGCCGCAAGACCCTCGTTTATATAACTTCTATTCCCCTCTCTCTCTGTCTTACTATCTCTATCTCTCTTTCTCTTACTCTCTATTTCTTTCTATCCCTCTGTCTTCCTCTCAATCACTTTCCTGCTCTTTTCCTCTCACTCTCTCTTTTTCCTCTATCATTCTCTCTCCCTCTCTCCCTCTCTACCTCTACCTCTCTCTCTCTCTCCCTCTTTGTCTTTGACTGGTGGTCAGTAGCGATGATAAGAGCAGGAATGCAGAATGGGCACTGTGGTGGTAAGGAAATGAGCCATGACAGGAGGACCAGGGAGATAGACACTCCCACGGGAGGGAGGGGCCCTTTTGGATGTCATGGGAGGACAGGGGGAAGTGGGGCGTTTCTGAGAACAAAGTGAGCGTGGCTTAGCATCGTCCTCCTTGGCCCAAATGCTAAAACAGCGCTGGGAGACTAACAAGATTTTATTTCTCTCTCTCTCTCTCTTTCTCTTTCTCTCTCTCTCTCTCTCTCTCTGTCTCTCTCTCTTCCCTAATGGATGATGGATCGATCCCAAGGGAATATGTCGTTAGTCTAAGCTCTTCATCTCCTTCTTTGTTATTCTCCTCAGAATGTTTCATTTCAAATTTGTACCATCAGCTGTCCTTGGGAATAACCCACGTGTAATGTGCACCGAAGCAATCATCCATTGGTTTCACTATTTTAATTGACAAAAAGCACCATCAAAAGCAATTTCACTGTGCAGAAAAAAGTCATAATCATGCATTAATTAAAGGGATACACAAGATTTTCTTTGTTCCCACTGCAAGCAAGATTTCCCCCTGTGGACCCAATCTCGAATTCCACCATAGAGTTAGTCCAAACAGCTTAGCATATGCTAATTAAAAGTTAGCCAAGAGGGTTTTCTTTTTTTTTTTTAAATCAATCTTTAAAGCATTTGTGCATGGGTTGCACATGTCCCTTCAAACAAGGGGCAAAAATGAAGACTTTGTAGACAATATATTGTGCTTGCACAACCAAAAACTGGAGAAAAATCGTGAAAATAAGTAGAGAACTGTTTTGTCCACCATCTCAGCTCTTGTACAAACTCCATATCCACTAATGGAATTGCAGTGCAGTCCCCTCATGGCGGTCTGGCCATTTATATTCCTACTTTGTCTTTGTTCACACTCTCAACAAAAGCCTCCAGGTACAATTTTAATTAATTGGTTTTATATGTTTCTTTATTGATGCCATTGTTGTGTGTTTATGTATTTGTTTATTTGTTTTGTTTGTTTGTAGATTCCATTCCATTGTCTTGGCGAACTACTTTAAACCCCACTTTAAACCCCCCCTACCTCACTTCACTAAAACAGATGAAAATGAGTGTTTTCCACAACTCCTAACTTTATTGCCAAAGGAAAGCAGCCTCGTGTTTGCTGTTGACAAAGCTCAATTGATTTACCTTGCCAGTGATTCAAAGTCAAGTTGCAACTTGTCTTGCTCAATAGCCAATTATGCCCAACAAGTACTGTGTCACAACCACACGCACAATCTGTTGGAAAGACACAGAAGTAAATGAACTGGAGTCAATAATGATGCAATATCATATGGCTCTAAGCTGTCATCTTGTCAACAAATATACTCCATATACTTTCCAAGGAAATCCACAAAGCTTGACATATCATGGGCAGATTGAAAAATATGAGCTTGTCATCTTGCTTTTGGAAACATTGGACCTGAAGCCTGTATATGTTTTAGAAATTATATCTCTTCTGCATCATTCTTAAATGTTTTGTATTGTTTTATATTTATATATTTGTACTGTGTTGTCTCTATGGACCTTTGTGTTTTGAATAAAGTTGATTGATTGATTGATTGGTTATACTGAGTCCTGAGTTATAAGGAGTATAACTCATGATGGGCTCTGTACTAAGGTTCATTTGCAACGCCAAAGAAGCAGGAGATTCTAGAGAGGAAATGAGAACCTGTCCGTAAAGGATTAATACCACCAAGTGCACTGCCTGTGTGTGCGGGAAATGAATTCAAATGAATGACATTCTCAGTAAGATTTTTTATTTAATTCTTCTCTGTGAAATTAAACTAGAGGGTCTGCACTGCCTCTGCCTGTACTGTATGCATGCAACATATGCATGCTATCAGGGACGTGCACAGGCATTTTGAGGGGCAGTTGCTCTGACCTGAAAAAAAGTGATTCGTGATTTCTTAATGTAAAAAACAATTGATTAAATAACAATGGCTTCATTATCCATGAACATATTTTATTAAAAAAACACTTTAAAATTTTCATTTCAGGATGATTCTAAAAGAATAAAAAAATACAAAAAAATATGCAAATTTGTCACATTACTGATGAAACTGAACCAGGCAGTTCTTTTTTGGTGTGAAGCATAGGTGAACATCGCATTTCCTCACACACACAGACACACACACACACACACACAGTCACACACACACACCAAACACACACACAGACACACACATACCAAACATACACACACACACCAAACACACACACACACGCACACACACACACACACACATCAAACGCACACACACACACACAAACACACACACATGCACCAAACACACACAGACACACACACACCCTAAACAAACACACACACACCACACAGACACACACACACACACATACCAAACACACACAGACACACACATACCAAACATACACACACACACACACCAAACACACACAGAGACACACACACACACAAACACACACACATGCACCAAACACACACAGACACACACACCAAACACACACACAAACATTCAAACACACACACACACACACACATACCAAACACACACAGACACACACACAGACACACACATACCAAACATACACACACACACACACCAAACACACACAGAGACACACATACACACACCAAACACACACACACAAACACACACACATGCACCAAACACACACAGACACACACACCAAACATTCAAATACACACACACACACACACACACAGCAAACACACATACACACCAAACACACACACAGACACACACCAAACACACACACAGACACAACAAACACACACACCACATACACACACCAGACACACACACACACACCACATACACACACACACACACACACACACACACACACACACACACACACACACACACACACACACACTCACACTATAATCAACTGGGCTCCACTCTTGCAACTACCTCGTCCTCATCACTGCTAGATTCACTGTCCTCACTGCCCTCAGGAATAGGCATAGCTGTCCCTCTCACCTTACCATAAAACTTGGAAACTTCCTAAGAAAGATGTATGAATAAATAGATTGACCCTGCATCACAGCAGTATAATCTACACCACAACAGTAGATACCATCACGGAAATTTGTATCCCTTAATGGGACTTTGTCATTTATACATGACATGCACTTTTTAACTTTTGAAGAAGGATTTGTAGATTTCTTCACATGAAATGACTAAAATAGTTTAAAAAACTGTTTAGGCTATTTAGTTATATTTTTTATTGGTGATTTATGTGTGTTATATAGCTTAAAAATGGACTTACCATGATGCTACTCATGCATGTGACCTAACATGGGCTCTTGTCTCCTGTACTTCCTTGTTGCATCACATGACATCCTGACATCATATAATCTTTAAGGTACAATATGATTGGTTAGAGGCTTGTGTTATTTTTTAAAACTGTTTTTTGAAGCGTCATTTATAAATGACAAAGTCCCATAGAGGGTTAATGCCCTTAGTGGTATTTATGTTCTGCTCAGGCAAGATCTTTGAAATTAGCTAAAATAGCCTATGTTTTTTTAGATTAAAATTATTTAGCATGCAGCTCTTTAATCCTGTACTTTCTAGCATGGTCCTCTCATCTCATATTTGGTGATCATCACTTAGGCCTTCCTGTCCTGTGCCTCCTCCTGTCCTGGTCCACATTTTCCTCACATAGTCTGGAGGCTTGTGACTGCTCCTCACCTTAAATGTAATGTAACTAGATGTACCGCATAGCGGTACAAAATATGACCGCTCAGTCCTGTACAGCTGTTCCGCGAAAATAAATCACACTTCAATTTGTCTCCATATTTTACTCCATCCCCCACTCTTGAAACTTTTGTGTATGCTTGTTTGGCATGCCTGAGTGTGTGTGTGCGGCTGCACAGAAAGTAGCCTACTGGTGCTGAAAAGTTGAATAGATTGTAGAATAGCAAAAGAAGATGTAGCATTGTTATAAAACCTTTAAAATCTCTAAACAATCACAAGTAGGGCAGTTCATCACAGTTCATCCATTGCAACTGATTGATGAAAGGTCATTTACACCTGTAGGCTACATTGTATTTGGGAAAAGCAAAAGGTATCAGCATAATGTTATTTATGTATTTATTTGTTTGTTTGTTTGTTTGTTTGTTTGTTTATGAACAAAAACATCTCTGTCAGCTATCAAAAACAAAGGTCATTTTTGGATGGATGGATTTTTTGTGAATGTTTCTTCTTCTACATAAGATTTTAGTCATCTTTAGTTCATGTAATACTTCATTGTCAATGCACAAATTAAGTAACAGTAGTCTGAAACGTTATTGTTAATGCACAAATTAAGTAACAGTAGTCTGAAATGAAATGCTGTTTTACATGTAACCAGTGGTGCAAATAACTGACATGTCCAAATGGGCCTTGATGAAATGCGTCGCTAGACTGTTCATACACATTTTAACGGGCCAAAGTTGAAGAACTGTTGTCCGTTATTGTTCGTGCAAATATAGGCTGATTCATGTTCCCTTGCATTGTGTAACTGAGGTCCATGGCTAGTCTGGCTTTCACCAGACCAAGCTCAATCTTTTAAGAAATCAAAAAATAAATAGCGGGCAGATCAGGCTGGGTTCACCTGGCACCCGATATTGTTTAATTTTCCGATTGAGATATCCACGCTCTGGCTATTCTAAATGCAAAAATGCATCAGGGAGTTATGACAAAACTGTAACTAACAAACTAGATCCTAATAGAAAGCTGTTAGCTTCCCTAAGCTACAGGTAGGCTTATAAGGTTGGCCTATTTACAACGTAAATTGTCAATAGGCTATGCTGGCGACACAAATAAAATCTCCTTTGGAAACCAATGGCTTACTCCTTACAGTATCAAGCGGACTTAAACTGCCATATTGTGGCGAAAAGTTGTAATAAAATTCATGCAGCTCCATGAGTTAAGGAAAGCGCGAATGAAGTAGCCACTTCTAAATGGGACCCACTACACAGTAGCTTAAGGTGTGTTGCTAAAGCAACCATAATGAAATGAAGGTGTCATTGTTTGGATACTTCACACACACGTGCTTTTTAATTTCACAGACTACAACTACCAAGCTGGAATCAAAGCACATCGATTCCCCTCTCACACACCCTGCACGCACTTAAAACGAAATAAACAGGCGTCTTAGTCTCACGCATGTATAGGCAAAACTGTATCAGTAACGTTGGTAAATCTTCCATTGCACAGAATGATTTTTGTAGCACGTGCAACAAATGACAGTCGAAAGATACTATTACAGTGCTGCTATCAATTTGCTTGGTATATCCGCATTTCTAGTTTTCTACAAATGCAATCAATCAAATTGGCCTCCATCACTCAACCAACGCTAACGGTAACATTACCTAGGTCCTTATTGATATTATAAGATTAACGTACCTGCAGTAAAAACCAAGCATGTCCGATAAACATCCTCAGATTTATGTCGGCTTCAAGAAGAAATGGGAATTACATTTCATGTGAACATCGTCCTATCCTTATTAGACGTTCTCTGCGGTAAATTACAGTCCTTGTAGGAAGCATCCATTGTTTTTTTCAACCCACTTTTAACTTCCAACAAAATTACGTCTCACTGCAACGATGCGCCATCTAGTGGACAAACGACTACTTATCGCCAATACTGGAAATGCAGCCATGATGATGGTGATGAATATTTATTATGGCTTTCTTTTAATCCTACTGAATTTGTAATTATGTATCGGCCGTTCTAATACCGATAGTATGTGGGTGCCTGTGTGTGTGTGCATGTGTATATGTGTGCACCGCCATCTACAGGCCAATGAGTGTACAGTCACTAAATGTACACATAACCTATTTTTTTTAAGACCCCCCCATGGATGAAATTCTACGAAACTTGGCATACCCCCAGAGAATGCCAGGTCAATCATACACGTACAATTTGGTGCAGTTCTGAACATCTTAACTGAAGATAGGGACAATTAAAGCAGAATAATATTGCATTTTCATTTTTTACCGGGGGGGTGCAAATCACAAATGAGTGATTATGGGCCAGGTTGATGTGGGCCCTTGAGACCAACATACCATAAAATATTCTTCATCCTCAGTGCCACGGTTCAGGTAGTTATTTAGGAAAAACTGCTTTTTTTGCGGTTCGGGGGGCCCAGCACGGGGGTGGAGTGGCCCCCGGGGACGAAACAAAATTTTTCCGTAAAAGTCTAGTGGGGCTACATACCCACCAAATGTCATGTGCCCCGGTGGTTCGGTGTCCCGGGTATCGTTGACCAAAAATTCAGGAAGTAGATGACGAAAAAAAAAAACAAAAAAAAAAAAACAACTTTGACAATCCCTATATGACCGCTTCGCTAGTGGCGGTCATAATTATGAAACATTGCCTGTAGGCAAAAATATCAGTCTGATTAATTAATCAATTCGTCTACACAGTGTCATGTCATCTTTATCACAGTGCAAAGTCTCTGTCTCACCTGCTGGTTGGCTTTTTCGCAGCCAACCCTGCAGTGATTGCTGCCTCCCTGAATTGTCTCTCCCTCTCCTGAATCTGACTCTTTTCAGTGGACATCTTGGCTTCAAACAATACTCAAAATACTGGTGATAGGATTTACGGATTTATTTTGAATAAAAGAATTAATGTGATGCATTACTTCCATCATCATTCTTCTTGCTAAAACGAAATGTGAGAAACTAACTATCAGCAGACATGTAGCTTAGTTTGCCTAATGCCTACCAAAAAAAAAATAGTAGCCTAGGCTATGTGATAACGGGCTGCTTCTCTGCAAGCTATCTGTCTGATTATTTAGGCTAAACGTGGCAAACTCAGCCTGGATTTATGAAGATTTTAATTAATTTCATAAAACTTGATGACGATGATCATTCGTTTGTTATACATCACAAACTCACCTTTTCCGACAACGTTAGTCGTCTCATATGACAACCGCGACAATCTCCTTCTAGGGCCGCTTATGCAGGCTCTGCTCAGGTGCCGTTCGCGTGCAGCGCTGCAGCCACGTAAACAGAGTTTGCCCTTCCCCTACTGACTTTCACTTTCGGTGCCCGAATGGAAGTGAATGAGGCCTACGTGAAATTCTGCATCCATTGTAGCCTACGATTTATTTATTTATTTTCCCCATTGGAAGGGCAACATGAGTCAAGAAGGGCATATGGGCAGTTGCCTGGGCAACCTGAGCAACCCCCCTGTGCACGTCCCTGCATGCTATTTATGTAAAATATTTCCTAATTCTAAACATTTTATAATTTAAAACATATTTTCTCAATCAGCGTACTGAACATAAATGAAGGAAGGCGCACCATTCATACACATATTTTTGCATCATCCATCGTACGATTATCATAAGACAATGCCATCTCACTTCTGACACTAATAGACATAATTCTCAATGTAGCTTAATTAGCAAGCCCCCGGCCACAAACGTGTGTTGTTTGGCATCCAAGGAACGCAGCAACCCCCCACAGCAACCCCCCTTCTGAAAAAAAGTCCACTTGGCATTTAGTGGGCTACCTCCATGCCAACACAAGAAGGGTCCAGCTTATAATGCACTTCTGCTTTCCTCTTGGCTCCTTGGCCAGGCACGGGAAAAAAAGCAATCTCCGAGTTTCCCTGGAACCACTCCGGCCTAGATCACTGGAAAGATCTTAAGCTTTATTCATTAGCAAATATGCCTCCCTCTGTTTGCAATTAGCCTGTTTTCTTTTCCCTCTCACACCCTCGACAGAAGATCACAGGGAGTCCGACACGTTAAGCACGGAGGGCATGCAATCCACTGGGGACAGATAGAAGGGAGCGAGAAACAGAAAGAGAGAGAAAGAGGGGGATAGCGATGGAGAGAGAGAGAGAGGCTGTGTGTGTGTGAGAGAGAGGGGTTTGGAGATACAGGGAGAAAGGAAAAGAGAGAAGGTGTATTTGTATTTGTGTATGAGAGTGAGAGAGAGAGAGAGAGGGATGAAGATGGAGAGAAGGTGAGAAATAGAGGGCAAGAGATGGAGAGAGAGAGAGCCTTCCAGACAGAGTGTGGATCCAGCAAAGGGCCAGCAGAGAGCAGCTTGTCTGATTAGTGCTGATTAGAGCTTAATTGGAGTTCTCCAAAACAAGATGACCTCTGCTTTGTTTACTGATGGGATTAATCGTGGCCTGGCAGAAAGAGGAGGAAAGGAATGGGGGAGGGGGGAAAGGAATGAAATAAAAAAAATAAAAATAAAAAATGGGGAGAGGGAGGGTAAGGAAATCCCAGCAGAATTAATTCCGTCCTCATTATTTTGAGGCCCGAGCAATGACTTTGCTCTTTGGAATGCAGAGAGCGCAGAAGGTGGATTTTGTCCACAGTCACACTGATTAAAGTTCACATTGACTGTGGCAGTATTGGCCTTACAGTGCATTAGCTTTCAGCTTGTATGTGTGGACTGAAGGGGGACAGAGTGATGAACCCTTAAGGAAAGGCCGCTGAGAATGCAGCGTTAATGAACTTTGAATCAGTGACACACACACACACACACACACACACACACACACACAGACACTCTCACATACACACACAATCACAGAAAGACACACACACACACATGCACCCATGCAAACATTCATACACATACACATGCACTCACTCACACACGCACACACACACACACACGCAAGCTATGCTTCAGTTATCAGCTACACTGATTATTCTTGGCTATGAGATTCACCACCCAAGAAAGATTGGGCAGAAACTCATTTATTGTTACATGTCATTTCTTATTGAATTCCAGTTTAGAGAATTGGTTTGCTTTGCTCAAACATTTGTTTTGTTCCTGTTTATCTGCTCATTTTGGCTGATGTTTTCTGACATCAGACTGCTCTAATTTAGGAAACGACGGCCCACACAGGGGACAGTTACCGCTATTTTGTGGCCTCCAAGAACTCTGTGCAAACAGACATAGCGTCACTCAGCCTGCGACACAAAATTAAAAGTTCCTGGAGGAAACCGGACTCGAACTCGAGCAGGCAGACAGGCAGACAGGCAGGCAGCGGGACGCAAGCAGATGCTATTGGGATGCATGAGCGGGTCCTGGACGTAGTGTCCGGCGCGGCTCCCTTTGGTGTCTAGACCCTGGTGGTGACACTTCAGAGCCTCCGGATCCCTCTCCCAGACCCTTCTGAGGGGGCTGAGTCATCGCATGACTCAAGGGAGCTGGGGGAAGTGGAGGATGGTGGGATGGTGGGGGGTGGAGGAGGATGGATGGAGGGAGGGAGGAAGGGAGGGAGAGAAGGAGGGATGGAGGAAGTCACCAGGTTCGCCTGAGATTTCTTCTGACATCCGCTGACTTTCCCTCCGGACACTCTGATCCCTCCCCTGGCTGCTGGTGGAAATCTCTGTCACTTGTTTATCTCAGTCAGGAAGGCATTTCCACCACCAACACTCTCTAAGTGTCTGAAAATAAACCGTATTTGTAGTATAGTGATAGGCTTGATCACGGAGGGAGCCAAATAGCAGACATCTACATTTTGTGAAACTGGAACAATCACTGGAATAGTATTGGGAAATTTGAGTCACAAGGCACAACATCAGGAAAAGCAACGGTTCCTCTTTAGGCCGGCTGCAGACTGCTGGCGTGGCGTGAGCGTAGTGTGGCGTGTCAGTTGCGTGGCGGCTGCGTGGCATTTTCTATCTCTATTCACACCAGAAATGTGTCTGGCGCGGCCCTTCTGCCTATTAAAACATCTCTTCACTGTCTCTTTCAGGGGCGGAGTGGCAATCAGGACGATCGGGAGTCTGCGCGGTGCGGGCCAGCCCATAGAGCTTTTATCGCGGCTGTACACAGGCCATCGACCTGATAGATGCATTAAGAATTTTCCGCGAAAATCTCCGAGACCACTCGCTCACTGCCTATATGTCATTCATGGTTACCCTGCACACTCATCTCTCCCATGCTGATTTTTGTATAGGCTAGCCTTAATTTTTTATCATTTTTGTCTTATTCAGGCGTTACAGAACTTTCATCACAAATAAAAAAACGACAATTTAATTTGTTTGTTTGTACTTAAATTAACGTAAGCCTAGGTTAGAATGGAGCAAAGCCTCCTGGGAATGGGGAATGTGTTTTTGGTTTATCCAATGAACTGATTGCAGGTCAAGTCTATTTACAGAAATGTACAGTAGGGGGATAAATGAGCGGCCCCTCGTCTAATGGCATGACCCTACAAATGATCAAGTTCGAGGAAAGCTACAGGAGTTTTGACAGTCGACGGATTTGCGTGGTTGCTTGCTGTTTTACATACAGTATGGATGGATGGCAGAGAGAAAGGTTAGTGGAGCTAACGCATTGACGTTATTGAAACTAGCACAAGCTAGTCTTAGCCTATGTTGATATGTAGCCTAGGCCTAGCCTAATGACTAATTAGTGGGCCACTCAGGCTGATAAATGGTTTGTGGAACTCGTTGGAACTGTCTATATGTAAGCCTATATAGGCCTAATTTAATCGGCCTACTTTAATCGTTCTCGTACAAACCTATTCAAAGTGCCTGATTTTTTCAATTATTTAATTACCTGTGTTATTAGGTTGACATTGTCTGTAGGCTAGGCCTTTTTTAAATTTATACAGGCAACTATTGGAGTGCTATGATACCCAGATATGTCCTTTCATGATGCTTGAAATTTCCATCCACCCACAAAGCTGTTTTTATACTGCACTGCATATCTAGTTCCTTACACATTTATTGAAAGTGCCTGGTTTGTGGTTGATTGGCTTGTTGTATTGCATTAGCACTATATATTTTGCTTGTGCTATTGATGTGTGTGCATGTTTGGGGGGGTTGTTGAGAGGGGGGGGCGTGTGTTGGGAGGGGGGACCGGTGCCGTTAGAATTTTCCCGGTGGATTTTAGTGCCCCACTCCGCCCCTGGTCTCTTTTGAATCGAAACGCTTCCAACACACTTGCGCGTCGCGTTAAAAACAGGCGCCGGTCCTATTTCTAGCATGCACGCGTTTTCAGCGCGGCTCGGGCCGCATCTGAGACGTACGTGTCACACAGGCAGTGTGCAACCTCTAACCCGTTACCATGGGAGCCGAAATGAAAACGGACACGCAGCTGACACACTCCACGCCACGCCGGCAGTCTGCAGTCGGCCTTATGCTAATCAGTCCATGCAAGGCCAAGCGTCAGACAGCCTTGCGTCCTGTCAGTACAAAAGAAACTGCTAAATGCAGCTCCATCCCACGACAGCGTACACCCACGTTGCCTCCCGCCTTACCCCGCGGCTCGCTTATGTGCTGCTGCCTCTGGGTTGCTCCGTTAGCCTTGACAGGCGATGAAATGGCGACGAGCGCTAACCGCCGCTGCCGCTTCGCTATCCGCTATCCGCACTCTCACCACTAGCGCTGGCCAGAGCCGGTGCATTAGCGAGTTGCTAATGGCGCACGGCATGTGGGCATTTCCCACCCATATGTTTCCCATTAGCGCCAGACGCTGAGAGAAAGGAAACGAATGCAGAGAGACAGTCGGTGAGAGAGAGAGAGACAGAGAGAGAGAGAGAGAAAGAGAGAGAACTCATATGATGGAATGAGCACTGGTGCGTGAGAGGGAGTCTGTGGAAGAGGTGTCCATGAAGGAGAGGTGTCTCCTTCTCCTTCTCCCGGCCTCTCCCCTCTAGGGATTGGCTTGATGGTGGTAGCCGGACAGTTGAAAGGTAGAAATGTTTTTATATATATAATAAAATGTATTTGATGTATGATTGAGATCGCATAGATTACTGACCACAGTAACATGCTTTTATGACTGTTTATTTCAATGTCTATGCCTATGTACTATGCATGTGTGTATCAAATGAGCTGGACTGATTTTGCTCTCTGCGTGGTTGTTTGTGTGTTTTAGTGATTCACTTCGTAGGCCCACTTCTTCAGGCCACTGTTTTCCCAGGGTTTAAATAATTTCAACCGTGTTACCACACTATCTAAGGGTAGCTGTCTTATTGTGTAACATTCCTGTTTACCTTATTTCATTTATCTTTTTGTTTTGTGTTGTGTAATTGCATCCTCCAAACGGCCATCCAGTCGCTGTGGTCCGTGTAAGTGGCAGTGTAACCATAGTGGCGTGCACCGGTGTGGCAATCTCCCCCTAGTTGGTCTACTGTGTGAGTCTGGGGGATTGTGGCGTGTTAGCTTGCAGTGACATGAGTTTTGTGGCACCTTGTGTTCCTAGCTTGGCTTTAAGGGTTTGGCTTTGCCGTACTATTATTTGCTGTGAGTATTGACTGACCATAGTAGTCTGTTGCCTGTTACCTGTAACTGATTCCTATGGCGAGCAGCGCTGGGGGTTGCGTGGTGGATGCTTATTTATTTTGTTTGTCTTACCATTAATCCCACTGTACTGGCCTCTACACTGTTGTGGCCCTTGGTAATTTCAATACATAACTTATTCAACTACAAAATACCAAAGAGAAAGAAGAACAAGAAAATAAAAGAACTACTATATTTCTGTAACCTTTGCCTCTTACTACATTCATTTAATTGAATTACCTAGGTTTCCATCACAACTGTTACAATTTGATGGCACAATGTTTGGTGTTAACAAGCCTATGCGTGCACATTTCCTATTAACATAAAAGATAAGAACGGTGTCTTTGAGAAAATGTTACATGTGCACATTTCCCTATTCATGTCCAGTCAGACAGTTGGGTTTCTCACACTTTGCACTTTCATGCTTTTGTTCTCATTCCTTTGGCTGCAGTGGCATTTGCTTTTGTCACATTTGCTCTGCTTTTGAAGGACGAGGAAAACTCAATCACCTCTCCAATGGCCTCTGCTCAATGTGCACGGATGAAAAAGGTGCAGGTTCCCCTTTTGAACTAAGCTAACAGAGCCACCAAATTGCCTTATCTCTCGCCCGGTATGACAGAGGTGCCATTACCAGCGGTGCCACAAAGAGATTTAAATGGCAGCTTCCAATTACGATAGTATTGATTACAGTAAGTTTTCCTCCGGCACCTTGCGTTTTTTAATCGTTTTCTTCTTGCCGCGATGACAAGATAAGGCAGGGACTATGAGACCTTGGGGGTCTCTATTTGTCAAACCTCCTACACACAGCCAAGAGTGGATGGGAGAGGACAAGGCCCTTATATACATACAGTACTTGTATGATCAAGTGAAGTCAAGAATACAAATGCATGCATGGAGTGTATGAAGAACTGTATGAAGTGTATATGACTAGAATGGGCATTGAACAAACACCTCAACAAAGAGACACTCACTATATAGATATAATGACTATAATGAATAATATATATTAATATATATATATATATATATATATATATATATATATATATATATATATATATATATATATATATATATAATAGTGTTGTCTATATAAAATAAAACAAACAAACAATTTATGGTATCCCCACATTTTAACCATGTGGGCCTGCACCAAGTAACTCATGTCTTACAACTTCATATCATTGTAAGAACTGTTGCTACAGTACATGACACCGAGCAACTCTGTGTCACAGCTATTGATATTCTGTGCTTTCCTCTGCTCTTCAACCATGTCTGATATTCTCAGCGTGACCTTGAGGCCTCCGTTCGAGTTCTACCGACTCAATCCAATCATCTTTGACAGATACGGGCTTTGGCGGCCAAATGCTGAGCCTGTGTAATGGCTAATGTTGGACTTACGTCCATTAAGCGCCGGCCATCCCGTCTCGTGCCGGTGCCTTCATTACAAACCACCTCTTCCCCATTAATCTCTATTAAGTTAGGTAAGGGAGGTAGAGACCTTGAGCTAATGGATATGTGATCCTGTGCCGTGCTATGCTAACCAAAACAAATGTAGGGAACAGAGGTGCAGAGCTCACTGGTGCACTTTTTTTTTAATTATTTCTTTTTTTAAAGGGTTGGGCTCATTGAAAAAGTTAAAGACTTAGCATACCAAGTATTCACACAGAGTACAGCAGAATGTGTAGACGTAGTCTTGAAAGTAAGTACAGTTTGAAATCTGTACACAGCATTCAAATGTTCAAACCACACACATATTTTATTCTTCCCTTGCCTATAATACCCATGCTACATTGTAATACACTAAGCACATTGCTGCAGATTTGTCAAGTAAGACAAGTGGGTAATGGCACATATTACTGACACATAGAGAGATTGGGAATAAGTGTTATAAGTGTAAGACTTGGTGAGTACAGAGCATCAGTGTATTGCTCTGTAGAGATAATGTACCTTTTACGTTTACTGGTATGATTTCAGTGCAAAAGGGGACATTGTGATAATACAAAACCATATAAAGAGATACTAAAAGTTCTCCTATGATATTGGCTTGGGAACCCTTTTGGGACTCTGAATGGCAGTTTGTTCCAGTGAGTGTACATTGGATATCCAGAGAGAAGATAATCTGTAACTACCCCTCCTGTTTCACGTCAAATGATGTGTGTGTGTGTGTGTGTTGATAGAGAGAGAGAGAGAGAGAGAGAGAGAGAGAGAGAGGGAGAGATGGCAGTGACATTTGTGCTACACCCAGAGAACAGTGAGGGCTGGTGCAGCGGAGCCGGAGTGTGCAGGCGTTAACATTTTAATGAGCTCTGGGAGGAATCAAAAAAGAGCTCTCAGGAGTCGTCATCCTCTCTGTCCTTCCACTCGTTCTTTTCTCTCCCCTCATCCCCCTCTCCTCCCCAACCCCCTCCTCCTTCTCCTCCTCCTCCCCATATCCTCTCCTGTCTTCGTCTCTTTTCATTCTGCTCCTCTCTTTCCTGCTCTCGGCTACATGGACACCGACGCGGGGCCAGAACAGATTGGTCCAGTGATTTGTACTTTCATTACTCCACATCCTCCGAGCAGGGTGCTGCTCTGTGGGTATATCTCGGGCGTTAATCTGGGTCCACTAATGGACGATGGGAATAAATACATCCAAATGAATTCCCCCGCTCCACTCATGCGGGACCCAGGGTACAGTATATCAGGAGCGTCCCAAGCCTCGCTCCTGGGCTTCGCTATCTCCAAAAGACACCCGTGGCCTGTAGCCATAAAGAAAAGTGGATGGGGCCCGTGATTCAACTGTTTGTTGCGATGCAATATGCTGCGCCAATAAATATTAATGCTAATAGCTGTTTTGGGTTGAACCCGTGCTGATGTTGCGTAAGTGCTCGAAATGTAATGGTATTTTATCAACAGCGCTGGAAACGCATTGACATTTTTTAATGTGACGTGATAGTGTATTCTACTGATGTGGTCTTTATTAGGCAGTGATCAATTTTTTTCATATGATGAATGTCAAATCTCCCCCATCAATGAATGACTGGCGGCTTGACTCAGTTGGATGCTAGCCGAAAATGTCAGATGAGAACTGTGTTGCTGGAGGAAAGAATACTCAGAGAAAGTTCAGAGGGCTTATTGCCATGGCAACCCTCCTACACAACTTTAGGTAGCATTTAATGCAAAGCCTACTCACAGTAGTCCTAAAACCACGAAAGGCTACAAGACATACAAAATATAGGCATCCAGAGTTTGAAAACCCAATTTCTGGGGAGGGGAAACTCTTTGGTCTATTTCAGGGAGATTATTGATGACTCACACAGGGATTAAGGGATTGAGACGCTAATGGCTGAGACACTGCTTCAACTTCAGCGAGGCTTTGCACGTCTGAGAGTTAGCCTTTATTAGCCGGCGACTATTTTCCCTGTTCTCTTTCATTGGCTTCTCTTGTCAAGGGCAGAAGTTGGATGTTTGTGTGCCTATTTCCGAGCACCTGATTGAAGTCAGGGTGATTATAATGCTCTTGATCAACTAATCAAGGCTACCAAGGATGGATTCATTCAGGTTTACGAAGACCAGGGAAAGATGGAAAACATGTAAGGTAGAACTAGGGCACTGGAAATGAAATCAGTTACATTTGTATGGTCGAACTGATGAGATGTGGTCCAATCCCAAATCATTCCTTTCATAACTAAGAAGCACATATGATGATGGGAACATGTAAACATATCAAATTACAGACGTCCATTATTGCAGGGCAAGTTTCCTTCACTGCAAAACAATTGTAGAATTCAAAATCTAAGTGAGATAAATACGCTTAGCCTAAATCAAGTGAATATGTACTTATTTTTCTAATATTTGCAAGACATTTACAAGATATTTTTGCACTTGATTTAAGTTTTTTTGCCTTGTACTAAGTGAAAATCTTCTTGTTCTATTGGCAAATCTTGCCAGATAATGATGCTTATTTTAAGTAGTATTTCCTCAAAACAAGAAACTTTCACTTGCAAGATTTGCCAACAGAACAAGAAGATTTTCACTTACAACAAGGTCAAAACAGTTGTGTTATAAGCAAAAATAACTATATATTCCCTTGATTTAAGCTTATTTATCTCCCTTAGATTTTGAATTCTAGGATTTTTTGCAGTGTTGGATCAATTCAGTGTTAAAAGTGCAGCCAGCGATTTCAAGGCCATAACATATTTTGCAATCATCTCCGCACGACCGCTAGCTGCCCATTCCATGAGTATACTGTAAAAAAAAAAAACGTACTCCGTAGACAGGCCAGACCCCAGAAAACAAAAGTCTTGTCCCCCAAACAAAAAAGAAGCCCTTCATGGAGTTTCTCTGGAAATACTGAAGGGAGGGGTGAGCAACCTCCATGGTGTGTTTTGTTTAGTCCTTGGTTAAAATATAATGTAAATTGTTTTGAACAAAAGCATCTTGCTTAAGAACACAACGGAGGCAGCTGGGAATGGAACCCATGACCCATGTACTTCTATTGCAGTCTATTGCAAATCGCTTTGGATGACAGTGTACAAAAGCGACTTTATCTTTAGTTCTGTAATTCTTCAGTTGGCCCTGTCTGAGTTCTATTTTGCATTTTGTCAGTACCTTTACCTCAGCTCACCCAGATCCGGGAGCTGCAGGCAGCAAGTCCACTGGGACCAGGCCGAAGCAAGTGCACACACACACACACACACACTCACACACACACACACACACACACACACACACAAACACACAGACATGCACGCACACACAGTCACACACACACACACACACACAAACACACAGACATGCACGCACACAGTCACACACACACACACACACACACAGAGTGAGAGCCTCTTTTGCCTGTCTACCAGCCGGGTGGGTGAGGCCCTCCACACTGATGAAGATCTGTAACACACTTCTCTCTGACGTCTGGGGTTTCTCTGTCGCACAACATACAGTACGTCCTCCATAATAGATCACAGCAAGTAAAGTCCTACACGGCTCTCCGCGGCTGCTGGCAAAGGAAGTGACATCGCTGCACCCACGCAGAGTGTGCACGGGGCTCACTCACACAGAGCAGCACTTGTGCTGAGGCCCCTCAGCTCAGCCCAGAGAGGCTTGATTTAAAATGTCATTGGCACGGCAGTT
>NW_027468664.1:12677375-12732375 GCF_046254945.1 Alosa pseudoharengus
GAGACAACACACACACACACGCATTCTCTTAAATGCACACACTCAGTCACGCTCTCCCTTTAATGAATATTCATGTTTATTTCCTCTGTATAAATATTTAAGATATTACAACCCACTTGCTTGCCTGCCCTCCATTGATTTCAGCTCTTGGCAAAGGGGTGGGGGTGGCATATCTCTCTCTCTCTCTCTCTCGCCATATCACTCTGGTACAGTAGGGACAGACCCTGGCGCATGCCCAGGGGATGTTAACCCATGAAGGGCCTCTTTCGCCGCAGGACTGCCTGGGGAACTTGGAGAGATTTGGCCAGAGCCTCCAGCCTAACGCCAGCTGTTGTCCAGGGATATAGCTGCCCTTTAGCAGTGTTTTGCTCTGGGGTATACTGTACACTCAGAATGAGTTCAAAATCATGAGTTTAGCAGATACTTTTATGCAAAGCGACTTAGAAAAATCACAAATATCTGAGATTATACAATAAAAATAATATCAAACATTATTTCCTTCATTCTACATAGAAGGATACAGTAATGCTAACTCAAAAGATCATAGCATAAATAAGAAATAAATAAAAAAGGATGCTCAGGGATAGAAAGGGTTTCCTCAGGCCTGGGAGGAGTTGAGCAGGTCATTCCACCTCCAAAGGGCCCAAAGCAACATGCAGACACCGATATGGACATTACCCACCGAAGGGAGAGAGCTAGTCCACAAACCTGTCACCTACTTGGATGGACTAGAGGCCTTGTTCCTCTACTGAGAGCACAGTGCTGAGCCAGTACGCATTTGCTCTCCGTTCCATTTCATTTGCAAGGCTGTGTTTTGATTCGCAGCAGATGTTTCCGTCCAGAAGTGCCTTAGGAGGTACCACGGTCGCTCGGGCTGCAATCTGGCCACTTGAAATGGAGGGTCTCTTGGCCAGGCCCGGAGCAGGTTTGTGCGGCCAGTGCTGGAGAGGTCTGAGGGAGGATTTGTCTGTGTGTGTGTGTGTGTGTGTGTGTGTGTGTGCGTGTGTGTGTGTGTGCGTGTGTTGGGGGTGATACAACACAGCAGGCGGGCAGGCAGGGGGCTGTGTGAGGACCTGAGCTCAGTCGGCCATCTGGTGGAAAGGTCTGTAGAAACCACAGAGCGAAAAGCTGTGCACTGTGTGTGTGTGTGTGAGCATGCTCAGTCAGGTCTTTCTTTCTCTCTCTCTCTGCATCTCTCCCTCTTTCTCATGCTCTCTCTCTCTCTCTCTCTCTCATTGGCACCATGCTGCTTCTCTCTTCCTGATTATGTAAAACTTGTTGATTGTGTATGTTGTTTATTTACATATTGCAAAGTTCTCTGCGCTGATGTGGCGCAGTGCCGTCATGTAAACAAGTGAAATTCTGGTCTAATAAATACGTATTAAAACTCTCTCTCTCTCTCTCTCTCTCTCTCTCTCTCTCTTTCGCTCCCTCAGGTCCTCGGAGTTGTTTATACGTACTGTATATGCATGAGTGTGTGTGTGTGTGTGTGTGTGTGTGTGTGTGTGCGCGTGTGTGGGTGTCTCTGTGTGTGTGTGTGTGTGTGTATGTATGTGTGTGTGTGTGTGCTGTTCTAATACACGAGTCCTCCATGTCCTGAGTTCTTCAGGTTCTGTGTTCGGGCTGTTCCTCTCCACTTTCTCCCAAGTACCTCTGTTCCTGTCGGTTCCACTCTGTTTCCCAGGATCTCATTAGATCTCCGTTTCACAGTGCTTTCACTGTCCTCCTTCCCTCTCTCTCCCCTTCTTCTCACTGTGTCCCCTTCTTCCTCCAGCTCTCCCTAACAGTTTCTCTCATCTGTGACACTTACTTCCTCCCCTCTCTCTCCCCTTCTCCTCACTGTGTCCCCTTCTTCCTCCAGCTCTCCCTAACAGTTTCTCTCATCTGTGACACTTACTTCCTCCCCTCCACCAGCCGGTACTGTCCCTTCTTCCTCTCTCTCTCTCTCTCTCTCTCATTCTCTTTTTCCAATATTCACTGCCTGATGCTTTTTGATGAAAGTCACATTCACTTGTTCCCATACCCTTCTACTCCTTTTCATTCTCTCTTTCCCCCCTTTCTCTCTCTCTCTCTCTCTCTCCCCCCTCTCTCTCTCTCTCTCTCTCTCTCCGTCTCCTGGGTACTATGCAGCAGTTCTGTCTGATGGCTGCCCTGGAGGAAGCTGCTCAGTGATGAGGCATGGGGGAGTTTTCTGTGTTTAGAGACAGACAATAGCACTGCAATAATTAATGACTCTCAAACAAGAGAGCCCGATAGCCACAGAGTTGTTTGCTTTAGTGTGAATGTTTGTTTTCGCACATTTGGAGTTATGCGTGAACTTTTGACCCCATAAATAACATTTTATTTGACTAAAGCTCCTATGTTCTAGACATGCACAGAGAGACAGACACACAAACACACACACACACACACCGCAGCTTTATTGAAATTTCGATACATGTTCAACCTTTCTCACTTTTATACTAGTTTTTATGTTCTTCGTCATTTAACTTAATCCATCTGTCAATAAGTTATTAGTAAAAAACATATTGTTATGACAGCTGTCACAATTTTGACCCAGTTTATCACATGCTAACAAACTGTTTTCTAAGTATCAGTTGCAGATAGTTCTAATATGGAACTAGTCATAGCAATCCATATTCATAACTTGAGTTATGGTATCTCATATGGCATCTTAATGACCTTGTCATGAAGCAAACAAAAGTGTTGTGACTGTGTTATATATTTGCTAGTAGTGACAATGTCTTTTCTGTCGTTCAGTTTCCATGCCTTGAGATGAAGCTGATTGTTACTGTGATAAATAAATGATACAAACAAATACTTGTTAAATAAAATCACTTGCACAAGGGACTTAAGAGTGTCTGGAACAGTTGTTTCAGTTGCCTCAGAAGCCTTCAGAGAGAGAGACCTGTGATACACAACAACACCATCCCAATATCCACACGCACGCACGCACGCACGCACACACACACACACACACACTGTGTTGCCCCCTGCAGGTAACCCCCAGAACCTAGTCAACGTCAGCCGTTTCTCAGACGTAACCCCAGGCCTAAGCAGTTAAAACCTACGAAACCTCCCTTGAAGTTATTTGTAGATAGCAGGGACCTACTGTCGAGTGCAGTCGCACGACTTCCCTCTGCGGCGCAGATAACCTAAAGCTCCTATTTTAAATATCCCCCTTGGAAGTTGATCAGGCTTCCGTGGTGGACTTATTGAGATGTTTATGAACTAAGGAGCGACTACGCCTAGGTCTCGAACAGTTGGCTAACGTGCGAAGATGTTTGACCCTAGAATTATCTAGACACAGGTTATAGGCTACTTCTTGCTCAGGTTTTATAAGGATGGAGATTTAGTTACCGTCCAGCAGCACCTAAGTCCAACCAACCCAAGTCTTAGAAAGAGCAGATGAATAACCACAGAAGAAACCAGTTATCTTACCCTCCTGCTGGTATTCGTAGAAAAACCCAAGAAAAGACAAAAAAAATACTGCTTGAAGAATGAGATGCCAAGGTTAAATGAGTTCTTTACTTTTCAGCACTCTGGAGATGATAACAAAATGCGGCGTAATATCCACTTGCAGGTTACAATGTTGTAGAGAATATAAAAAGAGTAAATCCACAAAAGAGAGTACGATAAAAATAGTAATCCACAGATGGAGAAGAGAATACAATAGTAAATCCACAAATGGAGGAAAAGGTATAAAAAAGAGTAAGTCCTCAAAAAAAGGGAAAAATCCGCTGATAGTCGTTCGGCAGTCTCTTTACTGTCGGAGTACGGTGCGATCCCGGCAACAGGTGGTGCGGAGTTCCGATCCGCGGCTTCAGCCTGGCACAAAGTTCCAACACTCGGTTTTCTCAACGAAGTACGGACAACGAATCCTGACAATCAAGCGTAACAGCAAACAGCACGTAGCAGTAGAAGAAAAAAGAAGAAGCAGCCCCGATTGTCTAGTTCAGCCCTTATTTATACTAGGTAGACTTGACCTCCCCCACACATTCCTGAGACAAATCAATCCTATTTTCCCACGACAGTTTGGAAACTTCTAGAAGTTCCCACGAGGGCTGGGAATATTCTCACGTTAGCTGGGAATATAGCTGGGAATATTCTCACGTTAGCTGGGAATATGGCTGGGAATATTCTCACAATTGCTAATACATTCTAGAAGTCACTGATCTTAACCAACTATTTAAAATGACACCGGGTTACATTTCGGAGATGATACATCACATTCAGGTTTACAGATAGTTTCCAGAGGTTACACCAACAGTTTACATTCAATGGCTATTATCCATGTGACACATTACATTTAGCAACATACACTTTACAGTCATCAAGAGATCGATTACATTCTTACAGGTTACAAACACTTATGGCATTAACCTTCACACAATGCAATCTGAATACATTCATTTAAACAGTTTAAGGCACTTTACTCATTTCACAGTTTTGAGACATACAATTCTTTTCATGCATAATTTCCTAGACTTTATAAGGTTATGCTACTAAAATACTTGTAATGATACATTTCATTCATCGCCCTTTATTATTTATTATGAGGTCATCGTTTGCAGTTATGGTTCATCATCCATTCTTTTATTCACATTCAATAGTCATCAAGTATTTCTGAGGTCAGGGTGATCTGGTTTAGTAATCCTGCACATTGTTCAACATCTGCTTCAACACATTCATTCACTTCCACGCTTTCAGGTGATCTTAATTCAAGAGTAGGTTGCAAAGTAATTGGTTTAACATTACGATTCAATTCCTGGTCAGTTTCTTTCCTAATTTGTCTAATCATATTTTCTAGATCATAGAGGTTACCTTGATAGCTAGCGCTGAATCTAGCCTTTCTGCGTTTTCGCCTTGTAAGACGTATTGGTTTTGTGCTACCGCTCTGTGGTCCATACGGTCGGTGTCCTGGCGACACGTCACCCCCTACGTGGAGCACAGGGCGTAGCACAGAAGTAGGCACTGCATAAGGTACCTCGAAGGATACTGGACCCCACAAGATGCCAATCCGGGCTCCAGTATGATACTGCAAAGATGCCCAAGGGGCTCGCGTCTGATAATCATAAAAACACATTAATACTACACGGGTCACTGGATAACTGTACAGAATTGGAATTTGTCGATATGGAGAGAGATTCCATGCATGCAAGACAGAAGAACTGATCAAATCAAATATATTATCAGGATATACTCCAATCATTATCAAGGGTTCTGGGCTGTGTGTTATTGCTACTACCTGTACCCAGCACTCGGGTCTAGCAGAAACGCAGGTTCCACACAGGAGGTAGGTAATACTCTGTCGTCCGAGGTCACAGACAGCCTGGAGCAGAAGAAATAACGCTATACCTGCCCGGGAACATCTGACGTTGCTACACACCTGCTCTGAGGCAAGGCTAGTTCCAGCAACACATCGGCCCAATCCGCCCGATATTCCGGGGTCTGTAGTGGGGAAGTCGGAGTCTCGGTCGGGACTATCCGATCGGTCTCCATCACATGGTCCTGGCTACATGAGGGAATAAATAAACATTTATCCAGTGCCCCTTTATCTGATATGTGGATCGCTTTTCCAAATGTTTGTAAAGTTATCGAGTAGGCAAAATAATCACATGACAGTGAACAAGAGACTAAAGGCCTAGGATGTCTTATTGCTGATTCTCTATACACCTCGTCTCGTTTCATAATTTGGATTCCAGGGATATTCCCCAAAATGCTTGCCATTTGTCCTCGCAGGGGTAACATTCCATAAACTAACTGACACAATGGCTTCACTTCCCGCAAATCCAACTCTTGAATAAAGTATTGCACCTGATCCAGTGACATTTCACGCATGCATTCAACACACACTTTCCCCACCATGGTTTCAAAAGCATTGTTCAAATAGTCCATGTCACAAAATGAACATGCAGACTCTTTGATCATTAGAATTTGTCCCCTATAAAATCGTCGAGTGGGTCGGAGTCTCCCGATCCCCTGCTTCCAGATGTGGAAGTCCTAGGGTAACATTTACAGAACTCAGTTAGATACAAACTCGTGAGGAAAGCAGCAGCGTAGCCTGGTATAATCCAGACGGCGTGACATACTTCCAAAATTAAGATTATTACTCCATATATCACAGACTTCAGGACATCCAATCTATATATCCTTCGTATCTCAGAATCAGTAAGTCTGTCCCATATGGCCTGTAGAGGCGTCATACAAGTTAAATAGGTTAAGAGGACAACTGTAATTTGAATGACATGACTGTAATTGGCCGCCAGGTAATAGTTTTCCATTAACAACACTTGTCTTACTATTCCCATACAGGTGACAACCCATCCTGTGATGGCCAGTATCAATTGAATTTGTTTAAGTTCATTATAGGTGCCTAATGGTGCATAAGGTTTAAATAATCCAACTCTATTCGGTAGTATAGCAAATATAAATGTCACCACTATGTCCTGTGACTGCTGTACTAAAATCATGGTTAAACGCATCATATTAATGATGGTTATCAGAATGCTATATGGTGTCAAATCCATACTTTGCACAAGCATGTATCCGATCCAGATAATCGTAAATATCATGTAACTTACGTGAGTAGTAGTAGAATCCACCCCAGAGATGGATGCAATAGATGGAATAGGTGAGGAGTTAGAACTAGCAGATGAGATATCCTGGTAATTTAACATATCTTGAGCCATGATTTCGTAGTTTGGTAGACTAAAAGTCGTAGTGAGTTTGGGAACTTCTTACGGGCCTTAATGTATCTGTCTAACAGACACCCCACACCCCACCTTTCTTTAAGTGGGCGGAGTTATCGATATGCTTGACTACTTGTTATCCAGACTGTATCTGAATTCCTTTCAGGTTGACCAAGAGTTTGTAGCATTTTTAACTTCTGAGACTTATATCTGTGTTGCATATCCAAATAACAACCTCTTAATTTCATTAAAATCCCTAACATGAAAGCTATGCCCAAAACTAATGCTATAATCCACCAGGCTTCTAAAAACCATTTTATTCCTTTCCAGATGCTTGTAAAAACCCCAGTGAAATTATCATATACGTTCTTCGCTCCTTCCGCAACAGCTTGTACTATAGTTTTAAAATCTTCCCCAACCTCTGTCCAATATTTCTCCCAAGTTAAATCTTTATCAGCTCGTTCACAAGTAATGTTAGAAAATGTTGGACTTTTTAACCATCCATAGTAATGTATGGCCTTGCCTTTACACCATACAAACTTTTTCCAATTGAGTATTAAGTTCATTAGCTTTGGATGGGGCATAATTGGAGGAAATATATATGACCCATGCAATCGTCTTATGTTACCATCTAGTGTTCCCACATTATCATATCCTAAAGTAATCTTTAATACTCGACGCCAATCTTTTTGCCCACACCGTCGGTACAGATTATGACACATGCTGGGCAAAGCATTTCGCACTCCAGGACCTCCTGGTGGTGTGTTCAGAATCCACCTGGATTGAACCTTATACCAAATTCTATAAAGATACTCCCAGGTTGGTTTAGCTTGCTGAAATGTATAATTCCCTGCTGCTATAGCTACCCACATTTGTGTATCATTCCGCACTAAAACATACATTGGAGGTATCATAAAATGTTTATAAGTCCAAGACTTAGGATTTTGTCCCCCTCCTACAGAGACATGCAATGAAGTTTGAGTTCCTGCAAAGAAATGAGTTAATCCGTCATACGTAGGATCCTTGTTATACAATTCTAAACTTCGCAGACTAGGTTGATAATATGTGGCGACATAGAAATATTTAGCCCAGTATGAATCTTCCTTTTTTAAACAAGGAATAATATAATCATGAGTTTGCTGCTTCGTGAATCCATATATGATATCCCTGTTCCATTTTATTTCACCTATTCTACCATTAACAGGCACATGTTGCGCATACAATTTCGCACTCTTCATGTCCATCAATGGTGTACAGTTATATACTCGAGCGTATTTTGCAGTTCTTGTAATTGTGGCTCCCTCACCGGATTCTTCTGCGCAAAGATCTGTAACCCACTCGCCCATTCCTCGATCGGTTTGAGTGAGTACAGTTTGTCCATGCAATTTGTCATATATCAATTTTATCACACAACTTTCTATTTTACGAAAATCTTGAGCTATACGTTGGTTTTGTTCAAATTGCTGAGGGGAAGGTAAAGGACTCGACCATACGCAAACATCTATTAACTCACTAGCCTGCTTCTCATCAGACCAGTACATCATTTGTACTATCTCGACAGATAACCAATTCAATGTTTTATTTAATTCTTGGTCAAACTCCACGTTCTTTATTTTACAATCCCCTTTACTGGGAAATGAATAATGCAAGGGATATCTAGCGTTGCTTACTTGAAATCCCCATCCAAAAAATCGCTTAGTATTTAGTCGCACCTTCTCTTCGATACTCTGCGCACGCGTATCCACATTCCTAACCACCTGCCGTTTCACCTCTAAGTTCTTCCCCGAAGTTGTATTTCTCAAAATTTCCCGTTGATTTATAAGAATTCCTACTTTACCCAAATCCCAACGTTCAATATACAAATTCTCCACCAGCATAGGAATACCCTCTTCCCTCATATTCGCTTTTACCATCCAAGTAACTTTTCCGCCAGGATAAACGTATGTGTTATTATTTCGACCTAATTCGAAACTACAGTTCCATTGTTTAATCAATCGAGTCTCTAAGACATAGAGTATAAGTAAGCATGTGACATTCTCTTTTTTATGCCATACGCGGCCTTCTAACCATATTTGTTTCGTGTCCCTATCATAATGCAATTCTGTCCTATTACGCCCCGTGCATCCATATAACTCCATTATCATACGTTCATATGTCGCACATGGTATCTCATGTAAGTTGGATTCTGATCTATATTGCCATAGATCAGAGGTAAGTTGGGACGATACATTTTGACCAAATGATTCCCTTTCCAGCTGAGTCTCATTACAATCAGCGAATACACTTTGACTAGCCCAATAAGATGGCAAATGAGCCATCCTGGTGTGTAAACTCACAGCAATGACACTTACAAGGATATACTTTTCTTTCATTAAAGTTATTCCTATAAAGTATAATAATATTAGGACTGATATGAACAAAATTATACTCAAAGCTGCTTCGGCCCCGCGCTTCAATTTCATGATGGATGTTGTTGAAGGTTTATTTCATACGATCAGGATTTCTGTAAGGACCAATAAAAGGATGATGAAGATTTATAATTATCCAAGATTAGTGTATTACAACTAAGTATCATTGTCTTTATTTCAGTTTGTTACGATATAGTACTAGGTATTGGCATCCTAAGTACTTCCCCCATTCTGCTCACCCTTGCATTTAGTTCCCACCTACTATTGCAACTCATCCGTGAGAAAATAACCATTTTTTGCAACCAGGTTTTCTTCAACTCTCGTCTTGACATGTATAATGGCATTCTTTCACACTTTTATTGTCCCTATCAGCATTCAATCAGGAAGATCGGTCAAGCGCGACAACCACATGTACCCATTCTGCGCTAACAAGTTGTAGGTCTATTTGTTGTTCCCTTCCAGCCTCTGAGTTTTTCCAGAAACAACTGTCACCCTAAATTGCTATTCTTTTGCCCATCGTAAAATGTCTCCAGGGGTCATTCAGTGGGTTAAGTTGGTTTGAACGAAGTGTGAACTCATATGCTATTCCTTTCCCGCTCTATTTTAACAAAGTTGACTTGTTTAATTTAAACTATAGCGTATACATTGTATTTATTATATTTGTATGACAATTTGGGATGATTTCCTTTAGCTATCCTGATATCTTTATTGGGTGGATGTTTTTCTAATGACCTGGCGTAATCTACCCAGCGGTGTCCAACGCTTCCTTCGGACGGCTGCTCGCTCAGTACTTGTCACTTCTTGCGTCTCTGCTTGTTTAAGACCTTCACTTACAGTAAAGTATACTGATGCTAAGCCCTGATCCTCCATGTATACTGCATGCAATGTACACAATAATGATTGTCCATTTCCACCAGCCGGACCTTCATGTTTACTGACATTTGGGAGATGGGCTGGCAACAATCCATCCCAGAGATTCGGGGTCACAACTCTTGTTACACCAGCAACATTTCGTCTTATAGTTTCGGGTGCACAAATTAAGATAGCGGTCTTCTGATATTGTCGCAAGCGGTCATCGCCCCACATGGATAATTCTGTTAGGTAATATCGGTGTCGATTATTGTTATCTCTATCTCCAGCCTCCTTCGGTACATCTCCAATTAAATGCCATGGTATCTGTTTTGCGTTTAACATTCCTACGGCAATTCCCTGCCAATTCGTAGGCAACCAGTCCAATTCTCTTTCTACAACATCTCTTCCTATTAGATTTCCCTCCATAATTTGTTTTGTCCCAAATATAGCTTGGGCTACAATTTCATCTTTAACTTTTACTCGCAATAATGCCGGTTGCTGCTGCTCACCAGGCCATGGTAACTGTGCCTCCTGGCTCACACGTATTCCTGGAAAATGCCCCTGAATTTGTTCTATATATTGACTACACATTGATAAATCGGGTCTTAGATCCCCCGTATGCGCTGGATACTGCACAGAAGGTTTAACAAGCCCATACGCCTTTCGGATTAGATATCCATCACAACTGGTGACATGTGTTATAAGCCCCTGACTATTCTTATCAGCGCAATTAACACACGTAATAAGACTCACACCATCCCATTGACACTCACAGATTAGATCTCCACTCTCGGTTTGCGTACTCTTCTCTATGATTATTAAGGTACGAGATGCCCGTGTTTTCCTACAAAGTTTACAAAAACTTTTCCTGGCACACTCCTCGGTTTATCAGCCCCAATCCCGGACCAGGTTACATTACATACGAAACTATGACAACTTACGCAGTTCCCTGCTTGCCATTTCTGATGCCTAAGGAGACTACCATAAGTCTGCAGGCAATGCATTTTAGCCCGATCCAGGGCTTCATATGAGGTAGACAAGATACAATCTTGTGTCCCTCTACGAATGCGACAATAGCCTTTAACGGCAACAACACTCCACCACTTATCACTCATTTTGCTGGGGTTATTTGAGTTGTGTGTACTACTCCCTTTCGCTGTAGTCTCGCCGTATTATTACCCAAAATCTCGACCACTGTATCCTTCGTCAAGGTCTTAGGGACAACAGGCTTTCCTTTGACGGGTCGGTTTTCACGATTATGGACCCAAACAGTGTCACCAACCTGCAACGAGTTAAGACCGGAATTACCGGGTTGCTCATCCAATAATGAAGTATCTAATGCAGGTCGTAAACTCCTTCCTAACAACTGTTGGGCGTGAGGTATTTTACCTATAGTATCATTCAGAAATACATGCATATCTATCATGTTCTCATCCCATACACGATTATTTGTATTTGACACTATGAATCTTTTACATAAACCCACAGCTCTCTCAGCTATTCCATTGGATTGAGGTCTATAAGGAACACTATATATATTCCTTATGCCATGCTGTTGACACAATTCTTCTACTATTTTATTTTTAAAATGTGTAGCATTATCAGACCTTAATACCCGCGGTATTCCTAGTTTTGAGAATGTGTCTTCCATGGCTTTACGAATCTGGGTGCCATTAGCAGCTCGAAGTGGCACACAAACAATATAACTAGTAGCATTACACACTATTACCAAGAAATATGAATTGCCTTTCTTGGTCTTAGGGCGCAACGGTCCCGCAATATCCATGGAACACACATCCCACGGGATAGAACTCTTAATACTGCCTTCCCCAGTATGTGAAACTGCCCGCGATCCGCCTGCTTCCGCGCAGTCCTTACATGCGAGTCGAATGTTTCTGATAACTTCTTCAGCTTGATTAACACGATATTTATAAGACTGTAACCAACGCTTTGTCGCTTGAAATCCCGGATGGCCTAATGCAATATGTAACTTTAATAAAAATTGTTTTTTCTCTTTATCCGGCACCACTCTTTCTCCATCCACTAAAGGCCAATTGTGATCTCCAAACACCATTAATCTGCGCGCCCGAGCAAGGCAATCAGTACGAGTGTTCCCCACTATGTCAGAGGAATCTCCCGTCTTATGGGAAGGAATATGTTCTATTTGAACCGTTAGTTTTGTCAAATATTGTGCTATAACTCTCCATATGTCTTCGTGTTTCACAGGCTGTCGTCGCGCAGTCTGATATTCATTATCCTGCCATACAGACAATTCATCCTTTACCCCACTATACACATACCAGCTATCAGTTACCACTCGTATGCGTTTATATTTCTTCCGTATAGCAAAATCCATCGCTTCTAAGAGAGCCTGGAGCTCCCCCATCTGCGCTGAACCTTCAACGTATCCCGTACGCTCATGTATAATTTTATCTCCAAATTTAACCACAAATGCCCATTTTGCTTTCACGTCTCGCTTAGTTTTCGACCCATCTGTGTATATTGTTATATTAAAATCCTGATTTTTAATTACAATTGGCTCTGGTTCAGTTTTGGTTATAGCGGGAAATTTAGTGAGGAACTGAAGCTGTGGATCTAACAACAAGCTTTCAAAATGCTCCCACCTAGATGACGTGGCTTTTGCTCCAACTAGCTGATTTTTAGTAAGTTCTTTTAGCACCAAACTATCAGTCCTAATCACTATATCCTGCCCCATGGCTATATCTTTTAATCTAGGGTAAAAGTGCCATACAGCTGCCAACAGCTGTTCTTCAGGGCAAAATTTTACCTCTATGCGATCAATACTACGGGACAAGAAATGAAATGGTGCTCTATCTCCTTCATTTCTCAGAGTCATCTGCACCCCATGTTCAGTTATCGCTAATTCCACCAATAACCGTGTTGTTTCCTTACGTGTCATTAGGTTTTCACAAGCTAAACATGCTTGACGCAACTTCATCAAATGTGCTTGGTCACTGTCTGTCCAGTTCCATGCTTTATTCAAAGCACGCATACGCGCATACAGTGGTCGCGCTAAACCAGCATATGCCGGGACATGATGGCGTAAGTAACCCATAAGCCCTAAGCTGCTTTGTAACTCGCTCATGTTAGTAGGGGCTTTCAAAGCTTCTATTTTTTCTGTTAGTGTATGAGAAAGTTTCCGAACTGTATCATCAATAAGAAATCCCAAATATACTACTTTAGCTTTGCACAGCGTTGATTTGTTAAGACCTTCATCCCAGCGGCGGTTAATTTTTCTATCACACGACAAACAGCAGCCAAATGCTCATCTTCCATATCATGGGATAGAAAAATATCATCAATATAAACTTCAACATCTTCGTCATGTAATATTGTTTTCATCGCATGCTGGAATAAATTTGGACTATTTATAAATCCCATTGGGAGCTTTTTAAAACACAAACTTTCACCTTTCCAAGTAAAAGCAGTTTTAGGCTGACTCCGCTCACCTAAAGGCATACTATAAAATCCATTGGCCATATCTAGACATGTTTTCCATTTCTTCGGGCGTATGTGGGTTAATGTTGCCGTCGGATTCAGCATAGAGCGCCTATCAGCCACTGTTCTGCGATTTAAGGCTTTATAGTTCACCACTAGGCGATAGTATTATCTTTCTTCCTAACCGCTAGAATCGGAGAATTCGTAGGGGGATTATCTATTTTCCTAAGCACTCCTTTTTGTACTAACTCTTGTACTGTTATATCAAATTCATCTTCTGCCTCTTTTGGTAACTTATACTGCCGAATTGGCGCATGTATTCCTCCAACAATTTCACATGTATACTTCTCTCCTAAATTCCCCACATCATTCTTATGGGATGCTATATTTGCTGCTAATAAACAAGCCCTCAGCTTATTCTTATTTTCAGCAGTTAACTCGCTATCTTGAACTTTTTCCTCTATTAATTGTGGCACATCTATCTCCTTGAGCCACCTAACTTTCTTTCGCTCCTGATAAAGTTTTTGCAAATCGTTTACGCAAATCAAATTCTCGGGACCCTGAGCCATGGGAATTCCTGCTATTTTAACTAATGGCAAACTCTGGATCCGTCCTGTTATACCTTGTATATTAACTGTCTGGCCAAGGGGCAATGCTGCTTTATCTGAAGTTACCGACATATCGGCCGCACTATCAAATAAATATGGGTCGCCATCTATATCGTAATACATCTGTCCATTTTTTTCATATAACATGTATTCCATGCAGTCCATCAGTCCCCGGCCTAATTCCTAGGGTCTTGGCCTAGGCGCAGCTGCTTGTCTCCTCGCCTCTAGAACACGCTGTTTTCGCTCTGGCGGCATTTTAGACCATTCCTCCGCAGTCACCCATGCTTGACCGTCCGTTCCCTCCTGCTGGGGGATTAGGTCTACGGTTCATCGATCTTAAATTGTACGTATTATTATTAGGTCTAAAAGGTGGCCTAAGTGGCGGTCGCATATCTGACCCTCGCTGCATCGCAGAATTAGAATCACGCGTTACAGAAACCTGTATATTACGGGTAGGCTCTCCATCCCTGCGCACATTAACTCTTCCTTTATCTATTTTCTCCTGTAAGAACAGGGTTTTCTCATCATATTCATGAAGCTTCATAGCTAATAAATCAGGGCTGATACCTGGATATAGAGCGGCCAATTCCATACCCCCCGGTAACATTTTCCCCAATTTTTTAAGAAAAACAACATGCCTTTCAGTTGGCAACTGAGTTTGTATTTCACGTAATGCAACAACCAGACTAATTTTCCCTGAAGTAACCTGCTTATACACACGACTCAATAGCTCCTCTTCGTAATCTTTACCATTAAAGCCAGCTAAACTGGATAAATTCTCGTCACTCCCCAACCCTGCTGCGGGCGGGAGTCCCGTTATCATTGAAATCAACAAATCCTTTGCAGTGGGTGAACTAGGATAGTGAGCTAACAATGGCACAATTCGTTTCATATATTGCCTATTATCCTCTCTCACTTCTCTTGTGGGTAAACATTTTAATAGTTGTTGTGCTTCTTTAATGGGATTGTTTGAAGGAAAAGATTTAGCAGCTGACTGTATTGGCGACGTGGGAAACAGAGTATAAGACGCAGGTCTCGTCTCCTGATCTACGCGTGGAGGCGGTGGTGTCCAGGGTGGAATTTGACAAGATGATGCGCGACTTGGGGAATATGTTGGATACAACATTCCTGTAGCCGGAGGAGCTATAATTTGTCTCTGATCCAATGCATCATTAGCCTGTATCGCAAGCACATTTTTCATATAATCATACCCGGTCTGGATAAAGGCTTGCTTTGCATTTGGTGTAATCCCCTGAGCTTGTGATAGCACATTAACCTCCGGGAGTCCTACATGACTCGCAGCGTGTCCCCATGTATAATTCAACCGAGGCACCATTTCGTCCACGCCCTGCTGCAAATAAAGCGTAGGATCTGGCGCAGTCCACGTGTTTAATTTTGGTACAGAAATCCTCCTATTGCCATATGCTTCTAATGTTACTGGGTATCTTGGATCTCTAAATTGCTCCCATGCTTTAGTAGGATCAAACATTTGCGCTGATTTACTTTGCATATTACGTATAGTATCAAGTACTTTTAACGGGGGATATTCCCTTTGATATCTATCAACTTCACTAATAACGGCTTCCTCCGCATCTTCATCAAAATTAACAGCCCTAGGCACTCCATATGAACCTGAATCTGCACTATAAGCCAAACCCGTACCCCGTCCATACTGTTCATCACCCCAGCTCACCCTGGGTCTAGAACGACTACGCAAAGCGGGACTTCCCCGCCCCGATACGCCTATCTTATTAGGAGGCTGCCTGGAGGGCAATGGGTGATAAGCCGTAGACATCGGGGAACTAATGTAGCTAGTTCGGTCGGGAGTCATAAGTAGGGGAGTGCTGCTTAATGGTCTAACAGAATCCCCTGATGAAATAGGGATAAAAGCTGATTCAGATAACCGATCTGAATTTGGGTTTCTCTGATTACCCCACCAAGGTACTGCGGGAGGAGGCGGCTGTATCGCCATAGGTCCCTGCGGAGTACACAAGGGACAATCTAATTTTAAACAGATGCACTTACTATACTTAGGACGAGTACCGGTCAGTGGCATACCACGCTTTTCAGTTGTAACATTTACCTTTGTGGCTTGTACATCGCCTAATAAACTACCCGTCCCATTACTTTGCGCATCCCCGCCAACAGCTCCCATCTCCTTCAGGGCTGCTACGGCTGGTGCGTAGGGATCCGAAGTTTCAGCTTCGGCTGGGACTATTTTCATTGCGGCCAATTGTTGCGTTGGCGGCCGGGCCGACTCAAACGGACTAGGGGGGGTAGGTTCAACTAGAGCTGGCTGAGAGGGGGTTAAGGACATATCAACGGTTTGAATTAGAGTCTGCCCCTGGGCCTGGGCTTGTTCTAAAGTCTGTCGCAACCCAGCACCTTCAATTTCAGTACTCACTGATGACGTTCGCCCTCTTCCTCCATAAACCTCCCTCCTAAACGGCTCATCCAGCTGTAACAATAAATCTAATATTTCCCCTACTTCATCTGCTTTACACTTATTCCTACCTTCAGGTATTATCTCATTACCTTCCAGAGTTTTAAGAGAAACTAAAGGTTTTTTCCTAAAGCATGCCGGATTCGTTTGTCGCAATTTCTCCGTAACATAATGATCTGTGGCTATAATAGTTATTCTTTCCGCTTCTGCTACAGCCGACTGCAGTTGTATCCATTTAACATACGCCGTGTAAATTTTACTAGCATCCTCTGATGCAACCATGGGCACGCGGACTCCCAATACAGTACGCTGTGGCTGAGCAGTGTCGACTATTCGCCGGATATCTGATGACACCAAAGGGTCTTGCTGCATAAGTCTATACGCGGTTTGATAAAACGTGTCTAACCGTTCATGCTCCAAATACCGTCTTGTTACTTCCCCAAGAACTTCATAAGCAGTAGGAACAAACAATACCACGTATTCATCCATAATTAACGATTTGAGATATTTAGCTTTAAACCCAAATGTCTTTGTTTCTTTACACAAAATGTATCCGCCTATAATCTACTGAACAACCCGTAGCAGAAAAAATGCGTTTAGAATCTATTCTCAAAAGTAAGATATTTATCCAATATATCTAACTTAGACTCCGTATCTTCCTTTTCCAGGCAAGCGTGTATCTCGATGCTATTTGTTACTTTCCGTAACTGGTTATGCGATATTAGTGCAACTTCTTTCTGAGGTTGACACCCGTTACCCTCCTAATAGTCCGGAATATTAGGAACCGTCTTACTTTTACGGTCTCGACCCACGAACTTTCTGTAGGTGTTTTTGTCGAGGAATAACCACTTCCCCTCGGAACTTAAAACAACAGCCACAACAGTATTTTGTCTTACGCGTTGTTTGTATATTATATTATCTAATATAAGTTCCAGAGATAACCACCAGGACCGTTATGCGTCTATCGGAACACACCGAATGCGACGGGTTAACACTTCTCCGACGCTAAAATTAGACTGATAATTAGAGTTGCGTTTTCAACATCTAATAGTATTATCTAAAGGTCCTCCCGGGTTGGTTCGGCACCATGTGTTGCCCCCTGCAGGTAACCCCCAGAACCTAGTCAACGTCAGCCGTTTCTCAGATGTAACCCCAGGCCTAAGCAGTTAAAACCTACGAAACCTCCCTTGAAGTTATTTGTAGATAGCAGGGACCTACTGTCGAGTGCAGTCGCACGACTTCCCTCTGCGGCGCAGATAACCTAAAGCTCCTATTTTAAATATCCCCCTTGGAAGTTGATCAGGCTTCCGCGGTGGACTTATTGAGATGTTTATGAACTAAGGAGCGACTACGCCTAGGTCTCGAACAGTTGGCTAACGTGCGAAGATGTTTGACCCTAGAATTATCTAGAGACACAGGTTATAGGCTACTTCTTGCTCAGGTTTTATAAGGATGGAGATTTAGTTACCGTCCAGCAGCACCTAAGTCCAACCAACCCAAGTCTTAGAAAGAGCAGATGAATAACCACAGAAGAAACCAGTTATCTTACCCTCCTGCTGGTATTCGTAGAAAAACCCAAGAAAAGACAAAAAAAATACTGCTTGAAGAATGAGATGCCAAGGTTAAATGAGTTCTTTACTTTTCAGCACTCTGGAGATGATAACAAAATGCGGCGTAATATCCACTTGCAGGTTACAATGTTGTAGAGAATATAAAAAGAGTAAATCCACAAAAGAGAGTACGATAAAAATAGTAATCCACAGATGGAGAAGAGAATACAATAGTAAATCCACAAATGGAGGAAAAGGTATAAAAAAGAGTAAGTCCTCAAAAAAAGGGAAAAATCCGCTGATAGTCGTTCGGCAGTCTCTTTACTGTCGGAGTACGGTGCGATCCCGGCAACAGGTGGTGCGGAGTTCCGATCCGCGGCTTCAGCCTGGCACAAAGTTCCAACACTCGGTTTCTCAACGAAGTACGGACAACGAATCCTGACAATCAAGCGTAACAGCAAACAGCACGTAGCAGTAGAAGAAAAAAGAAGAAGCAGCCCCGATTGTCTAGTTCAGCCCTTATTTATACTAGGTAGACTTGACCTCCCCCACACATTCCTGAGACAAATCAATCCTATTTTCCCACGACAGTTTGGAAACTTCTAGAAGTTCCCACGAGGGCTGGGAATATTCTCACGTTAGCTGGGAATATAGCTGGGAATATTCTCACGTTAGCTGGGAATATGGCTGGGAATATTCTCACAATTGCTAATACATTCTAGAAGTCACTGATCTTAACCAACTATTTAAAATGACACGCATTCACATCCTTCTCCGGGTTACATTTCGGAGATGATACATCACATTCAGGTTTACAGATAGTTTCCAGAGGTTACACCAACAGTTTACATTCAATGGCTATTATCCATGTGACACATTACATTTAGCAACATACACTTTACAGTCATCAAGAGATCGATTACATTCTTACAGGTTACAAACACTTATGGCATTAACCTTCACACAATGCAATCTGAATACATTCATTTAAACAGTTTAAGGCACTTTACTAATTTCACAGTTTTGAGACATACAATTCTTTTCATGCATAATTTCCTAGACTTTATAAGGTTATGCTACTAAAATACTTGTAATGATACATTTCATTCATCGCCCTTTATTATTTATTATGAGGTCATCGTTTGCAGTTATGGTTCATCATCCATTCTTTTATTCACATTCAATAGTCATCAAGTATTTCTGAGGTCAGGGTGATCTGGTTTAGTAATCCTGCACATTGTTCAACATCTGCTTCAACACATTCATTCACTTCCACGCTTTCAGGTGATCTTAATTCAAGAGTAGGTTGCAAAGTAATTGGTTTAACATTACGATTCAATTCCTGGTCAGTTTCTTTCCTAATTTGTCTAATCATATTTTCTAGATCATAGAGGTTACCTTGATAGCTAGCGCTGAATCTAGCCTTTCTGCGTTTTCGCCTTGTAAGACGTATTGGTTTTGTGCTACCGCTCTGTGGTCCATACGGTCGGTGTCCTGGCGACACGTCAACACACACACACACACTCTATCTCTCTCTCTCTCTCTATCTCTCTCTCACACACACACACACACACACACACACACACACACACACACACAAATAAACAAAACAAATGTCTGGCCAGAGACAATGACATACCCTGCATCAAGCAAACCACAGAACACTATCCCTCTGGCATCCAAAAGTACTGTGTGTGTTTATTTATTTAGCCCAAAGGACAGTGGACTAATACCATTGTCATTGATTGAAGCATCAGGCAGTGGATCTTTGGTGGATTACTGCTATAAGAGGAGCTGAAATTACATTAAATATGCAGTTTGGACGGCAAGAGGATGTCATAACATGACAGCAACTCCAAGTCTTGCACTGGCATACACACACACACACACACACACACACACACACACACATGCAAAGCGAAGTTTTAAATGATCACATACAGTACACACACACACACAATGAGAGAGGTAAAGAAACTAGAAAAGCATTTCCTGAAGGAAATACAGTGCATGAAAATGCAAAAAATATGATGTAAAATATCATACAGAGTAAAAACAAACTATATTGGTTGCTAGGTAGATGAGGTTTAATATAGTTGGAGTGACTGAACAGTTAAATAGGTGGATAGTTTATATGGTTAAATGATTTGCTTGGTACATAAGGTTTAATATAGTTGGAATGATAGAACGGTTAAATAGGTGGATAATACTTAACTTAGTTAACTTAGCTAATGTTTTCATTTTTAGTAGTTATGCTAACTAGCATGTTAGCAATGCTAACATGCTAACTATGTTAACCATGTTACTTAGCTAACTTAGCTAATAATTTTTAGTAGTTTTGCTAAAAATGCTAACTAGCATGTTAACATGTTAGCATGCTAACTATGCTAACCATGTGACTTAGCTAACTTAGCTAATCATTTTTAACAGTTTTGCTAAAAATGCTAACTAGCATGCTAACTAGCATGCTAACATGCTAGCATGCTAACTATGTTAACCATGTGACTTAGCTAACTTAGCTAATCATTTTTAGTAGTTTTGTAAAAAATGCTAACTAGCATGCTAACATGCTAACTATGCTAACCATGTGACTTAGCTAACTTAGCTAATCATTTTTAGCAGTTTTGTAAAAAATGCTAACTAGCATGCTAACATGCTAGCATGCTAACTATGCTAACCATGTGACTTAGCTAACAGAGCTAATCATTTTTAGCAGTTTTGTAAAAAATGCTAACTAGCATGCTAGCATGCTAACTATGCTAACCATGTGACTTAGCTAACTTAGCTAATCATTTTTAGCAGTTTTGCTAAAAATGCTAACTAGCATGCTAACATGTTAGCATGCTAACTATGCTAACCATGTGACTTAGCTAATTTAGCTAATCATTTTTAGCAGTTTTGCTAAAAATGCTAACTAGCATGCTAACATGCTAGCATGCTAACTATGCTAACCATGTGACTTAGCTAACTTAGCTAATCATTTTAGCAGTTTTGCTAAAAATGCTAACTAGCATGCTAACATGCTAGCATGCTAACTATGCTAACCAAGTTACTTAGCTAACTTAGCTAACTAGCTACAGTGGGTAGGAGTCATAGTTGATGACAAGTAACAGTTACAATGGCTGAACAGTTAAAAAGTTCAGTAGTTTAAAGGGTTAAATTGTTTAACAGTGAAATATTGTAGTGAGGACTTTTATTTTGAAACAGTTTTTGGCAGAGGAAGCAGTTGAACAGGATGTGTAGTCTTAATAGGGCCAGTTTGTATGCTTAAAGCCTGAGAATGGCAGTTGGGCCAGCTGGCCTGAACACCTGCCATAAGATTCTAATTGCTGTGATGTCATAAAGGGCAATGTTAAGTCAATGGGAAAATTTTGATAGTTTTTAATTAATAGTTTAAAAAGTATAAAAGTTACAAAGTTGAAAAATACAAAGCCCACATGTCCTAATTAAGACCTACGCGTCAATGTTTGAATGAAGTTTCTACGTTAAACGGTTGAAGCTGCATTAACTGCGTTAGAAGAAGAGGAATAATAAGAACTAGAAAAGCATTTCCTGAAGGAAATACAGTGCATGAAAATGCAAAAATATGATGCGTTCATATGGTTAAATTATTTGCTTGGTAGATAAGGTTTAATATAGTTGGAATGACTGAACAGTTAAATAGGTTGATAATTGAAATGGTTAAATTATTTAGGCAGATAGTTGACGATAACTAACAGTTGGAATGGCTCCAATGTTTGCTAGTAGTTATGCTAACTATGTTAACAAAGATAATAATGTTAACCAAGTTACTATGCTAAGTAGCATGTTAACAATGTAAAAATGTTAACTATGCTAACCATATGACTTAGCTAACCTAGCTAATAATTTTTATTAGTTATGTTAACTATGCTAACTAGCATGCTAACATGCTAATTATGTTAACTATGTGACTTAGCTAACTTCACTAATCATTTCTAACAGTTATGCTAACTATGCTAACTAACATGCTAGCATGCTAACTATGCTAACCACGTGACTTAGCTAACTTCACTAATCATTTTTAGCAATTATGCTAACTATGCTAACTAGCATGCTAACATGTTAACTATGCTAACCATATGACTTAGCTAACTTAGCTAATCATTTTTAGCAGTTTTGCAAAAAATGCTAACTAGCATGCTAACATGTTAGCATGCTAACTATGCTAACCATGTGACTTAGCTAACTTAGCTAATCATTTTTAGCAGTTTTGTAAAAAATGCTAACTAGCATGCTAACATGTTAGCGTGACTTAGCTAATTTAGCTAATCATTTTTAGCAGTTTTACTAAAAATGCTAACTAGCATGCTAACATGTTAGCATGCTAACATGCTAGTATGGTAAACTATGCTAACCATGCTAACTAGCTACAGTGGGTAGGAGTCCTAGTTGATGACAAGTAACAGTTACAATGGCTGAACAGTTAAAAAGTTCAGTAGTTTAAAGGGTTAAATTGTTTAACAGTGAAATATTGTAGTGAGGACTTTTATTTTGAAACAGTTTTTGGCAGAGGAAGCAGTTGGACAGGATGTGTAGTCTTAATAGGGCCAGTTTGTATGCTTAAAGCCTGAGACTGGCAGTTGATGCAGCTGGCCCGAACACCTGCCATAGGATTCTAATTGCTTAACGGCAGTCTTAATAGAGCCATATTGTATGCTTAAAGCCTGAGACAGAGTATATAGTTTAAAAGTTAAATGTAGATAGTGTAATGGATGTTGATAGACAGACAGTTGAATGGATGTTGATAGGCAGATTGTTTAATGGATGTTGATGGATAGTTTAATGGGTGGATGAGTGAATGGTTTGAAGAGGATGAATGGATAGAAAGTTGGAGGAAATGTGTCATATCCTTGTAGAATGGAGAGACAGAGAGAGTTGGTCTAGTTCAGTAGAAAGCAGTTGATACAGGTGCAATCAGTTGAACTGATTCTTTGATGGGGCCTAGATGAGCAGCTGGAAGATGATACCAGGTGCAAATCAAGTTAATTAGTCCATTGTGATGTCATCAGCCCATGTTAAGTCTATGGGGAAATTTTGAGCAGTTTTTAATTAATAGTTTAAAAAGTATAAAAGTTACAAAGATGAAAAATACAAAGCCCACATGTCATAAGTAAGACCTACGCAACGCAGTTTGAATGAAGTTTCTACGTTAAACGGTTGAAGCTGCATTAACTGCGTTAGAAGAAGAAGAATAATAATAATAAGAAGAAGAAGAAGCCTAGGAAGAACAGTAGAGTGCATTTTCATGCACTCTAATAAGAAGAAGCCGAGGAAGAACAGTACAGTGCATTTTCATGCACTGTAATAATAATAAAATGCCTTGGAATAACAGTACAGTGCATTTTCATGCACTGTAATAACTAGAAAAGCATTTCCTGAAGGAAATACAGTGCTTGAAAATGCAAAAAATATGATGTAAAATATCATACAGAGTAAAAACAAACTATATTGGTTGCTAGGTAGACGAGGTTTAATATAGTTGGAATGACTGAACAGTTAAATAGGTGAATAGTTTATATAGTTAAATGATGATTGAACGGTTAAATAGATGCATAATTTAAATGGTTAAATGATTTAGGTAGATAATTGACGATAACTGACAGTTGGAATGGCTCTAATGTTTGCTAGCAGTTATGCTAACTATGTTATCAAAGATAATAATATTAACCAAGTTACTTAACTTAGTTAACTTAGCTAATGTTTTCATATTTAGTAGTTATGCTAATTAGCATGCTAACTATGCTAACCATATTACTTAGCTAACTTTGCTAATCATTTTTAGTAGTTTTGCTAAAAATACTAACTAGTATGCTAACATGTTAGCATGCTAACTATGCTAACCACATTACTTAGCTAACTTAGCTAATCATTTTTAGCAGTTTTTCTAAAAATGCTAACTAGTATGCTAACACATTAGCATGCTAACAATGTTAACTATGTTACTTAGCTAACTTAGCTAATCATCTTTAACATTTTTGCTAAAAATGCTAATTAGCATGCTAACATGCTAGCATGCTAACTATGCTAACCATGTTACTTAGCTAATCATTTTTAACAGTTTTGCTAAAAATGCTAATTAGCATGCTAACATGCTAGCATGCTAACAATGGTAACCATGAGACTTAGCTAACTTAGCTAATCATTTTTAGCAGTTTTGCTAAAAATGCTAACTAACATGCTAACTAGCATGCATGCTAACTATGCTAACCAAGTTACTTAGCTAACTTAGCTAATCATTTTTAACAGTTTTGCTAAAAATGCTAACTAGCATGTTAGCATGCTAACATATTAACTATGCTAACCATGTTACTTAGCTAACTTAGCTAATCATTTTTAATTTTTTTGTTAAAAATGCTAACTAGCATGTTAACATGCTAGCATGCTAACTATGCTAACCATGTGACTTAGCTAACTTAGCTCATCATTTTTAGCAGTTTTGCTAAAAATGCTAACTAGCATGCTAACTAGCATGCTAACATGCTAGCATGCTAACTATGTTAACCAAGTTACTTAGCTAACTTAGCTAACTAGCTACAGTGGGTAGGAGTCATAGTTGATGACAAGTAACAGTTACAATGGCTGAACAGTTAAAAAGTTCAGTAGTTTAAAGGGTTAAATTGTTTAACAGTGAAATATTGTAGTGAGGACTTTTATTTTGAAACAGTTTTTTGGCAGAGGAAGCAGTTGAACAGGATGTGTAGTCTTAATAGGGCCAGTTTGTATGCTTAAAGCCTAAGACTGGCAGTTGATGCAGGTGGCCCGAACACCTGCCATAGGATTCTAATTGCTTAACCGCCGTATTGTGATGTCATAATCATAATGTTAAGTCAATGGGGAAATTTTGATTAGTTTTTAATTAATAGTTTAAAAAGTATAAAAGTTACAAAGTTGAAAAATACAAAGCTCACATGTCCTAAGTAAGACCTACGTAACATAGTTTGAATGAAGTTTCTACGTTAAACGGTTGAAGCTGCATTAGCTGCGTTAGAAGAATAATAATAATAATAATAATAATAACTAGAAAAGCATTTCCTGAAGGAAATACAGTGCATGAAAATGCAAAAAATATGATGTAAAATATCATACAGAGTAAAAACAAACTATATTGGTTGCTAGGTAGATGAGGTTTAATATAGTTGGAGTGACTGAACAGTTAAATAGGTGGATAGTTTATATGGTTAAATGATTTGCTTGGAAGATAAGGTTTAATAAAGTTGGAATGATTGAACGGTTAAATAGGTGGACAATACTTAACTTAGTTAACTTAGCTAATGCATTTTTAGTAGTTAGCAATGCTAACATGCTAACTATGTTAACCATGTGACTTAGCTAATCTAGCTAATCATTTTTAGCAGTTTTGCTAACTATGCTAACTAGCATGCTAACATGTTAGCATGCTAAGTATGCTAGCATGCTAAGTATGCTAGCATGCTAACTATGCTAACCATGTGACTTAGCTAACTTAGCTAATCATTTTTAGCAGTTTTGTAAAAAATGCTAACTAGCATGCTAACATGTTAGCATGCTAACTATGCTAACCATGTGACTTAGCTAACTTAGCTAATCATTTTTAGCAGTTTTATAAAAAATGCTAACTAGCATGCTAACATGCTAGCATGCTAACTATGCTAACCATATGACTTAGCTAACTTAGCTAATCATTTTTAGCAGTTTTGTAAAAAATGCTAACTAGCATGTTAACATGTTAGCATGCTAACTATGCTAACCATGTGACTTAGCTAACTTAGCTAATCATTTTTAGCAGTTTTGTAAAAAATGCTAACTAGCATGCTAACATGCTAGCATGCTAACTATGCTAACCATGTGACTTAGCTAACTTAGCTAATCATTTTTAGCAGTTTTGTAAAAAATGCTAACTAGCATGCTAACATGCTAGCATGCTAACATGCTAGCATGCTAACTATGCTAACCATGCTAACTAGCTACAGTGGGTAGGAGTCATAGTTGATGACAAGTAACAGTTACAATGGCTGAACAGTTAAAAAGTTCAGTAGTTTAAAGGGTTAAATTGTTTAACAGTGAAATATTGTAGTGAGGACTTTTATTTTGAAACAGTTTTTTGGCAGAGGAAGCAGTTGAACAGGATGTGTAGTCTTAATAGGGCCAGTTTGTATGCTTAAAGCCTAAGACTGGCAGTTGATGCAGGTGGCCCGAACACCTGCCATAGGATTCTAATTGCTTAACCGCCGTATTGTGATGTCATAATCATAATGTTAAGTCAATGGGGAAATTTTGATTAGTTTTTAATTAATAGTTTAAAAAGTATAAAAGTTACAAAGTTGAAAAATACAAAGCTCACATGTCCTAAGTAAGACCTACGTAACATAGTTTGAATGAAGTTTCTACGTTAAACGGTTGAAGCTGCATTAGCTGCGTTAGAAGAATAATAATAATAATAATAATAATAACTAGAAAAGCATTTCCTGAAGGAAATACAGTGCATGAAAATGCAAAAAATATGATGTAAAATATCATACAGAGTAAAAACAAACTATATTGGTTGCTAGGTAGATGAGGTTTAATATAGTTGGAGTGACTGAACAGTTAAATAGGTGGATAGTTTATATGGTTAAATGATTTGCTTGGAAGATAAGGTTTAATAAAGTTGGAATGATTGAACGGTTAAATAGGTGGACAATACTTAACTTAGTTAACTTAGCTAATGCATTTTTAGTAGTTAGCAATGCTAACATGCTAACTATGTTAACCATGTGACTTAGCTAATCTAGCTAATCATTTTTAGCAGTTTTGCTAACTATGCTAACTAGCATGCTAACATGTTAGCATGCTAAGTATGCTAGCATGCTAAGTATGCTAGCATGCTAACTATGCTAACCATGTGACTTAGCTAACTTAGCTAATCATTTTTAGCAGTTTTGTAAAAAATGCTAACTAGCATGCTAACATGTTAGCATGCTAACTATGCTAACCATGTGACTTAGCTAACTTAGCTAATCATTTTTAGCAGTTTTATAAAAAATGCTAACTAGCATGCTAACATGCTAGCATGCTAACTATGCTAACCATATGACTTAGCTAACTTAGCTAATCATTTTTAGCAGTTTTGTAAAAAATGCTAACTAGCATGTTAACATGTTAGCATGCTAACTATGCTAACCATGTGACTTAGCTAACTTAGCTAATCATTTTTAGCAGTTTTGTAAAAAATGCTAACTAGCATGCTAACATGCTAGCATGCTAACTATGCTAACCATGTGACTTAGCTAACTTAGCTAATCATTTTTAGCAGTTTTGTAAAAAATGCTAACTAGCATGCTAACATGCTAGCATGCTAACATGCTAGCATGCTAACTATGCTAACCATGCTAACTAGCTACAGTGGGTAGGAGTCATAGTTGATGACAAGTAACAGTTACAATGGCTGAACAGTTAAAAAGTTCAGTAGTTTAAAGGGTTAAATTGTTTAACAGTGAAATATTGTAGTGAGGACTTTTATTTTGAAACAGTTTTTGGCAGAGGAAGCAGTTGAACAGGATGTGTAGTCTTAATAGGGCCAGTTTGTATGCTTAAAGCCTGAAACTGGCAGTTGATCCAGGTGGCCCGAACACCTGCCATAGGATTCTAATTGCTTAACGGCTGTATTGTGATGTCATAATCATAATGTTAAGTCAATGGGGAAATTTTGATTAGTTTTTAATTAATAGTTTAAAAAGTATAAAAGTTACAAAGATGAAAAATACATAGCACCCATGTCATAAGTAAGACCTACGCAACGCAGTTTGAATGAAGTTTCTACGTTAAACGGTTGAAGCTGTATTAAGCGCGTTAGAAGAAGAAGAAGAATAAGAACTAGAAAAGCATTTCCTGAAGGAAATACAGTGCATGAAAATGCAAAAAATATGATGTAAAATATCATACAGAGTAAAAACAAACTATATTGGTTGCTAGGTAAATGAGGTTTAATATAGTTGGAGTGACTGAACAGTTAAATAGGTGGATAGTTTATATGGTTAAATGATTTGCTTGGTAGATAAGGTTTAATATAGTTGGAATGATTGAACGGTTAAATAGGTGGATAATACTTAACTTAGTTAACTTAGCTAATGTTTTCATTTTTAGTAGTTATGCTAACTAGCATGTTAGCAATGCTAACTATGTTAACCATGTGACTTAGCTAACCTAGCTAATCATTTTTAGCAGTTTTGCAAAAAATGCTAACTAGCATGCTAACATGCTAGCATATTAACTATGCTAACCATTTTACTTAGCTAACTTAGCTAATCATTTCCTGCAGTTTTACTAAAAATGCTAACTAGCATGTTAACATGCTAGCATGCTAACTATGCTAACCATGTGACTTAGCTAACTTAGCTAATCATTTTTAGCAGTTTTGCTTAAATGCTAACTAGCATGCTAACATGCTAGCATGCTAATTATGCTAACCATGTGACTTAGCTAACTTAGGTAATCGTTTTTAGTAGTTTTGAAAAAAATGCTAACTAGCATGCTAACATGTTAGCATGCTAACTATGCTAACCATGTGACTTAGCTAACTTAGCTAATCATTTTTAGCAGTTTTGCAAAAAATGCTAACTAGCATGCTAACATGCTAGCATGCTAACTATGTGAACCATGTGACTTAGCTAACTTAGCTAATCATTTTTAGCAGTTTTGCTAAAAATGCTAACTAGCATGCTAACATGCTAGTATGCTAACATACTAGCATGCTAACTATGCTAACCATGCTAACTAGCTACAGTGGGTAGGAGTCATAGTTGATGACAAGTAACAGTTACAATGGCTGAACAGTTAAAAAGTTCAGTAGTTTAAAGGCTTAAATTGTTTAACAGTAAAATATTGTAGTGAGGACTTTTATTTTGAAACAATTTTTGGCAGAGGAAGCAGTTGAACAGGATGTGTAGTCTTAATAGGGCCAGTTTGTATGCTTAAAGCCTGAAAGTGGCAGTTGATCCAGGTGGCCCGAACACCTGCCACAGGATTCTAATTGCTGTGATGTCATAAAGGGCAATGTTAAGTCAATGGGGAAATTTTGATAGTTTTTAATTAATAGTTTAAAAAGTATAAAAGTTACAAAGATGAAAAATACATAGCACTCTTATCCCAAGTAAGACCTACGTAACAAAGTTTGAATGAAGTTTCTACGTTAAACGGTTGAAGCTGCATTAAATGCGTTAGAAGAAGAAGAAGAACTAGAAAAGCATTTCCTGAAGGAAATACAGTGCATGAAAATGCAAAAATATGATGAGTTCATATGGTTAAATTATTTGCTTGGTAGATAAGGTTTACTATAGTTGGAATGACTGAACAGTTAAATAGGTTGATAATTGAAATGGTTAAATTATTTAGGCAGATAGTTGACGATAACTAACAGTTGGAATGGCTCCAATGTTTGCTAGTAGTTATGTTAACTATGTTAAAGATAATAATGGTAACCAAGTAACTATGCTAACTAGCATGCTAACAATATTAAAATGTTAACTATGCTAACCATATGACTTAGCTAACCTAGCTAATAATTTTTATTAGTTATGATAACTATGTTAATTAGCATGCTAACATGCTAATTATGTTAACCATGTGACTTAGCTAACTTCGCTAATCATTTTTAATAGTAATGCTAACTAGCATGCTAACATGCTAGCATGCTAACTATGCTAACCATGTGACTTAGCTAACTTAATAATCATTTTAGCAGTTTTGCTAAAAAATGCTAACTAGCATGCTAACATGTTAACTATGCTAACCATATGACTTAGCTAACTTAGCTAATCATTTTTAGCAGTTTTGCAAAAAATGCTAACTAGCATGCTAACATGCTAGCATGCTAACTATGGTAACCATGTGACTTAGCTAACTTAGCTAATCATTTTTAGCAGTTTTGCAAAAAATGCTAACTAGCATGCTAACATGCTAGCATGCTAACTATGCTAACCATGTGACTTAGCTAACTTAGCTAATCATTTTTAGCAGTTTTGTAAAAAATGCTAACTAGCATGCTAACATGCTAACTATGCTAACCATGCTAACTAGCTACAGTGGGTAGGAGTCATAGTTGATGACAAGTAACAGTTGCAATGGCTGAACAGTTAAAAAGTTCAGTAGTTTAAAGGGTTAAATTGTTTAACAGTGAAGTATTGTAGTGAGGACTTTTATTTTGAAACAGTTTTTGGCAGAGGAAGCAGTTGAACAGGATGTGTAGTCTTAATAGGGCCAGTTTGTATGCTTAAAGCCTGAGAATGGCAGTTGATGCAGGTGGCCCGAACACCTGCCATAGGATTCTAATTGCTTAACGGCCGTATTGTGATGTCATAATCTAATGTTAAGTCAATGGGGAAATTTTGATAGTTTTTAATTAATAGTTTAAAAAGTATAAAAGTTACAAAGATGAAAAATACAAAGCCCACATGTCCTAATTAAGACCTACGCGGCAATGTTTGAATGAAGTTTCTACGTTAAACGGTTGAAGCTGCATTAACTGCGTTAGAAGAAGAAGAATAATCAGAAGAATAAGAAGAAAAAGCCTTGGAATAACAGTACAGTGCATTTTCATGCACTGTAATAAGAAGAAGCCTAGGAAGAACAGTACAGTGCATTTTCATGCACTGTAATAAGAAGAAGCCTAGGAAGAACAGTACAGTGCATTTTCATGCACTGTAATAAAATGCCTTGGAATAACAGTACAGTGCATTTTCATGCACTGTAATAAAATGCCTTGGAATAACAGTACAGTGCATTTTCATGCACTGTAATAATAATAAAATGCCTTGGAATAACAGTACAGTGCATTTTCATGCACTGTAACTAGAAAAGCATTTCCTGAAGGAAATATAGTGCATGAAAATGCAAAAATATGTAAAATATACAGAGTAAAAACAAACTATATTGGTTGCTAGGTAGATGAGGTTTAATATAGTTGGAATGACTGAACAGTTAAATAGGTGGATAGTTTATATAGTTAAATGATTTACTTGGTAGATAAGGTTTAATATAGTTGGAATGATTGAACGGTTAAATAGGTGGATAATTTAAATGGTTAAATTATTTAGGTAGATAATTGACGATAACTGACAGTTGGAATGGCTCTAATGTTTGCTAGTAGTTATGGTAACTATGTTATCAAAGATAATAATGTTAACCAAGTTACTTAACTTAGCTAATGTTTTCATTTTTAGTAGTTATGCTAACTAGCATGTTAGCAATGCTAACATGCTAACTATGTTAACCATGTTACTTAGCTAACCTAGCTAATATTTTTTAGCAGTTATGCTAACTATGCTAACTAGCATGTTAGCATGTTAACTATGCTAACCATGTGACTTAGCTAACTTAGCTAATCATTTTTAGCAGTTTTGCTAAAAATGCTAAACTAGCATGTTAACATGTTAGCATGCTAACTATGCTAACCACGTTACTTAGCTAACTTAGCTAATCATTTTTAGCAGTTTTGCTAAAATTGCTAACTAGCATGTTAACATGTTAGCATGCTAACATGCTAACTATGTTAACCATGCTAACTAGCTACAGTGGGTAGGAGTCATAGTTGATGACAAGTAACAGTTACAATGGCTGAACAGTTAAAAAGTTCAGTAGTTTAAAGGGTTAAATTGTTTAACAGTGAAATATTGTGGTTAGGACTTTTATTTTGAAACAGTTTTTGGCAGAGGAAGCAGTTGAACAGGATGTGTAGTCTTAATAGGGCCAGTTTATATGCTTAAAGCCTGAGACTGGCAGTTGATGCAGCTGGCCCGAACACCTGCCATAGGATTCAAATGGTTAAATTATTTGCTAGGTAGATGAGGTTTAATATAGTTGGAATGACTGAACTAGGTAGATGAGGTTTAATATAGGAATGACTGAACTAGGTAGATGAGGTTTAATATAGTTGGAATGACTGAACGGTTAAATAGGTGGATAGTGTAAAAGGTTAAATTATTTGCTAGGTAGATGAGGTTTAATATAGTTGGAATGACTGAACTAGGTAGATGAGGTTTAATATAGTTGGACTGACTGAACAGTCAAATAGCTGGATAGTTTAAAAGGTTAGCCTGAGACACTGATAGGGTGCAGGTGGCCTGGCCACCTGGCCTAGGATTCTAATTGCTTAACGGCAGTCTTAACAGAGCCATATTGTATGCTTAAAGCATGAGACAGAGTATATAGTTTAAAAGTTAAATGTAGATAGTGTAATGGATGTTGATAGACAGAAAGTTGAATGGATGTTGATAGGCAGATTGTTTAATGGATGTTGATGGATAGTTTAATGGGTGGATGAGTGAATGGTTTGAAGAGGATGAATGGATAGAAAGTTGGAGGAAATGTGTCTTATATCCTTGTAGAATGGAGAGACAGAGAGAGTTGGTCTAGTTCAGTAGAAAGCAGTTGATACAGGTGCAATCAGTTGAACTGATTCTTTGATGGGGCCTAGATGAGCAGCTGGAAGATGATACCAGGTGCAAATCAAGTTAATTAGTCCATTGTGATGTCATCAGCCCATGTTAAGTCTATGGGGAAATTTTGAGTAGTTTTTAATTAATAGTTTAAAAAGTATAAAAGTTACAAAGATGAAAAATACATAGCCCACATGTCCTAAGTAAGACCTACGCAACGCAGTTTGAATGAAGTTTCTACGTTAAACGGTTGAAGCTGCATTAACTGCGTTAGAAGAAGAAAAATAATAAGAACTAGAAAAGCATTTCCTGAAGGAAATACAGTGCATGAAAATGCAAAAAATATGATGTAAAATATCATACAGAGTAAAAACAAACTATATTGGTTGCTAGGTAGATGAGGTTTAATATAGTTGGAGTGACTGAGCAATTAAATAGGTGGATAGTTTATATGGTTAAATGATTTGCTTGGTAGATAAGGTTTAATATAGTTGGAATGATTGAACGGTTAAATAGGTGGATAATACTTAACTTAGTTAACTTAGCTAATGTTTTCATTTTTAATAGGTATGCTAACTAACTATGTTAACCATGTTACTTAGCTAACTTAGCTAATCTTTTTAGCAGTTTTGCTAAAAATGCTAACTAGCATATTAACATGCTAACATGCTAACTATGCTAACCATGTGACTTAGCTAATGTAGCTAATCATTTTTAGCAGTTTTGCTAACTATGCTAACTAGCATGTTAACATGCTAGCATGCTAACTATGCTAACCATGTGACTTAGCTAACTTAGCTAATAATTTTTAGCAGTTTTGCAAAAAATGCTAACTAGCATGCTAACATGTTAGCATGCTAACTATGCTAACCATGTGACTTAGCTAACTTAGCTAATCATTTTTAGCAGTTTTATCAAAAATGCTAACTAGCATGCTAACATGTTAGCATGCTAGCTATGCTAACCATGTGACTTAGCTAACTTAGCTAATCATTTTTAGCAGTTTTGCAAAAAATGCTAACTAGCATGCTAACATGTTAGCATGCTAACTATGCTAACCATGTGACTTAGCTAACTTAGCTAATCATTTTTAGCAGTTTTGCAAAAAATGCTAACTAGCATGCTAACATGCTAACTATGCTAACCATGTGACTTAGCTAACTTAGCTAATCATTTTTAGCAGTTTTGCTAAAAATGCTAACTAGCATGTTAACTAGCATGCTAACATGCTAACTATGCTAACCAAGTTACTTAGCTAACTTAGCTAACTAGCTACAGTGGGTAGGAGTCATAGTTGATGACAAGTAACAGTTACAATGGCTGAACAGTTAAAAAGTTCAGTAGTTTAAAGGGTTAAATTGTTTAACAGTGAAATATTGTAGTGATGACTTTTATTTTGAAACAGTTTTTGGCAGAGGAAGCAGTTGAACAGGATGTGTAGTCTTAATAGGGCCAGTTTGTATGCTTAAAGCCTGAGAATGGCAGTTGGGCCAGCTGGCCTGAACACCTGCCATAAGATTCTAATTGCTGTGATGTCATAAAGGGCAATGTTAAGTCAATGGGGAAATTTTGATAGTTTTTAATTAATAGTTTAAAAAGTATAAAAGTTACAAAGATGAAAAATACATAGCACTCTTGTCCTAAGTAAGACCTACGTAACAAAGTTTGAATGAAGTTTCTACGTTAAACGGTTGAAGCTGCATTAAACGCGTTAGAAGAAGAAGAATAAGAAGAACTAGAAAAGCATTTCCTGAAGGAAATACAGTGCATGAAAACGCAAAAATATGATGAGTTCATATGGTTAAATTATTTGCTTGGTAGATAAGGTTTACTATAGTTGGAATGACTGAACAGTTAAATAGGTTGATAATTGAAATGGTTAAATTATTTAGGCAGATAGTTGACGATAACTAACAGTTGGAATGGCTCCAATGTTTGCTAGTAGTTATGCTAACTATGTTAACAAAGATAACTAGAAAAGCATTTCCTGAAGGAAATACAGTGCATGAAAATGCAAAAAATATGATGTAAAATATCATACAGAATAAAAACAAACTATATTGGTTGCTAGGTAGATGAGGTTTAATATAGTTGGAGTGACTGAACAGTTAAATAGGTGGATAGTTTATATGGTTAAAGCTACATTGTGTATTTTTTTGAGTTAATTCTTAGCAAAAACCCTTTTGTTCTTTCAAAAATATGTGCTCATTCATGTGTAATTACTTCCACTTACTAATCAAAGTATTCTCGTAAGTGTAGAATCTGCTATTCCAAATACATACGCGCGAGTCGCGCGATGGCTGAATCCATGTTGCGCTTCCATCTTTGAAATACATTCGCCAACGAGGGACATTCCTGGAAATTCAAGCTTCGCCTTTCGCGCTTTTAGGCTACACTCAGCTGCACCGTGACGTATGGCAGGGGGAGATTAGTCTACTCCTGACTGCCGGCAGATTTGAAAGGTTGTTGAAGATGGAGGATCACACATATTCTCGAGGTCATGAAAAGGAGTCGCCAAGGAAGCGAAAACGAGAATTAAAAAGACAACGCGACAGGAAAAACAACAAGACCAAAGTAAATATTGGAGTGGCTTTTCCAAGATGGAAAGAGCTCATGAGGAGCAAGGATTTCAAAAGGGACGCCGAAGTTGCCTGCTTTCTTCTCGACAGGTAATTCGGCCTATTCGTGTAAACCTATACAGTCTATGGTGTAAATTCGAAGTTTTACAGTTGCTTGGCTAACTATAGCATAACGCTAGAATGACGTCTAGGATATTTTCGCGTTGATGAAAAAGGATTGTCTAGGCTATAACATAAATCTGTGTGCTGTGACGGATCAAAGGGAAAGGGCACTGTAAATTGTAGCCTAGTTATTTTTCATTGCTTTTGCTTTGTAGCCTACACAATGTATCCTAATCTGATAATGCTGGGGTAGCCAATTCCAAGGGTGACGTTTACCTCCTGAGGCCTGTCCTGTAGTCTTATTAATTTTAGACGTAGCCTACTAATGACTAGATTGTCTGAAGGGAAAGTTTTTTTACCTGTAGCCTACACCTGGGAATGGGGGAAGGGTAGACTAGTCCATTACACTTGTGAATGGAGGAAGGGTAGGTCATTACACCTAATGGGGGAAGGGTAGACCAGCCAGCCCAGAGACTGATCAGACTGGGGGTCAAAGTCATTATCATGCAGAACAATACAAAACTGAACTGACAGAACTGTTTTGATTGAACTTTAGTCAATTTACTGTATGTATATGAGGTGCATCTACCAAAATACATTTTCTTCACTGTCATAAAATGAATGCACTTTGTTTGTGGTTTAGTGAGACATTCAAACATACTGCTCTTTTTTGTCCAGCTATGAGAGAGAACTTCGAGCAGTCACATCAACACCACTGAAAGGAAAGCCCTCTAAAGTATTAACTCCAGCAGTGTCCAGCATCTCTAGTGGGACAGACAGGTCAGTCACTGCATGAAAACAATTGTGTTGACTCTATGTGATTGTTGTTTGATTGTGTTTGATAATAACAGAAATTATATTTTTAATAATTTGGTGTTTACCATTTTATGTACTGTCATATGTTGTGAAACACTCTGCTTATTTATTTCAGAGATGAGCATCTTGGCGCAATTGCAGAAGCCCCTGAAATTGAGAGCCTTGAACAGAGGTAACCCATCAATGCTCATAATGTCTATACCCTAACCCTACATGTGTTCTCTATTGTATATTTTCATGATATAAGCATTTATATATATTTTTTACAAAGCCTACATGACATGAGCATCGCGGAGGAGGATGTGGATGAAAATGTGTTCAATGACCCCATGAACAGTGTGTAAGTAGTACACCCTATAGACATACCGGTATGTTACTATTTGTACTGTGTGGAAGTTCTTTTTTTCTAAATATGTTATTTCTTACAGAATCGACTGGACAGATGAAGGATCTGCATTCCATCAAAGAGATGATGGAGAGAGGGATGACAGCTCCGACGAAGAGTATCTTCCACCAATTTCTATACGGTGTGTGCTCATCTGTTGTTACTTGGCCATATTTTGTGTTGTGTTTTGTCATACATTTTTACATGGTGCCCGTGTGTTCTGCCTCCACAGAATGGGTGGAGCATTAAAGGCAGTGCAGACTGTTGACCATCTTCCTGTAATTGGGCTTGATGAAACTGTGCATGACCTTTCTGCTCATGAAGACCCTACTGACGAGCCCTTGCCCAGTGTTGAGTTGCCCAGTTACCCAGACCCTTTGAAGGTCCAATGTGTAGATGATATCATCTGTGTCCGAGCGGCAGTGTTGTATGAGACCTGCTTGAGGCAGCTTGTCACACTAATGAAGCTGCCGGTGGACAGATGTACAGGTGTTCTCAGGACTGGTCTGGTGTGTGATAGTGTTGCCCCCTTTCACATCAACATCACTTATAAGGGCACGGCAATGATTGCGGAATGGGTAAGTCCAGTCAGTAACAACATAATACAACTGGTACTGGTAGCAATACCAAGCACTTTTCTTGTGACAGCCAGTGTTGTATAATTCAAATCCATTTATCAATCTTCTCTGACTTTTAGGTATGTCCCAATGGACATAGCCTGTGGAGATGGAATTCGCAGCCTGTGATGAAGTTTGGGATGCAAGCTGGGGATTTCCTTCTATCCACCAACATTTTGTTGTCGGGGAACAACTATGGGAAGGTTTCCCTATTGTTTAAATTCATGAACATGGGCATGGTGAACCCAAACACATTTTGCACAATCCAAGACACATACTGTGTTGACGCAGTCAAGGAATACTGGGAAGAAAGGAATACCGAGGCCATCCGTCGCCTTCAAGGGAAAGACGTTGTGGTGCTAGGTATGTTGAAATGGTGCATGTATAAATTACTTGCAGCAATGACATATATTTATTATATAATCTTACTACGAAATATGCCTGGGTTTTTACAGGGGATGGCAGAAATGATTCACCAGGGCATTGTGCCCAGTACTGCAGCTACACCACGATGGAGCTTGACACCAAGGAAATCATTCATGTAGCAACAATAGACAAGCGGCATACATCGTGGAACTCCAACATCATGGAGAAGGAGGGATTTATCCAGACTGTGGACAAGCTTTCCAGAGAGATAAAGCTGGTGGAGATCTGCACAGATGCTCATATCCAGATTGGAGCCCTTATGAGTAAGTGCTCCTCTGATAACATATATGAATACAAATATTGCAAAAAGAGATGTTGTGAAATGCTATGATTTCCCACTTCACAGACCCAGATAAAGGCAAATACAAGGACCTTGGAATTCATCACAGTCTGGACATGTGGCACGGTGCCAAGAATCTGGCCAAGAAACTTGCTGCTGTAAGTTTCAAGACTCATGGGAATCATTGGCTGTAGTTTACTGTTGGGATGAAATATGCATTTTCTTAGCTCTCCATGGACAATTTCTGAAATACCTCAGTATTTTGTTTTTATTTCCCAAAGGCAGGGAAGGTGAAAGGACAGTCCATTCTCCTCCACTGGTTGAAGGACATCGTCAACCATTTTTGGTGGTGTTGCAAGACTGCTGACACCAAAGAGCAGTTCCTTGTAAGCAGGATTGTTATTGTACTGATTGTAGCTGGTAGCTTCCACTATATCTATATATATATTTGTACTATTGGGACCCTTTTCTGTATAACAATTTGTTTTATATATTATGTATTATATTTGTATTTTTTGCACAGGCACTTTGGATTGGCATTTGTCACCATGTCTGCAACATCCACACGTGGCAAATGGGAAGCTGCCAACACAGCGATCTGGGAGAAGGGAAGGAGTGGATCGAGAGAGATTCTAAGTCTCACAAAGCCTTAGTGGACATTGTTTTCAACAAGCGTTGGCTGAAGGATGTCCACAAATATCTGCGTTTCAGGTATAGCATGTAACATTGTACACAAATTGTGTGTGTGTATGTATGCACACACTAATGTGGATGTGTGTGTGATTTCTTTTCTATTCAAACAGATCAACAGCAGACCTGGAGTCATTCCAGAACCATGTTCTGATGTATGCCAGTAAGCGCTTTGCTTTCACTCCCCCGGTTTATGAGGCAAGAGTTCTGCTGGCAGCTCTTGACTACAATTTCCACTGCAACAGACCAACAAGAACTACATCTGAGGGCAAACAAATGTAAGTTTAATACATGCAGTATTGTCTTGTAAAGTAAACCCACAGGCACACAGTGGTTTGGGATTGGTATGTGCTCTCCAGTTTGTCAGTTGTTGTAATGAGTAATTGACCTGTAATAGTTTACCTTTGTGCCATTACAGTTTCCGAAGACTGTACAACAAACATGCAAGACGATACAGCTTGTACGCCCTGAAATCTGAGAAAACATATGAATACATCTCAGAACTGCAGGGGAAAATTATAAACAAGAGACTCACGAGTGGAGTTGGGATGCCTCGAAAGAGGAGCCTTCGGCCCAATGACCCAAGAAGACTTGGTGTCGTCCCCCCTATACCTCCACCCACTATATCAGAGCTGATGCGGACACAAGTCAGCAGAGGTCTTGGTATGTGATGCACTTGCCTTTGCCTGTAACTCAGTCTAGGCGAAATAGCACTGTACAGATTAATAACAATATGTTGAACTATAAAATGGTGTGTATGTCTAATGGCACCTCATGTCTTCCACAGGAGCAGCTTTCCAGGAGGCTGCGCATTTAGAATGATTCCTATTGCTGGTCCATGTTGCTTCAAAGGCACCATGAAAGGGTTGTGTAAATGGGTGTAAATACCATAATTTGTTACTTTCTGTAAATAAATATATATTGCAAATAACATTATTGACCATGTTACCGTCATTTGGTGTTTCAAAAGGTAAATTACTACAGCTCCTTTTTTATTATAAGTTTGTGGATGTAATGTATAAGAAATACAGCATGAATGGTCTCTTATAACAAAAATATTTTATTTTCATAAAAGCAAAATACACAGCAACTTGGGATCACTCTTTTATATTACCCTGTCCTAGAGACCCATGCAGCCAGAAAATGAAATGTCTGTAGGCAGCATATCTGAACACTCTTGTCACCTGGCTCTCTTACATAGCCTAATACTGTGATGTCCTCCCTGTGAATCCGGAGAAAACCTTCATCTAGGCAGTACTGTGTGAAGTGAGGCAGAAGGCTCACACAGGTTTTCTCTCGATCGGTTGGCATGTCTCTGCAGTGTGTACAGGTACACCAAGGCATCCCTGGCACAGGTGGGGGGATGACATGTCTGCGCTGATGCATCATCAATGCATCAAACACCAGACCAGGCTGCCTCGCTAGCAACTGTGTGGTGAGGTCCATGTGCTCTTGCAGGCTCATTCCATCCACAAATCTCTAAAGAAATAAGACACAAAAAATAAGATCAGATAGGCTTGTTTAGGTAGCAAAGTTAGATGGTTAGCAAAGTAGTAACAGTACTCTTGTCATTTTTCAAGTGTTTACACAAAATGAAGAATACTATGTGTATGGACAATGAAAAGGTGAAAGCATTTTCTATAGACCATAACGTAATCATATGTGTCATGATTTCACTGGCAGACAACACATCATGCAGTTGACTGGCAACAGCTAGAAATTGCTACATATAAACAATGGAGACACAAACAGGGAAGCTACACCAAGCGCGTAACTGAAGCGTTCCGTTCGCAACGCGTAAAATCAATTTTAGAAGAATGGTCTTTGTTTCTGGTGTATGCTAGTTGCAGCAGACGCAACGAAAACGAACGTGCCTGGTGCAGCTTCCGAGCTAATTTCGGTGTCATTGAATTGATACTGTTCAGAGAAATATATTAAAAACACAAACCTCCGTTGCTTCTCTCCGTTGTCTTTGAAGTTCTTCCACTCTCTCCTCGTCATCTTTGGAGAGTCTTCTTCTTTGCCTAGGAGGTCTCACCGATCCTCTGCCACCGGCTGTCTTTTGGCTTCTCTTTACCTTTCCCTCGCACCTCCGTAGCATCGACTGATCTCTGACTCTGCTCACTGAGAAAAATAGTAGGCTACGCTGTAAAAACATTGCCTTACACTATTAATCTCGTACATACAGAATAAAGATAGCACTGATACTGTACTAACATTAGCATGCATTCGTTTGGGAATCTGATAGCTGATGCTAGCAATGAAATAGTAGCCTACCAAAATAACGAAAACGTAAAACTATTATTCACTTTACATAGAGGTCATAACCAACATGTTTACTGGCTATATAACTAAATGCAATGTGTAATGTTTTCTAAAGTAACCTCATCGCTGGAAGGAACACTGGACGAAGTCGTAGTAGGCTACTGGAAGCCATGTTAACCTTGGCATGAAACGGCCACCGTAGGAGTTAAAATGCGCTCGGAATGGGAGGGGCTAGAAAGTAATATTCAGTTGGTTGTCATATAGAATTTCACCGCTAGATGGGAGAAGTTCTTACACAATGTAGCTTTAAATGATTTGCTTGGTAGATAAGGTTTAATATAGTTGGAATGATTGAACGGTTAAATAGGTGGATAATACTTAACTTAGTTAACTTAGCTAATGTTTTCATTTTTAGTAGTTATGTTAACCATGTGACTTAGCTAACCTAGCTAATAATTTTTAGCAGTTTTGCTAACTATGCTAACTAACATGTTAGCATGCTAACTATGCTAACCATGTTACTTAGCTAACTTAGTTAATCATTTTTAGCAGTTTTGTTAAAAATGCTAACTAGAATGCTAACATGCTAGCATGCTAACTATGCTAACCTTGTGACTTAGCTAACTTAGCTAATAATTTTTAGCAGTTTTGCTAAAAATGCTAACTAGCATGCTAACATGCTAGCATGCTAACTATGCTAACCATGTGACTTAGCTAACTTAGCTAATCATTTTTAGCAGTTTTATAAAAAATGCTAACTAGCATGCTAACATGTTAGCATGCTAACTATGCTAACCATGTGACTTAGCTAACTTAGCTAATCATTTTTAGCAGTTTTATAAAAAATGCTAACTAGCATGCTAACATGTTAGCATGCTAACTATGCTAACCATGTGACTTAGCTAACTTAGCTAATCATTTTTAGCAGTTTTACAAAAAATGCTAACTAGCATGCTAACATGCTAGCATGCTAACTATGCTAACCATGTGACTTAGCTAACTTAGCTAATCATTTTTAGCAGTTTTGCTAAAAATGCTAACTAGCATGCTAACATGCTAGCATGCTAACATGCTAACTATGCTAACCATGCTAACTAGCTACAGTGGGTAGGAGTCATAGTTGATGACAAGTAACAGTTACAATGGCTGAACAGTTAAAAAGTTCAGTAGTTTTAAGGGTTAAATTGTTTAACAGTGAAATATTGTAGTGAGGACTTTTATTTTGAAACAGTTTTTGGCAGAGGAAGCAGTTGAACAGGATGTGTAGTCTTAATAGGGCCAGTTTGTATGCTTAAAGCCTGAAACTGGCAGTTGATCCAGGTGGCCCGAACACCTGCCATAGGATTCTAATTGCTTAACGGCTGTATTGTGATGTCATAATCATAATGTTAAGTCAATGGGGAAATTTTGATTAGTTTTTAATTAATAGTTTAAAAAGTATAAAAGTTACAAAGATGAAAAATACATAGCACCCATGTCATAAGTAAGACCTACGCAACGCAGTTTGAATGAAGTTTCTACGTTAAACGGTTGAAGCTGTATTAAGCGCGTTAGAAGAAGAAGAAGAATAAGAACTAGAAAAGCATTTCCTGAAGGAAATACAGTGCATGAAAATGCAAAAATTTGATGCGTTCATATGGTTAAATTATTTGCTTGGTAGATAAGGTTTAATATAGTTAGAATGACTGAACAGTTAAATAGGTTGATAATTGAAATGGTTAAATTATTTAGGCAGATAGTTGACGATAACTAACAGTTGGAATGGCTCCAATGTTTGCTAGTAGTTATGCTAACTATGTTAATAAAGATAATAATGTTAACCAAGTTACTATGCTAACTAGCATGCTAACAATGTTAAAATGTTAACTATGCTAACCATATGACTTAGCTAACCTAGCTAATCATTTTTATTAGTTATGATAACTATGCTAATTAACATGCTAACATGCTAACTATGCTAACCATGTGACTTAGCTAACTTAGCTAATAATTTTTTGCAGTTTTACTAAAAATGCTAACTAGCATGCTAACATGCTAGCATGCTAACTATGCTAACCATGTGACTTAGCTAACTTAGCTAATCATTTTTAGCAGTTTTGCAAAAAATGCTAACTAGCATGCTAACATGCTAGCATGCTAACTATGCTAACCACGTGACTTAGCTAACTTAGCTAATCATTTTTAGTAGTTTAGCAAAAAATGCTAACTAGCATGCTAACATGCTAGCATGCTAACTATGCTAACCATGTGACTTAGCTAACTTAGCTAATCATTTTTAGTAGTTTAGCAAAAAATGCTAACTAGCATGCTAACATGCTAGCATGCTAACTATGCTAACAATGTGACTTAGCTAACTTAGCTAATCATTTTTAGCAGTTTTGCAAAAAATGCTAACTAGCATGCTAACATGCTAGCATGCTAACTATGCTAACCATGTGACTTAGCTAACTTAGCTAATCATTTTTAGCAGTTTTGAAAAAAATGCTAACTAGCATGCTAACATGCTAGCATGCTAACATGCTAACTATGCTAACCATGCTAACTAGCTACAGTAGGTAGGAGTCATAGTTGATGACAAGTAACAGTTACAATGGCTGAACAGTTAAAAAGTTCAGTAGTTTAAAGGGTTATATTGTTTAACAGTGAAATATTGTAGTGAGGACTTTTATTTTGAAACAGTTTTTGGCAGAGGAAGCAGTTGAACAGGATGTGTAGTCTTAATAGGGCCAGTTTGTATGCTTAAAGCCTGAGACTGGCAGTTGAAACAGGTGGCCCGAACACCTGCCATAGGATTCTAATTGCTTAACGGCTCTATTGTGATGTCATCAGCCCATGTTAAGTCTATGGGGAAATTTTGATTAGTTTTTAATTAATAGTTTAAAAAGTATAAAAGTTACAAAGATGAAAAATACATAGCACCCATGTCCTAAGTAAGACCTACGTAACATAGTTTGAATGAAGTTTCTACGTTAAACGGTTGAAGCTGCATTAAGTGCGTTAGAAGAAGAATAATAACTAGAAAAGCATTTCCTGAAGGAAATACAGTGCATGAAAATGCAAAAAATATGATGTAAAATATCATACAGAGTAAAAACAAACTATATTGGTTGCTAGGTAGATGAGGTTTAATATAGTTGGAGTGACTGAACAGTTAAATAGGTGGATAGTTTATATGGTTAAATGATTTGCTTGGTAGAGAAGGTTTAATATAGTTGGAATGATTGAACGGTTAAATAGGTGGATAATACTTAACTTAGTTAACTTAGCTAATGTTTTCATTTTTAGTAGTTATGCTAACTAACATGTTAGCAATGCTAACATGCTAACTATGTTAACCATGTGACTTAGCTAACCTAGCTAATTATTTTTAGCAGTTTTGCTAAAAATGCTAACTAGCATGTTAACATGCTAGCATGCTAACTATGCTAACCATGTGACTTAGCTAACTTAGCTAATCATTTTTAGCAGTTTTATTAAAAATGCTAACTAGCATGCTAACATGTTAGCATGCTAACATGCTAACTATGCTAACCATGTGACTTAGCTAACTTAGCTAATAATTTTTAGCAGTTTTGTTAAAAATGCTAACTAGCATGCTAACATGCTAGCATGCTAACATGTTAGCATGCTAACTATACTAACCATGTGACTTAGCTAACTTAGCTAATCATTTTTAGCAGTTTTGCTAAAAATGCTAACTAGCATGTTAACATGCTAGCATGCTAACTATGCTAACCATGTGACTTAGCTAACTTAGCTAATCATTTTTAGCAGTTTTTCAAAAAATGCTAACTAGCATGCTAACATGCTAGCATGCTAACTATGCTAACCATGTGACTTAGCTAACTTAGCTAATCATTTTTAGCAGTTTTGTAAAAAATGCTAACTAGCATGCTAACATGCTAGCATGCTAACATGCTAGCATGCTAACATGCTAGCATGCTAACCATGCTAACTAGCTACAGTGGGTGGGAGTCATAGTTGATGACAAGTAACAGTTACAATGGTTGAACAGTTAAAAAGTTCATTAGTTTAAAGGGTTAAATTGTTTAACAGTGAAATATTGTAGTGAGGACTTTTATTTTGAAACAGTTTTTGGCAGAGGAAGCAGTTGAACAGGATGTGTAGTCTTAATAGGGCCAGTTTGTATGCTTAAAGCCTGAGACTGGCAGTTGAAACAGGTGGCCCGAACACCTGCCATAGGATTCTAATTGCTTAACGGCCGTATTGTGATGTCATAATCATAATGTTAAGTCAATGGGGAAATTTTGATTAGTTTTTAATTAATAGTTTAAAAAGTATAAAAGTTACAAAGTTGAAAAATACAAAGCTCACATGTCCTAAGTAAGACCTACGTAACATAGTTTGAATGAAGTTTCTACGTTAAACGGTTGAAGCTGCATTAGCTGCGTTAGAAGAAGAATAATAATAATAATAATAAAATGCCTTGGAATAACAGTACAGTGCATTTTCATGCACTGTAACTAGAAAAGCATTTCCTGAAGGAAATACAGTGCATGAAAATGCAAAAATATGATGAGTTCATATCGTTAAATTATTTGCTTGGTAGATAAGGTTTACTATAGTTGGAATGACTGAACAGTTAAATAGGTTGATAATTGAAATGGTTAAATTATTTAGGCAGATAGTTGACGATAACTAACAGTTGGAATGGCTCCAATGTTTGCTAGTAGTTATGCTAACTATGTTAAAGATAATAATGGTAACCAAGTAACTATGCTAACTAGCATGCTAACAATATTAAAATGTTAACTATGCTAACCATATGACTTAGCTAACCTAGCTAATAATTTTTATTAGTTATGATAACTATGCTAATTAACATGCTAACATGCTAATTATGTTAACCATGTGACTTAGCTAACTTCGTTTATCATTTTTAATAGTAATGCTAACTAGCATGCTAACATGCTAGCATGCTAACATGCTAACCATGTGACTTAGCTAACTTAGCTAATCATTTTTAGCAGTTTTGCTAAAAAATGCTAACTAGCATGCTAACATGCTAGCATGCTAACTATGCTAACCATATGACTTAGCTAACTTAGCTAATCATTTTTAGCAGTTTTGCAAAAAATGCTAACTAGCATGCTAACATGTTAGCATGCTAACTATGCTAACCATGTGACTTAGCTAACTTAGCTAATCATTTTTAGCAGTTTTGCAAAAAATGCTAACTAGCATGCTAACTATGCTAACCATGTGACTTAGCTAACTTAGCTAATCGTTTTTAACAGTTTTGCTAAAAATGCTAACTAGCATGCTAACTAGCATGCTAACATGCTAGCATGCTAACTATGCTAACCAAGTTACTTAGCTATCTTAGCTAACTAGCTACAGTGGGTAGGAGTCATAGTTGATGACAAGTAACAGTTACAATGGCTGAACAGATAAAAGTTCAGTAGTTTAAAGGGTTAAATTGTTTAACAGTGAAATATTGTAGTGAGGACTTTTATTTTGAAACAGTTTTTGGCAGAGGAAGCAGTTGAACAGGATGTGTAGTCTTAATAGGGCCAGTTTGTATGCTTAAAGCCTGAGACTGGCAGTTGATGCAGCTGGCCCGAACACCTGCCATAGGATTCTAATTGCTTAACGGCTCTATTGTGATGTCATCAGCCCATGTTAAGTCTATGGGGAAATTTTGAACAGTTTTTAATTAATAGTTTAAAAAGTATAAAAGTTACAAAGCTGAAAAATACAAAGCACCCATGTCCTAAGTAAGACCTACGTAACATAGTTTGAATGAAGTTTCTACGTTAAGCGGTTGAAGCTGCATTAATTGCGTTAGAAGAAGAAGAATAAGAAGCCTAGGAAGAACAGTACAGTGCATTTTCATGCACTGTAATTAAAATACTAGAAAAGCATTTCCTGAAGGAAATACAGTGCATGAAAATGCAAAAAATATGATGTAAAATATCATACAGAGTAAAAACAAACTATATTGGTTGCTAGGTAGATGAGGTTTAATATAGTTGGAGTGACTGAACAGTTAAATAGGTGGATAGTTTATATGGTTAAATAATTTGCTTGGTAGATAAGGTTTAATATAGTTGGAATGATTGAACGGTTAAATAGGTGGATAATACTTAACTTAGTTAACTTAGCTAATGCATTTTTAGTAGTTAGCAATACTAACATGCTAACTATGTTAACCATGTGACTTAGCTAATCTAGCTAATCATTTTTAGCAGTTTTGCTAACTATGCTAACTAGCATGTTAACATGCTAGCATGCTAACTATGCTAACCATTTTACTTAGCTAACTTAGCTAATCATTTTTAACAGTTTTGCTAAAAATGCTAACTAGCATGCTAACATGCTAGCATGCTAACTATGCTAACCATGTGACTTAGCTAACTTAGCTAATCATTTTTAGCAGTTTTGTAAAAAATGCTAACTAGCATGCTAACATGCTAGCATGCTAACTATGCTAACCATGTGACTTAGCTAACTTAGCTAATCATTTTTAGCAGTTTTGTAAAAAATGCTAACTAGCATGCTAACATGCTAGCATGCTAACTATGCTAACCATGTGACTTAGCTAACTTAGCTAATCATTTTTAGCAGTTTTGTAAAAAATGCTAACTAGCATGCTAACATGCTAGCATGCTAACTATGCTAACCATGTGACTTAGCTAACTTAGCTAATCATTTTTAGCAGTTTTGTAAAAAATGCTAACTAGCATGCTAACATGCTAACTATGCTAACCATGTGACTTAGCTAACTTAGCTAATCATTTTTAGCAGTTTTGTAAAAAATGCTAACTAGCATGCTAACATGCTAGCATGCTAACTATGCTAACCATGTGACTTAGCTAACTTAGCTAATCATTTTTAGCAGTTTTGCAAAAAATGCTAACTAGCATGCTAACAAGCTAGCATGCTAACATGCTAACTATGTTAACCATGCTAACTAGCTACAGTGGGTAAGAGTCATAGTTGATGACAAGTAACAGTTACAATGGCTGAACAGTTAAAAAGTTCAGTAGTTTAAAGGCTTAAATTGTTTAACAGTGAAATATTGTAGTGAGGACTTTTATTTTGAAACAGTTTTTGGCAGAGGAAGCAGTTGAACAGGATGTGTAGTCTTAATAGGGCCAGTTTGTATGCTTAAAGCCTGAAAGTGGCAGTTGATCCAGGTGGCCCGAACACCTGCCACAGGATTCTAATTGCTGTGATGTCATAAAGGGCAATGTTAAGTCAATGGGGAAATTTTGATAGTTTTTAATTAATAGTTTAAAAAGTATAAAAGTTACAAAGATGAAAAATACATAGCACTCTTATCCCAAGTAAGACCTACGTAACAAAGTTTGAATGAAGTTTCTACGTTAAACGGTTGAAGCTGCATTAAATGCGTTAGAAGAAGAAGAAGAATAAGAAGAAGCCTAGGAAGAACAGTACAGTGCATTTTCATGCACTGTAATAAAATGCCTTGGAATAACAGTACAGTGCATTTTCATGCACTGTAATAAGAAGCCTAGGAAGAACAGTACAGTGCATTTTCATGCACTGTAATAAAATGCCTTGGAATAACAGTACAGTGCATTTTCATGCACTGTAATAATAATAAAATGCCTTGGAATAACAGTACAGTGCATTTTCATGCACTGTAATAATAATAAAATGCCTTGGAATAACAGTACAGTGCATTTTCATGCACTGTAATAATAATAATAAAATGCCTTGGAATAACAGTACAGTGCATTTTCATGCACTGTAATAATAATAAAATGCCTTGGAATAACAGTACAGTGCATTTTCATGCACTGTAATAAGAAGAAGCCTAGGAAGAACAGTACAGTGCATTTTCATGCACTGTAATAAGAAGAAGCCTAGGAAGAACAGTACAGTGCATTTTCATGCACTGTAAAAAGAGAGAGTGAGAAAGACAGAGACATAGCAGCTCCAACTCTTGCACTGTTTTGCGTGCACAGACACACACACACACACACATACACACACACACACATACACATACACAGACATACACAGACATACACACACACACACACACACACACATACACACACACACACACATACACATACACAGACATACACAGACATACACACACACACACACACACACACACACACACACAGACATACACAGAGACACACACACACACACATACACAGACATACACAGAGACACACACACACACACACACACACACTACTCTCAGAAACTCTCTTTCTATGTCAGGCACATCATAAGTAAACAGGCTTTCGTAAGAGTCTTTGGCTGTCTGCCGGTGAGCTATGAAGTCTGCCGCATGCCACCCCCACAACTCTGCACACACACCCCCACACACACACCACACACACAGATGCAGACACATACACACACATGCACACACACATACACGCACACACACACACACACACCACACACACACAGATGCAGACACATACACACACATGCACACACACATACACGCACACACACACGCACACACACACACAGATGCAGACACAAACACACACACACACACACACACACACACACAGCACACACACACACTTCTACCGACAAAAGCACTTTAAGATGCTGGCATGGTACTGTTTCTCGAGCCCATGATTTATTCCCCCACGCTCCTGTCCATACAACCCCCAACCCACCACCACCACACACACACACACACACACACACACACACACACACCGCAGCCCTATCCCAGAGGGAGAAGACGTGTGGAGAGAGGGTTGGGGGCGTGGTGGAGTAACTGGAGGGGAGGAGGTTCTGTTCAGGTGTCCTGAGACCAGGTGCTGAGTTGCACACCATTGTTTCCCCTAAAACAATAAAACAATGGGGGTATTTTTAAAAAAACATCCTTTTTCCATTCTCCCTTTTTGATGGCAACATCTTAGGAAGGATGGGAGTCCACCAGACTGCCCGTTTGTCTTTCTGTCTGTCTGTATGCTCTCTGTTCCTCTCCTCTTCTTGCTCTTCTCTCTCTCTCTCTGTTCTTATGCCCCTCTCTTCTTTCTTATCTTTATCTCCTTTCTCTACTGCCTTCTCCTTCTCCCCTTTCTTTCTCTCCTCTCCTCCTCTCTTCTCCTCCTTTCTTCTCCCCCTCTCATCTCCTCCTCTGTTCTCCTGCTCTCCTCATCTCTTCGGTGAGTGCCTGCTGAGCTGGAACTGTGGAGCAGAAGTTTCCAGTAGGCGAAACAAGGCGTGAACGCCATTGATCCTGCTCACTGGGGAGTCAAGTGTGTGTGTGTGTGTGTGTGTGTGTGTGTGTGTGTGTGTGTGTGTTGGGGGGGATGGCGGGGGTCTGCTGTGTACTGTGCTCATCAGACTGGGAGGGTGTCTCCAGTGACCTCCAGTGACCCCCCCCCCCTCACACACACACACACACACATACACACACTGGACTTTCTTTCTTTCATGCATGACGATCCACCGCCAGGCTGCCTGACCCTCTACCCCGACTGGAGTCACCCTCGATGGGGTGTAGATGCCCTGTGCGCTGCCCTCTAAATGGGACTGAGGACAGGCTCTCTACCAGTGACAGCAACCACTTGCCATGCTCTGTGCTTTACTCTTTCTTTCTTTTTTCTCCTCCTCATTGTGCACATATTTTCTGAATCATACTATTTATTTTTCTCTCTCTCTCTCTCTCTAGTGTCTCTTTTTTCTTTCTCTCTCTCTCTCTCTCTCTCTGTAGTGTCTCTTTCTCTCTCTCTCTCTCTCTCTCTCTCTCTCTGTAGTGTCTCTTTTCTTTCTCTCTCTCTCTCTCTCTGTAGTGTCTCTTTTCTTTCTCTCTCTCTCTCTCTCTGTAGTGTCTCTTTTCTCTCTCTCTCTCTCTCTCTCTCTCTCTGTCTCTCTTTTTTCTTTCTCTCTCTGCCACTCCGTGCTCCTGCAGTACCTCCTCAGTCCGTTAACCTTTATCGGCAAAACAAAACATATGTACATTGTACGGTTTCCAAATATTTAAGAGTTAGACATGCGTTTTTCAAACTATGATTGTAAAAAAAAACTCTCTCTCTCTCACACACATACCCACACATACCCCCCCACACACACACACACACACACACACACACACACACACACACATACATTTCTATCTCCATATCTCCATCTCCTACCTAGTCTGCTGGTGAGTCATGTGCAGGGGCGAGTGGTGTCACACCACCATCACTCAGTAACCTGAGCTGTCTTGCCAAGGAACATCGGAGCATGTATAAGCGCTGAATCTTGATCAGGGTGTTTAGACAGATGCCTGGACCAGAGGGCCATTATAAGAACACAAGTTAAAGGAAATGTGTGTAGTTTATTTAGCATTTAACATTGACCTGGAATTCAACAGAATGTGAAGATAGAATAATTCTGCCAAAAATACTGATACTTTATATTGCCCAGAAAGCCATCAAAGTTAGCACGTAAAGTGGCATTCTCTTGTTATACCCCTTTGTACCTACAGTATGGAGGCACTGTATCGAATGCAATGCATGCCAATGGAAGAGTGCTGTCGTTAATGAAATGATACGTTCAAGACAACTTGAATTCTGCACAGAGCCCCTTTATGTAACTCAGAGTAAGTGGTACATCTCTATGGCTTGGCTGGGTTAGCAGAATGAAATAGCAGAGTTATTTTGTTAGAAGACTTGGAACACCCAGGATGTGAACTTGGAACACCCAGGATATGAACTCTCCACTCAGTGTTGTTGCTTACCATGGCCTCTTCCGCATGCCCTGCGTTTTCATTTGCATTATTTAGTGCAGGTGTTCTGGCCTGTACCTGTGTAGTGTTGTCCTCGCCGCTCACCTGAGGATTTCCTGAATTGTTAACGCCTCTTCTCTGTTGCCTTGTCCTCCAGCAATATTCCTACTGAACTTCACTTGTGTTTGTCCAGTATAGTACAGCAGTTTTGTTGTATGATATCAAGGTTTTGACAGCGCCTATTTTGGACCCTGTTTCTTGCTTGCCATTTTGATGTCTCAGACCTGTGTTGAGGTTCACCACATATGAAACACCTCTTTGCCTATTTTTTGACCCTGAGGTTGGATTTTGTTTCTGATTTTGTTTCTGCATCATTTCTTTCTACTTTGACCATTTCCTGTGTCCTCAATGTTCTCCAGGAGGCAGATATTTTCAGTCAAATAATTTTCTGTCATCTTTTGGGCCCTTGTCTTAGGACTCCTAACACAGTGACAGCCTAAATTCTTGTCATACATTTATCTTTGATTCTAAGCCCATGCTATTGATGAATATTTATCAATTGATCATGATTTATCAATCTGATCCGCCTATTTGGATTTACGAGTGTATTTGTGTGGCTTGTCTTATGCATTGAAAATTAGATTATTCTCATTGATGGATCTCAGTGGGTTTATCCTACCAATAAACTTCATAAATTAAGAAAAAATGTTGGCTGGAATACTAGAACACCACACATAGGGTGTGCGTTGCCATAGTTAAGAACATTCTAAGAACACAGCAAGCAAACCAACCCACAGAAACTGTACTAAACTGGGCATCTCGATAGAGGCTGTCATGTAGATTTTGTTCTATATGTTTCTCTAAATTGTTGTCCATCAAAGTATTGTAGGTCTACTGTACATACTAGTGTAGCCATCTCTTCTGAACAGTATGAGAACATAGGAGACTTAACACTCCAGCCATGACAGGTTTGCAGTGTTACATTGATGGATTTCCGGAGCGCAGTGTGATGTGAAATGAGTCAGGGAGTATCTGATGCTGATATCTATGGCAGCCTCTGATAAAAGACTACACTCTAATGGACTAATGGACGTGTCTGCTCAGGTGTTATGTGTGAGAAGGATGTTGATAATTTTTGAAAGCGGAATGAAGGCGTTATTCATTTAGAGTACATGTAATGTTATACAGCTTACAATGAAATATGGAGGACTTTGGAAGGATTACAACATCTTTGCCATAAATAATGAGTAGCCGTAATATAAATAAATAAATACAACCCAAATCCCGAAAAAGTTGGGATGCTTTGCAAAATGTGAATAGAAAAAAAATGCTATGATTTATAAATCATGTCAACTTTATATTTTAATTGAGAATTGTTTAAAGACAAAAAAATAAATAATATAATGCCAGGAACACGTCTCAAAAAAGAGACCAGTTGCTAGAGTTTTGAGAATTAAATGTGATCCCATTCCTGCCGGATATACAGTAGGATTTCAGCCAACAGTCTGGGGACTTCTAAATCATGTTTTTTCATTCCATGATGCATCCCAATTAGGTAACACTTTATTTTAATGTGTCGCTGTTACAGTGTACCTACCTAATTAGGTACAGTGGTACAACCTGTGTAACAACATGTACTATCAGGTACTATCATTGTACTTGCATTATGTATTTGTGGGTACCTAAATATAGTTGTTACATTGTAATACTAAGTGCTTTTACAAAACTTTGCCAATTTGCCTACATTTTCATCAGAGGCAAAGAGCTGACCTGAGACCTGCTGGATGGGGCAAATCTGGTCATGATAGATTTAATATACAAACCATTCTTAGCTCCAGTCAAGGCCTCATTGTCTTCAGTGTACATGTAACAGCTGTGCTGCTACAACCTTGTTACTCTTTGATACAGTGGAATAAACCTATTAAGTGTACCAGTTAATTACTTACATGTACATATGACATGTATGTTGTGTCTTCGATATCTTGGAACAGGTCTACTAATTCACATGTACTGTGTGGTGTAACAGCAGACACGTTTCAACACATCAATTACAGGATGCATGACATCATTGACAGGATATATATAATATGTACATGTGAGTACTTAACTGGTACACTTTATTTTAATGGGTTTATTCCACTGTATCAAAAGAGTAATAAATGTGTACAAACACAGTTGATACATGTACTACAGTATGTAGGGTAATGGCAGACATGTTCCAAGACACCAATGACACAACATACATGTAATATGTAATTGTAAGTACTTAACTGGTACACTTAATTTTAATAGGTTTATGCCACTGTATCAAAGAGCAATAAGTGTGTACCAACACAGTTGATATATGTACTATGTAGTGAATTAGTAGACCTGTTCCAAGACATCGAAGACACAACATACATGTCATATGTACATGTAAGTAATTAACTGGTACACTTAATATGTTTATTCCAATGTATCAAAGAGTAACAAGGTTGTAGCAGCACAGCTGTTACATGTACACTGAAGACAATGAGGCCTTGACTGGAGCTAAGAATGGTTTGTATATTAAATCTATCATGACCATCTAGCAGGTCTCAGGTCAGCTCTTTGCCTCTGATGAAAATTTAGGCAAATTGGCAAAGTTTTGTAAAAGCACTCAGTATTACAATGTAACAACTATATGTAGGTACCCACAAATACATAATGCAAGTACAATGATAGTACCTGATAGTACATGTTGTTACACAGGTTGTACCACTGTACCTATGCCATTGTTTTCCTGAAATAGTCAAAGTCTTCCCTAAAAAAAGACATTGTCTAGATGACAGTACAGTACTGTATATGTTGCTCAAAACGTGTGTACATCATTCAGAATTGATTGTGCCTTGTCAGAAGTGCAAGATGCCCATGCCATAGGCACTAATGCACCTCCACACTGTCATGGATGCTGGGTTTTGAACTGAGCACTATAATAAGTTGGATACGTTGGATAGTTGAATTGTCCCTCTCCTCTTTCGCCCAGAGAAGTCCACAATTTCCAAAAACTTTCCGAAATTGCAAATTTTGATTGGTTTAACCACAGCACCCTTTTTCACTTTACCTCAGTCCATTTTAAATGAGCTCAGGCTCAGATAAGACGGTAGCATTCTGTATCATATCTAAATTAAAATGTCTTTTTTGCATGGTAGAGTTTACACTAGCATTTGTGAATAGAGTATTAATCTGTGCTCATACAGTGCAACTGAAACGTTTTCAGACTCTTTCAATTTTTCCTCATTTTGTTTTTCAGACTCATCTTAAAATGAATTCATCCATAGCACTCCATCAATTACGCATTTACAGTGGGCAGACGGAAGCCATTTTTTGCCGGGAGTTTGCCAAAAAGCACCTAAATAACTCTCAGACCATGAGAAGTCAAAGATGGAACTATTTGGCCACAATTTCCAACGGCGTATGTGGAAGAAACCAGGCAATGAGCTGCACTGATGGTTGTCATTCTGTAAGGGTTCTTCCATGTCAACGAAGGATCTCATTCATATTGACTATTGGGTCCTTGGTTACCTGTCTGGCCAAGGCCCTTCGTCCCGGATTACTCGGTTTGGCTGAGCGGACAGATCTAGGTAGACTGTTGGTTGTTCCAAACTTTTCCTTTTTGCGAATGATGGCTACCATACTCTTGGGCACTTTCAATGCTCCAGAAATGTTATTGTATTCTTCCCCAGAGCTGTGTCTTGATATATATGTA
>NW_027468664.1:12734875-12742375 GCF_046254945.1 Alosa pseudoharengus
AGTCACTCACAATGCACACGTTCGCTTTGATGTGTCTGTTGAGCAAACTGACAAATAGGGTGAAAGTGGAGTCAGAGAAAGAAAGAAGAAAGAACGAAAGAAAAAAAAATATCTGAAAAATTCTGAAAAGAATTCTGAAAACTGTCAAAAATCATCCCTGTCACGTTTCAAATTGTACAAAACTTAGGCAGGGTGAGAGATAGCAGTCTTTAGATACACAGTGACAGATCAGGACATATCTACTAGAATAATCTGGTAGCAAAAGATGTACTTCAGAATTGTTCTATATAGTCACTGATTGATGGCAACACCCTGTGTTCTACAATACTGAGTGAACCAGAACTAGATACTCAGCCACATCACCCTCTCTCTCCCCCTTTCAATTGGTTATACCACAAAGCTTCCCCTTCCTTGTGGTCATGAATAGGAGAACCCCTGTGAAGAAGAGAAGGAGGGAATGAGAGTGAGTGTATGTGTGCGTGTGTGTGTGTGTGTTTGTGTGTGTGTGTGTGTGTGTGTGTGCGTGTGTGTGTGTGTGTGTGTGTTTGTATGTGTGTGTGTACGTCTGTCTATCTATGGGTCTGTGTTTGTGTGTAATTACGTGTGTGTGTGTGTGTGTGTGTGTGTGTGTGTGTGTGTGTGAGCGAGTGTGACAGGTGGGTAGGGGGTGAAGAGTGTGAAGAAGATGCCTGCGGGAGTTTCACACACATCCCGAGGCAACATGGCCAATGGCCTCTCTCTCCTCCCTCTCTCATCCTCGCCGGACTAGAAAGACAAAACACACTCCTTAGTGTGCTCCATTTTAAACACAGCCCAGAAGAGCGAGCGACACCGCCTGATAGAGAGAGTCACAAAGGGCCTTTTACCGCTTACACAGGTGGAGGAGTGGGGCAAATGAACTCAGAGGGAAAAGAAATGATGAAAGGCATTTCGCAGGAACAGCTGCTGAAATGTTTTTTTTTTTTTTTTTGTACTTTTGACAAGGGCAATTTTAAAAACACAGTGAAAACTCTGATTGTACCCAATGAGCTTCTGTAGGAAGGAATATGCTGACGCAAGCTTTGGCTCAGTGAACCTTTTATTGCATTATAATCGCTGGCTAATAAATCTCATTCTTTTCCCTTCTCTCAGTCTTTTCCCATCCTCCTTTCTTTTTCTGTTCTTTTGCTTTTAACAGCAATCTGTGCATCTTTTAACGAGCCTTATAAATTTGCAGTGCAGCTGACCACATAATGCAGGATCACATGCGTATGGAAAGCACGTTATTATGCTATTGCAATAAAACATTAGCCTGGAAAAATCCAACCTCATTCACAAAGTGAATAGAGTCTGGTGACTCTCGATTGGGAAACGTTTACAACTCTTGTATCGCGAAATCATTGGTCCAGCCTTACCAATCACATTGATCAGAGATTCCTAACGTTACTTCCTACTTCGCCTAAGCTTTACAAACTGACAATAAATAGCCTCAGCAGTCAGGAAACAATGTATGTGGGTTTACCTTAGCTGTACATACATTTCTGCATTTTTCCAACAGCATTTGTTGACATTTGCAGGTGTCACTGCTTCTGTTTATCACAATAAGTTTCGATTTCGTCTTCCCCTCTCGTCGCTGATTGGCCTGACATTTTTCTTGTCTGAGGGAAACAGTTATGAACAATGGTGTTCCAGACTAGATCTCCCTGAAAGAAGATCTAGGTGGGCAGGACCAGATTAATAAAACATATCCTCACAGGCTGCTATTGGTTAGGTCCCTAAACTTCTGCGGGTTGTCTCCCAGGCGGTTGCTATGCCATACCAAGGGCCGCATGGTTATGTGTCCTTCAGAGACATTTTGGCAGGTCATGCTGATCACTTCACAGCAGATGCAAACTAGTCTGTCTGCCTGTCAGCCTACCAGCCTGGTTGTCTGTGTGCCTGTGGGTCTGCCTGTGTGTCTGTCTGTCTGTCTGCCTGCCTGCTTGTCTGTCTGTCTGTCCTAGTCCTGGTCTTATCCTGTCCTGTTGGCGACTTGCTGGTGCATGGACTTATTATTAGCTTTTGTACACAAAAGCCCACATTGGATTTTAAAGCAGTAGGCCAGAGAGCTAGAGAGAGAGAGAGAGAGAGAGAGAGAGAGAGAGAAAGAGAGAGAGGGAGGGAGAGAGATAGAGAGAGATAGAGGAAGAGAGGGATACAGAAAGAGAGGAAGAGAGAGATACAGAGAGAAAGGGAGAATAATATGAATATGAGTATGTGTGTATGACCCCTTTCCTCTGTGTGTGTGTGTGTGTGTGTGGTGTGTGTATGGTGTGTGTATGGTGTGTGTGTGTGTGTGTGTGTGTGTGTGTACTCGAAGGTTGCCAGTTTGAAACCCAGCCAGTCACTTGATGACCTTGGTCTGCATTGTCTCAGTCCACCCGGCTGTAAATGGGGCAGTCTACAACTCTCATCCCCTCAGAACCTCAGAAACTGCGTAGAAACACCAGCCCTATTAGCCTCTATGGCTCAGAAAGGATTTACAATAATGATTGGTGAGCCACAAGGACACTAATTAACATACAATAATCAACATACACGGCCTGTCCTGGAGAAATAATACATTTACATATCTTTACTGTGTTTGTGTCTGTATTTTTAGCAAGTTTATGTAATTCTCGAGAGGTTTCAATTTCTTCCTCCACTCCGTTTTAGGTGTTATTCTGGATGGCGCCTGCATTGCTATGCGTTGACACCCCAATGCCACATTTTTTTTAGCATTCATTTTCAGTGATTCATCAACGAATCACCTACTGAGTCAATTCACGGTGTCAACTCATTTGCATAATGATCAAGTCTTAATTTTTTTTTTATACGCTATAATGAAGGGTGATGAGGATCGACTGTGTGAAGCCCTGCCTGCCTGTCTGCCTACTGAAGAGAAAAAGGGATAAAAGAGGAGAGGTTTTTAAAAGGGAGGCACAGACATCTGGGAAATAGGAGGAATATTGAGAGGAGGAGAGGTGTGGGGGAGCAGGCGGCCAAACAAAGCCGACCTGTTCAGAGAGATTTAAGAGCAGATTTTTTAAGATATTGGATAGAGAGAGAGAGATACACACACCAACACATACGCACACACACACACACACACACACACACACCAACACACACACACACACACACACACACACACACACACACACTTCACATGCATATGTCACCACACATGCATACACAGACACACACACACACAAACATATTCACAGCACCAACACATGAACATACACACAGACACACACACAGACACACACACACACAAACACACACACACACAAACACACACACAAACATATTCACAGCACCAACACATGAGCATACACACAGAGACACACACATACATACACACACACCAGCAGAAAACACACACACTACTAATCACACTGACAGGCCTGCATGGCATTGTCTACTACCATCACACTAATATGAGACGATCCCAACCACACGGTACGTAAATGGCCATCAGGCCTCTTGTCCACTGGACTGTTTCAGAATAATGGTGAAACTTTAGTGTATGGGACCGAATTTGAATGATGGGCCAAGTGAAATCTTCAGTCTAACTGCAGTAAAGCTAATCTAATAAATAGGCAAAGTCAATTTGCTAATTTAACACCATGGGTAAGACCCTAACCACATTAACATATTACAGTAACACATTAACTACTGTAACTAATGAGTCATCCCATTGCTACCACATGCCATATGCTACCACACGCCACATCAAAAGCTATAATTTATGCACCAGAACGTTGCTTGATGACGGACACTGCAATTTACCATCCATTTAAATCAGAGCCCTTTGTTCTTGAGAGGCTAAGCAGTGCATACGTTTGTTCCTATAACAAGCTGACGGATCTGCAGACGCTGTGCGCTACTGCCACCCCTTTGCTGTCTGCCATCCTTTTGAAATCAGGTTCCTCTGTAGTGTGACAGGTTCACAATGGTGCCTAAGCAATGCCTCAGGACATCCCAACAGTTCCCCCGTCATCTCTATTCCTGGAACAGACAAAGGTGCCGGGAATATAGTTCTCCTTTACGTGGTTCCCCTTTGTGTTTAAGGCAAAAAGAATGACCAATCTGATAGCTCTCTACTTCATAGTCTCTGTTTTTTTTTTTCTTCTTCTTTCGCATAAAATATATTTCAGGGAGAGGCAACATTCATGTTCAAAGCTACTAGAGAAAGAGTTACACTGTCTCGCATTGAGACTCTTTAAACACTGAGATAAACTTCTGCAAAAATGATGTAATGCAAATGTAAGCCAAGCCAGACTCTGCATCTCTCACGACTGCTCAAGGCCCTGATGCAGGATGCCCAGCCCAGCGGGAGTCACGGCTCTCTAAACGATGCCCTCCTGCAAAAACAACGAGGTTCCACTCCTTTATGTCCACAGTAAAGACCTTTACAGCCTCGAAACTGGACTTCATAAATCCTCCTGCCCTCCCTGGGCAGTGTACTACTCTAATACCATGCAGATGACCGACCCCTGCCCCACCTCCACCCCCAACACACACACACACACCTCCGTCGGAAGGAAATGCGACTTTTTTTTTTTTAAGTCTGGAGCATAGCCTCCCGAACACTCCCTGGCCGTGACTCTCCATAAACACTGGCTGGGCAGGGTGCAGGTGATGACAGGAGGGCACTGAATAATTCCCCTAATAAACCCCCCCCCCCCCCCGTCCCCTCCCCTCCATACCTGCCCCGGCGGCAACCTGCACGGCACACGCGCTGATTTACGGCCGCTGCCTCCACTCGCATCTTTCACAAGGTGCAAAACTGTCTCTAATGCGCGGTGACGAGACATGACTGCCAGGTTCACCTACTGGGGCATTTTTATGATGAATTATTCTCCGTCACACTATGCCAGCCAGGAAAAATGTTCCTGCCCACGTGGGGGTTGGTGGCAATTGGGCTGGGCACTGAAGGTCCTGGGCATGGACGGTAAAACAGAAGGACTTATGAGAGGGGTGGCAGCATCAGGTACACCTGTGCATCTGGGCACAGAAAGCAGGCCGGCAGTGCAGAGAGAAATGCTGGCTGCCTTTTGCAATGCGCTTCTGTCACGGATCACAAAACGCCATGAATTCCAAAATGGCCTTGGTTCGGAGGAGAGACGCAAAGTGCAGAGCACGAGTGTTGTCTCTCTCAATGCACTCCTCAATGCCTTCATTTCACATAGCCATTATACCCAAATGTATGCACATAAATAAATGAAGTGTGGCTCTATTTTGTTGGCAGTTATCCAGTAATGTGTCCCACGCTTGTACCATTTGTTGTGAAGAAATTGCTTTCTTGAGCGGCACCACCTCTATTTAGCTCTTTAAAACACTGGATAACCCTCCCGACCCCCCGGAGCTTCAGTTTGTTAAACAACATCTTTAAACTCCCCGTGGGACCGCACAGGAGCGCAGCCACTAATGGGAACAGATATCCATTTTCTTGCACACCAACACTTTCCTCCCCCTCTCTACCCTCTCTCTTTCTCTCTCCGTCTCTCTACCCCTCCACCTCCCCTCTCTCATCCTGCTTCCCTCCCTCATTGCTCCCAGGAGCCGAAGGCAGCGAGGATGATGAACGGCGGGGTTCAGCCAATGAGACGCTGGATGCTGCGAGCGCTTCGCTCTGAGCTGTGACGCCATTGGCTGTCGGGCGAGGAGACGGGCTTATTCGGATATTAATGACTGCTGAGCAGACACCAGCATGTCAATGTGACAGCTGGTCGGGTGGGGAGATGCGCCTTTAGCAACCGCAAAGGAGAGGGCAAAGGGGGATTACAGAGGCTCTACAACAACAGCGTTCCACTGGCGGACTATCTGCGTGTTTGTTCCAGAGACGGGAGACTCGGGAGCGCTGAGGAGTCGCGTTCCTGTCTGTCTCAGAACTGCGTAAAAACGAGGATCAGGCGCGTTTGAGTTCACGTATTGCGCGCTCACTCTCTTTCTCTCTGCCAGGGCTGGTGTGCCGGCAGGGCATTAACGGAATAGGTTACATTTCGCTCCATTGGCTGATGAGACGAATGCGGGTAAGTTTTTATTTTCTCCCTATTTTTGCCATGTGGAAGGGATCAGTAATTGCCTACAAACCTTCTGTTTTGTGAACGAGTCCATAACTTAGAACAGCGATTGTGTAAATTTCAAGGCAAACAAAGATACACCGTTACGTTTAAAAACGAAATATATGTTTTGTAAGCGCTACATAATAAGGCTGGGCCACGTTTATTTCCAACCTAAGTATCAGACGACACAAGCGTGTATTGATCTTATTGTAAACCTCGGCGATTGGGAAGCTTTTGTAGTCTGCGCAACCCCACCATATACATAAAGAATTGATTATTTCGAACGTAAGATGTGTCGTATTGGTCGAAAAATGAACTATATTTACAGAATTTAGACGTGAACGTCCACAGCTTTTCTGCAATCTCATAATAGCGCTCACACTGAGGAGAGGCGCGCGGGTCCTGTTGCTGATGCGGCGTGTGAACGCACACAAGGCACGTCCGCTGGACTGAACCTCTCTCTCGCATTCTCACCGATTATTCACCCTGTTGCAATTCGGAGAGGTCGCCCCTGTCCATCTTGACGTGGAATGGGAAGATCTCCTACGTACCTACGCACTCCCACGTACTATTCCGTCTCCCGAACGGTGCGTTGCATCCCTCCTCGCCTCTGTCGTAATTAACACTGACACGTCGAGGCATCTTTAATGCGGACTACATGCAGCCAGAATCACTTATCCATATGCAGGAGTCTGCCAGCTTTCACCTTTGCACCACAGCTAAGACAGGCATCACCTCATACCTGCATTCTGGCATTCACCTTCATGTTAATATGCAAACTAGCCAACAGCGTTTTTTGTTGGAATGCTTAAATTACCAGGTATGCAAGTGTTTACATGCGTCTTTCTGGAGTCAAGGGTAAACTAGCGGTTATGTCACGTTCACAGCTGAAAACAGAGAAAAGTGTGTATTTTTTTCACAGAGGAATCTGTCTCGGTTGTAGATAACAGAGGGAGATCTCGTTGCCTACAGCAGAGGAAAAAACAGATGAATCCACTGTGAGTCATTATGAAATGCCTAAGGGGAAAGCTTTCAATTATGCCATGCTTCTCCTGCTACAGCGTCTTTGATAAGCATGGCTCATCTCTGCAATCTCTTGTCCTCCACTCCCCATGTTTACAAAGGGATGCTTCGATTAAAGCCCAGGAATTGCTGTTATGTCTCTCTGATGACGGTGACACTAGTTAGAGTTCAAGACTAGCCAGTATAGCCTACAATTCCAGTGTGTGTGTGTGTGTGTGTGTGTGTGTGTGTGTGTGTGTGTGTCTGTGTGACACATCACTACTGAGCTTTATGGAAGGCAGTGCAGTTTGTGATACGAAATAAGTCAAAAGTTCAACCCAAGATTTCGAGGAAAGCATATGATGCATATAGATGGATATTCATGGCCCATCACAAGAACATATAGGACACATTCACATTCAAAACC
>NW_027468664.1:12749875-12824875 GCF_046254945.1 Alosa pseudoharengus
TCGGCTGAAATAAAGCGCACTGGAGCTGCCTGATGCTGTTGCAGCGTTCCCGAAGCCTTGACAGTAAATCACTGAATCAGTTTATCCCGGCGCAGAGTCCCATTCACCCAGACAGACTCAGGCTCGCAGGCATCGCCTGGAGCATGTGTAGGTGGGGAGAAGCAGCCCCTAGACCTCAGAAGTATGAATTAAATATCATTATTCTGACTCCCGTTTCACAGAATATCGACCACCGTTGAGAAGAAAAAAATGCCGCAGCTGTGGTTTTGACCACTGCTAGGCAGGGCAAGGCTTCAGAGATGTATTAAATGTGTAGTATATGAAAAGTGTGTGTATGTATGTGTGTGTGTGTGTGTGTGTTTGTGTGTATGATGGGCAGAACGTTGGGCAGATGTTTTAAATGTGTAATAAAATACCGACAGTCACTCCTTAAAAACCTTGACAGAAAATGCAAGCAAGCACAGAAGTGACGTTTCAGTCAATGGCTATGACCTGTGCACAGATCATAGATCCCACTTTATATATGTCCTTAGGTCTATTTAATAATAACTGCACTTTTTAGTAAGTCTTTGCATTTAAATGCTGTCTGTGAATAATACATGAATGAATAATGAATTGCACATGTAAGCACAGTGCATTTCTAATATTAGTAAAAAAAAAAATATGAAATTCACTTTTGGTTAATATTAAAGTTAAACTGTGTAAGTAAAGTAGTGAGTACAAGTAAGGGTGAGTTTTCAGTGTGGGGCTGGGACTTACAAATTTGTGGTATTCTCCCTAGACGGTTCGAAGCATTGATCGCGAGCCACTTGCGAGGGTGTTGACAGTGTTGTGGTCTAAGACAGGGCCGTCGGCAGAGACTCGCTCAGCCGCGGCCTCCGCGTGCATCTCTCATAATGGAGCCGAGTAAATGGAGCAATCCGTTTGGTAATGTGAAGTCATGTACCGCGGAGAGAAATCTGGCCTCCCCCAAAATAGCCTAACCTTGTCTGAATGGAGGAGGAGGGGAGGGGAGGGGGGGGGGCAGGGGAGTGGGGGTGATGGGGGTGTGGTGGGGTGGGGGTAGGGTTGATAATGCACAGAAGAGTTATGATAATGTGAAAGATGGGAAAACACAGAGGTACCATTGCATGTGTAATAATTTCATCAAGTGTCAGCGCGAGACCTGAATGTTAATGGAAGGCGTCGCCTCCACGATGCACTGGCAAACAGCCAGGGTGCTTCCACTAAGAAAACCAATGTAGGAGTCCAGCAACCAATTACTCCTCCAAGAGGGAATTTATCACATGGCTTTGACTTGGTAAATAAGCCGGTATAGAGAAGGGGGGGGGTGGGGGTAGGGGTGGCTACAGAATACAACTATAGGCCACCATACAGTCAGTCATCAATCCATAAATCAATATTGTCAAGGTCAGTTAGAGAATGAATATATGGATGACTTTGTGGTTTTATTTGATTGGGAGGTGGAATGGAATATAAGAGAGGCACATGTGTCTGCTTATATAAACATAAACCTGCCTGGAAGCTGGTGATAAGGGTTTATATTTCTTTATTAATTGTTTTTTATGTCAATGTTAGCGAGGTGCTAGCACCCCTGCTGTGATGGCTCACTTCTGAGCGTGAGCCTGAAGAAGATGAATGACATTTTAAAATACATGTAATGACATTTTACAGTAAAGGGCTTGGGAATTTAAGTACAATGGCTTGAAAGTTCAAAGCAGCCATTGTAAGCAATGGAATAAATAACAGCATTTAGTTGAATATCTGAATGTTTATACATGTATTGAGCAAAAGTGGGCAGCCGTGGCCTACTGGTTAGCGCTTCGGACTTGTAACCAGAGGGTTGCCGGTTCGAACCCCGACTGGTAGGCCACAGCTGAAGTGTCCTTGAGCAAGGCACCTAAAGGCTTCTACATACCTGACGCACCCGACCGGTAGCGCGACAATGTGACGTCAAAATGACGTAGATCTCTCTGGCGCGCCAGGGTTTTGGCCGTGTAGCACACGGTAGCGCACCACTCCTTTTTTTTCAGACGAGCGCGACAAGGCGGAAACAGGAAGATGGACTAGTTCGAGGGCAAGCGAGAGTTGCAGTGTTTTGTTACAGTCATGAATTTTTAATAGTTTGCTGGATAAGTTAACAAAGTTACCAGCGAGAGTTGCAACACATGGAATTAAGAGGAAAGAATAGAAACTATTTATTTTCAAACAAAGGATATCTATTAAGGCCTGAACAAAATCTCTTTCCACTTCAGGAAATTACACACTCAGCCAGCTGCTAGCTAGCTAGCCAGCTAACTAAACTGTTTAAATTATTAAAATTTCCCTCAGGATGACTAAAGTATCTATCTATATATATCCATCTATCTATCTATCTATCTATCTACCTGTGCGCACACCTTGGAAACTAGATGATAATGATGGTGGTAGTTGTGAATAGTAGCAACCAAAGTCTGAAGCACCATCATCACAGAAGCTAGCTACTAGTGTTTCTTATTGCAGCTTCTTCTGCTGTGTAACATAGTTAGCGTTAATCTTTTCACAATAGCGACACCTCTGTTCAGGAGAATATTGCAACTAGTGTTGCAACTGTCACTCCCCGATGTGAGTCGCGCATGCGTCACTTTGCTACTTTGCGACTACAAGTGCTGTTAGCCATAGAATAATGACATTAGCCTACACAGCAGTAATGTATTATTTAGCGTAAGGCATCACATTTTCACGGCATGATCTCTAATGTCAGTTCTAGATTAGAGGCTGAAGTAGCCTGCTAGCGAGAGACTTCTGTAATTTCAATAAAAATTGACCTATAACGAAGTTTGTTCACTGCTGGCAAGTAAGTAAGCAATCAAGCACAACAAAGGCGGTCACTTGAATGGCGTTTGCTAACGTTAGCAATCAAACAATCTTAGATAGCTAAAACGTTTTTTAAACAGAAAAGTTAATTATTTTATGGATTTCAGTCGGATCCCTTGGCGTTATGCCGTAAAACCTATCAATCTGAGCATGCGTGACTTACATCGGGTAGCGACTCACATCGGGGAGTGACACAACCACCACGCGCGAGTATAAATGGTTACGGCGCTTCTGTGACGTCACATTGTCGCGCTACAGGTCGGGTGCGTCGAGTATGTGGCGCACTTAACCCCTCACTGCTCCCCGAGCGCCGCTGTTGTTGCAGGCAGCTCACTGGGCTGGGATTAGTGTGCAGTGTGTTTCACTAATTGACGGATTGGGATAAATGCAGAGACCAAATGTCCCTCACAGGATCAAAAGAGTATATATACTTATACTTATAAAAGGTGTGCAGAATCCATTTTGATGACTAATTCTTTAGGTGTATTTAGAATATTGATGTCAAAAAACTGCACATTGGTGCTTATTGGAAATCCATGGACCCTTTCATGATATGACTCATTGTGGACTAAACTACTACTAGTAAGCATTTCTTAAGATGAAAGTAAAAATGAATAAGCCATGCTTCTGTATTCACAGGACCATCATCATCATCATTATCATCATCATTATCATCATGACAAGCCGTCATCTTAGATCATGTTTGTAAAAGCTGTGGAAGGTCATGATAAAAGGCTATTGAAAACACAAAACATTCTTCAAGTAATTTGAATAAAGTTAATACAATAGAGGGTTCTTGTCCAATACAACAGAGAGTAGTATACTTTAATATAAATTCATTGGACACATTCATCCTCATCACATTCACCACAAGAATCATCATCTCAAGACTGTAAAAATTGTGGAGAAGCAATCGAAAGCAGAAAAAAAGACATTTAGGTATATGAAGCCATTCTTTAAGTCATTTGAATAACAGTACTATAAACTATCCTGAGAGAAGCATCAGCAGCACATAGGGCTGGAGCTGTTGGAGATGATCGTATTACTGAATGAAAATGAGATGAAGTCAAAGAAGGAAGGAAGGAGAGTGCTATCAGTCATGACTTTCATTACTGTAGATGCTGAACAGAAGTACCAAATTGGCCTGTGCCAATATACCCTCATTTCGTTAACACACACACACACACACACACACACACACACACACACTACTGGCACTGCAGTAGTTCATTTGCCAGTCCATGTTTTAGATTAGCCAGCCAGACCTTGCAAGAACCATGCTTCCAAATCTCTCCCAGTACAAACACACACACACACAAACACACACACACACACACACACACACACACACACACACCACACATACTCTCATTTCTAAGTGGAGTTACTGTAACACTGGGCCTCCCCTCCCATTCAGATATCCGTCTTTCTTTGTACAGAACTTATCAACCCTCAGTGAACAGAATCAGGGTGGAGGGCAGGTTCCTTCATCCTCTCCATTTCCAGTCCATTGCGCTGATACGGAGATGAAAGATGGAAAAGCTCCATAGCATCTCTCTCTCTCTCCCTCGCACTCTTCCCCAACTTCTTCCCCTTTTTCCTCAATCTCTCTTCTCTGTCTTTCTCTCCCCTTACTCTTTGCCACTCATCTTTCTCTCTCTCTTTCTCTCTCCCTCTCTTTTGCTGGCATCCTCTCACTTTCTCTATCATTTCCTTTCTCGCTCACTCTTGCTCATTCATCCCATCACCCTACACATCCACTCCCCTTCTGCTGTATGCCCCCTCCCTTTCTCTCTACTGCTCTATTTCTAGCCCACTTTCTTTCACTCCTCTCTCTCTCTCTCTCTTGCTCTCACACCATCTCTTTCATTCTCATCCTCTCTTGCACATGCTCTGTAATTTGCTGCCTTTTCCGCCGTGGTGCCGTTGATGAGCAACGCGGGGCAAAAACACTGTTTGACAGTATGAGGAGAACAAGAAAGCACGCCACGCACACCGCACACCACGTACCGCTTAATTGACGAAGGGGAAAAGACAAAACAAAGGCAGGGAGGCTTGAAACACAGGAGTGATATGTGATAAAAGAGGCTTTTTCCATTTCTCTCTCTCTATCTTCCTGCCTCCCCCCCACTCTCTTTCTCTCTCCCTCTCTCTCTCTCTCTTTCTCTCCCATCTTGCCCTTCCTCTCTCGCATATGATTCATTCAGCTCAGAGAAAAAAAAAAAAAAAGAGCACAGGAAAAATTATCAAAGAGCAGCTGCGCGACCCGCTCACCGGCCTTAAGAACTTTGCCTTTCAAGTAAATTTCACGAGCAAAAAAGACATCTGCCGTAACATCACACGAAAAGCCAGCCGCCCGATAATACCACCATTTAATGCCACACCAGTGGGGTGGGATAGCAGAGGGGGTGGGTGGGGGCAGGCGGTGGCTATATCCCAAAATAAGATAGAGAGGCTTGATGGCTGGGCCCATGCAATATAAATGCCAGCGTATATCAACGTGCTTTAATGTGACTTTGGTAAATGTCAATATGCTTTAATCTGACTGCTGTGATGTGCCCCCAGTCACCTTCATTTTTTTATCATCTCACACTCACGTCACTCTCTCTGTCGTTTTCCTTTTTTCTCCAGGTGGAAATGGATTATGACTGACAATGGCAGCTCACGTCGAGAGGAGCAGATGTTTCTCCGCAGAAGTCAAAGAGAGGATTAAACTTTGCCATTCATTATAGCCGTGAAACTGTTTCCCCTCTGCAGAGATTTTTGTTTTTATTCTACCTTCTGCCCTTGTTGTAACCTGGTCTGTGTGATCTTAACTCCAAATTGAAACCCATTCCCCAGCAAGAAAATTAACATCGGGTTCACTGCATGTGAGGGCAAAAGAAAGAGGGGGAAAAAAAGACAACAACCAACCAAAAAGTCCCTGGGGAATCTCACGGGTGCAAGCAATCGTCACCCCTCACTGCAAACCAATGATCCATTATTTTTGAAGGCGGACCACTTAATCTACAAGGACCAATTACTGAAGTGCAGGGCAGTGGGCCAATATGAAGGACGTGTGGCTTGTGGATTGTTTGTTAATGGGGCTCGCTGTGGCGGCCTTTGTTCCAGCTTCTGTGGCCAGAGTCGATTGCCCCAAGTCCTGTGTGTGTGAAGTCCGGCCCTGGTTCTCCCCGACGTCGGTGTACAAAGAGGGCCCCACGGTGGACTGCAACGACTTGGGGCTTTTCGAGGTCCCTGAGAGACTACCCGCGGACACGCAGGTGCTGATGATGCAGACGAACAACATTGTCAAGGTCGACCGGCCTTTGGAATACCTCGTCAATGTGTCCGAGATCGACCTGTCGCAAAACAACGTGACGTCCGTGGCCGACCTGGACCTGGGTCGTCTGCCGCAGTTGCTCTCGCTGCACCTGGAGGAGAACTGGATTTGCACGTTGCCCGATGACGCGCTCTCCCGCCTCCCGAGCCTTCAGGAGCTCTACCTGAACCACAACCTGATCTCGTCGATCTCGCCGGCGGCCTTCAGGGGGCTCCGCGGCCTGCTCCGGCTCCACCTGAACTCCAACCAGCTCCGGACCATCAGCAGCGAGTGGTTTGAGTCCACGCCGAGCCTGGAGATCCTGATGATAGGCGAGAACCCCATCCCCACTATCCCCGATTTGACCTTCAGGCCCCTGAGGAACCTTCGGAGCCTGGTCCTGACAAGGATGAACCTCTCGCAGTTACCCGACAACTCTCTGGCCGGCTTGGAGAACCTCGAGAGCATCTCCTTCTATGACAACACCTTCCCCGAGGTGCCACATGGGGCCCTGAGGCACCTCAAGAACCTAAAGTTCCTCGACCTGAACAAGAACCCGATCGGTCGGATCCAGCGGGGTGATTTTGTGGACATGCCGCACCTGAAGGAGCTGGAAATAAACAGCATGCCGGAGCTGGTGTCCATCGACAGCCTGGCCCTGGACAACCTCCCTGAGCTCACCAAGATCGAGGCCACCAACAACCCCAAGCTGTCCTACATCCACCCGAGCGCCTTCCGGAAGCTTCTACGCCTGGAGACGCTCATGCTGAACGGCAACGCACTGAGTGCCCTGCATCGGGTCACCGTGGAGTCGCTGCCCAATCTGCGCGAGGTCAGCCTCTACTCCAACCCCATCCGCTGCGACTGCGTGGTTCGCTGGATGAGCGCCAACCGGACGCGCGTGCGCTTCATGCAGCCCGACTACCTCTTCTGCTCGGAGCCACCCGAGTACGAGGGCCAGCGCGTGCGGCAGGTGCACTTCCGCGAGATGACCGAGACGTGCCTGCCGCTCATCTCGCCCGAGAGCCTGCCGGCGCGCCTGAGCGTGGCCAACGGCAGTGCCGTCTCACTCCACTGCCGCGCCTTCGCCGAGCCCGAGCCGGAGATCTACTGGATCACGCCGGCGGGCACGCGCGTCCTGCCCAACACCGTGACCGAGAAGTACTACATGCACCCCGAGGGGACGTTCGACATCTACGACATCACGGAGAGCGAGGCCGGCCTGTACACCTGCGTGGCTCACAACCTCATCGGCGCCGACCTGAGGTCCGTCTCGGTGGAGGTTAACGGATATTTTCCGCAACCGGCAAACAGCTCCTTCAATGTGGACATCAAGTCCATAGAGGCCAACTCGGTGCTGGTGTCCTGGAAGGCGTCCCACGGGAGCCTGGCGCCCAACATCAAGTGGTTCACCGTCTCAGGCACGAAAAACCCCACCGTGGCTTTCACCGCCCGCGTCCCATCCGACGTCAAGGTGTACAACCTGACACACCTCTCTCCAGCCACCCAGTACAAGGTGTGTGTGGACGTCCCCAACGTGCTGCACACGCAGAGGTCCAAGTGCATCAACGTCACCACGAAGAAGGTCGAGGCCACGGCGGTGGCCGCTGCGGTGCTCGCGTCCGAACGCTGGGACGTGGCGGTCATCAGTGTGTTCGGCGTGCTCCTCACCGCCGTGTCGGTCGCCTGCTTGCTCATCTACGTGCACCTAGGGAACCAGCAACTCTACGGAGACCTGCGCAAGTGCCAGTCCACAACTCTGTTGGCACCGCAAGCGGCACTGCACTCACCCTTCACCCGGCTCTGGGTGGCGGGCAAAGGCATGCCAGGCGCAGAGGAAGTGAGAGCCACGGTCATAAACGTGTCGGACAACGCTTTCTAAAATAAACGAGAGACACGATGCGTTACCCACATCAATTAACAAAAAAAAACTCTCATAGCCACAGCCAAAAGGACAGGTCATTGAAGGACAAGCTGCCACTACTCTCTGAAATAACAACGTCCCTGTTTTTGTCGTTGCAAACTTTGACATTTCAGGAAACCAGTTGCAAATGTACTTTTATCGTGGGATTGTTGGTGGCCAAAACTATAAAAGGAACAGAAACAGGAGTTCAAACCTCTGTTATCATAACGTTTCTGCGTCAGTGGGCCTAAGGACTGTGGCGTCGGCTTGGGGAGCCATTGCTGAAATCTGGGAGCCACGTCTCGGACTGTCTGCAGGGTTGATCTAAGAAGCCAGTTTTGTCTCTTGTGACTGTTAAATGTGTTAAAGAGTAGTGGAACAGTCCTTGTGATCCCGAGCAATACCGTCTGTGCAGTGCATTCATAGACGAGTTAGACGCCACCCGTTTCATAAAGGAAAAAAAAAAACTCCCTTGTAGAATAGACGAGAACAACAATGGCGGTGTAAAAGTTTTGATGAGATATATCTTCTTTTCTATTTAAAGAGAGAAATTTTGTCTTTTCATTGCTATAAGAATTGTTATATATTCTGTCCTGAAAAAAAAAAATGTAACAGAAACATTTACTGTGCTATAGCCAGTCAGTAAGCTGGTGTGAGTTATAAAGCAGAGTATTCTCGTACCAACACACACAGACGCACACGCACACACACACACACACACACACACACACACACACACACACACACACACACACACACACACAATCACTGACTATTGCAATCACACACATACATGCACACATGCTTAATAAAGTGCAAAAATATGTATCTTTGGGGGATTTTTAAGGACTTTGACATAGCAGAGCTGTTTGAAGTTGATAGTTTAAATAAGTGGTGTCCAATTAAATGTTAATTTGAACCTAGTCAGTCGCTGCAATTCTAAAAAAATATCAACAAACATGATCTTTTGAGAAGTTTCCTGTGCCAGTGTAAGTGCCTACACTTTGGATTTCAATCAGAAGAAAGGAGGAAGAGAACAACAGTCCACTTACGAAACCTGTGAATGTTGCTCACACACACACACACACACACACACACCCAAACAATACACAGATAATCGACGGATTTCTTGGAGCAACTGCGAAAGTGAAACAGGGACACGCCATGTCTGCAGCTTCACGAGTCAACATCAAGTACTTTAGTGAAGAGAAAAAAAAATCATTACTCGCAGTATTTTTAGCATTCCCTTGGTTTCAAGGCATTGCATTCTTGCTTTGGGTGTAAAATTAAAAGCCATTTTTATATCGACTGAGCTCCGTGTGTGATGATTTTGGCACAGGAGACAACTCTTGGGGGTTGGAGAGGGATTTTTGAAGAAAAACAAAAACATTTTTTAACTAGAAGGGGACTCAGAGAGAGAGAGAGAGAGAGAGCGCAGACCACAGGCCAAGGCCAAATGGCTGGTCTCAAAATGTTAATGAAAGTGGAAAATAATTTTGTGGATCCACATCGTGATTTGGATCCACTCCAACATTTGATGGGTTCTTTCTTGGCCCCTGCTACACCCCTACACCAAGTTTCATAAAAATCAGGCTCAAGGTTTTGTCATAATCCTGCTGAGAGACAGGCAGAGAGATAACAAACAAACAAACAAACAAACAATGCTGAATACAGCGCTCATGGCGGAGGTAATAAATGGAATAGTTTGTTTGTTTTCATCAGCCGACTCACATGTACGATTGTGTATTGTCTGTTTTTATTTGTCTTTCAGTGTTCTCTATTAAGGTTTCATCAATTGCATAACAATAATGTATGCCTTAACATGCACAGCAAGGTGTACTTTCATGTTAATTAACCATAAAACATGTGAACTAGAAACAAGAACTAGAATGCTATACGAGCTATATGTCTGTTTGTTTTTCTCTCTGGCGATTACTAATGGCTTTAGCAAATTGAGTAAGCCAACGACTACTTTGTAAACACTGAGTAAAATCATGCACTTCAGATAATTATCCAGTGATGTTATGTATTTCATTGAATTAACATGAATTGCTGGTACATTTGTGAGGCATTAATACTGTGTACGTGACAGCCTATAAAGCAATGTTAGACTCAATCAGACACACTGTCATGGCCGACAGTGGTCCATAAACCACACTGCAACACACACGTGAAATTCACATTCCAAATAATGCCACTTTCTTAGCTGTAACTGGGGTGCATTGTGGGGATTTTCTGTTGAATTGATGTATTTTACTGCCTGACACAAGCATTGTGCAGTCCCATCACTCCTGTGTGGTATAGAGGCATGCTTTGTCTTGTAACATGCAGGAAGAAAAGCCTCACTCTACTGCCTACTTATGTAGCCAACGTTATGCATACACCACGCAGCATTTCTCATTTGTTGTTTTTTCTTCTTTGCTTTACACTACACACGATGCAAAAAAAAGGATCAAAAAGGACAATTTCTTCTTTACACTACCACTAATGTAAAAGAGAGAAAAAAAAGACAAAAAGGAGCAGAAAAAGGAACGTTGATGAATAGCTGTCAGGAGCAGACTGACACAGAGGATTTATCAGACTGCCAGGCACCATGCGTCAGAGGGGCTTTCAGCACCACGGACAGCGCTTTTAGAGGCTCCCCATTCATCAAAGCCACGGCGGGCTGAAATATGACCCTGCAGGCCCCGTGCAAGGTGCTGTCCACATCAGATGGAGCCGAGGAGTCTGCCTGGCCACTGCCCCCCCCCCCCCCCCCCCACACACACACACACACACACATATGCATAAACACACAAACAATATGCATGCAACCTAACACACACACACACACACACACACACATGCATACACGTAGACACACACACGCATGCAACCTCACGCACACACACACACATACTCATAGACATTCGTAAACCTAGATGTCATTCAGTCATTGGAACTAACAACTCTACCAACCAGGCTGTTGAAGTACATACAGTATACTGTATGCTGTATGCAGACAGGAACTCTCTTACACATACACACACACTGCCCCCCTCCCTACCCTAACACACCACCCACAAACTGGCCACAAACACACACACACACACACACACACACACACACACACAGTCACACTGCCCACTCAAATCCAGGCTTGCAGTATAGTCCTCAGCAGGAGGGGACTTTTGTTCCCAGCCCGAGCAGAAGGAGAAGTGGGAAGAGGCGGAAGGATCTGGATGCATGGATAATGGCCACTAATACAAAGGGAACATGTGACCCACTTACTGTAGGCTACATGCCTATTGAAAACTAAACCAGAGCAGCAGTCTCCATAGACATTAACATCACTGTAATGAGCAATCCACATATAGTATTAGTAGTACTGGAATTTGACGGCACATTTACTTTGCTGCCTTTATCAGTGTGTATATTTATGGAGTTTGAAAAGATAAAGACTTTGTAGCTTGTTTGTATATCTGCACAGATTTGTTAGATTTTTTGTCTGTGTGGGATGCTATATTACCAATATGTGTGCCCATTTGGGCTGATGGATATAAATATTATATAAATATACACTGCTCTTATATATATATGGATACATTCTTGTAAATACACTCCACGCCTCCTCATGTTCTTCACACATAAAAGCTTCTGGATTAAACTTAACCAAATCCCCTGTGAAAGCAGGCGTCGAGGTGTCACAATTTAATCCTCCCCAAAGAGGAGTGACAAAAAAAAAATGAAATGAGAAGTTCACTGATGAATCTTCAAATATATATTTTTCTCCCCCCCCCCTTCATTTTTAAAAATATAATCCATCTCCATGCAGCATGATATTATAGTGTATTCCTCCATGCGCATATTAAGTCATTTCTAGATGAACAGTTCCATTAGAGTGCTCATAGACCTTGAAGTCACATTACAATATCCGTGTGTGTGTGTGTGTGTGTGTGTGTGTGTACGTGCATGTGTGTTTGTGTGGGTGGGTTGGGGAGATTGATGGTAGGAGAAGGATTAGAATAGGAGAGAGTGTGTGTATGTGTGCATGTTTGTGTGTGTGTACATGTCTGAGAGGGACAGAGAGAGAGAGAGTTTGAGTTTGTGTGTGTGTGTGTGTGTGTGTGTGTGTGTGTGTGTGTGTGTAGGTGGGAAGATTGGAGTGATGGTGGTTTTAGTGTGTGTGTGTGGGTGTGTATGGGCTTGGGAAACTGGAGTGATGGTGGTAGTAGTATTTGTGTGTGTGTGTGTGTGTGTGTGTGTGTGTGTGTGTGTGCGCGCGTGTGTGTGTGTGTGTGTGTGTGTGTGTGTGTTGGGAGGGTATTACACATGATAAGTCCAGCTGCAATCTCCACAGCCACCTCTTCATCATGCCTCCCCTGGTCACGAGCCCCATGCAGACCTACGGACTCAGCCTCTGTGACCGCCCTCGTAATGGATTAGTACCCCCAGTGTGGTCCCATGGGTCAACCGTGCGCTTGGCCATATTTCTTGAGCCAAAACAACATCAGAACAACTAAGACAAACAAATGGTGTTTGTTTTGGTGGGGGAAAAGTCCCATAACACAGGGGCCCATTAGGTGATTTTCTCTCCTGTTTTTTTTTTTTTCACCATGTAAATGGGCTCCCTGGGGCACACACACGCACGCACGCACACACACACACACACACACACACACACACACACACACACACACACACACACACACACACACACACACACACACACACACACACACACACACACACACACACACACACACACACAGTAGGCTGATTAACACAAGCAAACAGACATCGTTGAGGGATGAATGTAATCACGTCTCGAGAGTGCACACAAGTCATCCATTTTGGGTCCGTTTAAATGAAAGACCAGAGTACGACAGCACAGTAGGTAGCTAGAGTGTTAGCAGGGTAATGGAGGGTATGTGGAATGCAATCAACCTACACCATACAACTCAAAAGGATTTAGATTTTTTTTGTTGTTGTTGCTTTCAGCAAAACATTACAGCAGATGTTGTATTGTTATCTTTTTTATTTTGGTGATTTGCAATACCGCCATTACATTACCAATACATGTCTCTTCTCCCATGGCTTCACTACTTAATTGCAACTATTACTATATGCCCAATATGTCTGATGTGTTCAGGTGACACTCTCTGTTTCACTATCTCATGCTCACACACATAAACAGAGAGTGAGAGAGAGAGGGAGGAGTGTGTGTGAGAGAGAGAGAGAGAAGAGTGAGAGAGGCCGAACATATGACGCAGGTAATTTTGACCATGTAGGTCTAACTCACCTCACCAACAGCAGACTATGAGTTATTGCCCCATTACCCTCCACAAATTCACACACGGACTTGTTTTTCTGACAGATAGTGGCAGTGCACCACCACAGGGTACAATTCTAATAAAACTACAAGTGACAGTATACATCCATAACCCCCGAATGGACACCCAGGGTTTTGGTGGAATTATGTTGCAGTGTTAGCAAACTGTATTTATCTTTATGGCTTTTACCAGACATTTTGTCCAAAGCAACTTGATAATAATAATAATGATAATAATAATAATAATAATGTAAATACTGTAAATTAGAACAAAAACAATAATTATGTACTAACTACAACTCTTTAGGCCTAAAAACTTTTGCTAGAACAAACATAATAGACAATTCATCCCACCAGTGAAGGATCACAGGGGAGTCTTGATTATGACCTCTTAGTGTTGATGAAAAGCCAACATGGCAAACGCTCATCAGAGGATGAGAGCTGGATCATTGAATTATGGTAGAAAGGTGCAGATACAGTAAGTGTCCTATAGGCCAGAATGGGGATTTTACTGTAACTCTGGCTGCCGTAGGTAGAATGACATTGTGACTGAGGCTACATGCTCAGAAAAAAGTAGTCAGTCATCAGCTGTGACATCCAAGTTACGTGCTGTTTTAGTTGGGATCAGTGAAGATGAGCCAAGCTGGATGCTGATGTACTGGGGCATAGGTGTATTAACTGGGTATACCAAAGGTTACGTTTTAGAGGGATTCGGCTGAAGATGTCAATCTTTCATTCACCCTGAGGTATGCAGAAAACTGAGCAAAAACTGTAGTTATCCGAAGACAGGTAATGATGTGTCTCATCCGCATGACAGCGATAGGCAAATTCGTGTGAGAGAATGATCTCACCCTAAGGAAGTAGTGTAAATGGGGAACAGCAGGGACCCAAGTACTGATCCCTGAGGTACACCCGTGGTGAGGCTGTGAGACTTCAAAGACTCTGTGAGACTTTGAGATAGAATGCAAGCCAATTTAGAGATTTCCCAGAAATTCTTGGCTCAGATAATGGAGAATGCTGTGGTTCACTGTGTCAAAGGCTGCAGATAAGTCAAGTTAAATCAAAACTGATGACTGATTAGGGGCTTTAGCTACTTTCAATGCTTCAGTCACAGATAGAAAGCAGTTTCGGTTTGCTCATGGAGTCCAGTAGGTTGCTCTGAGATAGGAAATCAGAAACCTGCTTGAACATCACTTTCTCAAGAAACCTTTGACAAGAATGAAAGGAGGGCAGGTCTACTATTTATGAATATGTGTGTGTGTGTGTGTGTGTGTGTGTGTGTATGCGTGCATGTGTGTCCCTGAATTCTCCTCTCTGAGAGCAAAACAGACACTGGTGACTTTGGCACTGACCCCCTTTTTAAAAAAAAAACAGTGGGAGTGCAGGATTTACCTTCCATTTACGCAGCTCAACTGTTCTACACTAAGCTCACAAATCACATTAAAGGGGCGCATATGTGTGTGTGTGTGTGTGTGTGTGTGTGTGTGTGTGTGTGTGTGTCTGTGGGAGGGAAAAACACAGGGAGAACTTGGTCTTCAAAAAAAAAAAAACATAAAAAAAACAGTTAGGGCTGTAGATTTAGTTCCGCGAATCAAACCCCCTCCGGAGGAACAAAAAGGTACACGTTGTACTTTTCAAAGCCACTCAGCGTGTCTGATCGAATAAACAAGGCAAATAAACAAACACATACACAGACTTTATCGCACACTTATGCATTTTGCAGGGGCCTAGTTGTCCCGTGGTTGAGGCAAAACCTAGCTGACAAGAGAATGGATTGCTGTGGATTTTCCTGAAATGCAGAGACAAACATGTCAAAGCACATTTTTTCCCGGCGGATGTCAAGGGAAGTGGTCCGCGTGCATGTCTGTCCATTTCTTGCTCGTTTTTAAATGCATCCTGACCTCTTTTCCCTCTGTCTTAGTGTTTCTGTTTTGCTTTCAATCACTCACACATGCACACTATACACAGACTCAGACAGACACAGACACACACTTACTCGCAAACAGGCTTTCCATTCCCATAACCATTTCCTAAATCCATCTGTCTCTTAAACAATGATAACAAACAGATCCAGCACTCACACACACACACACACACACACACACATAAACAAGTTTGCATAAACACAACCCCCTTCCAGACCTTCCCTTTTTTTGCCCAGGATTTATAATTTCCCTGTGCCAGTTATACAACTGGTTCAGCTCATAGACTGATACTAAATGATCCACTGATATTAAATTAGCATGTAGTTTCCCCCCGATTGCCTCTACTGCCAAGGACAATCGCTCTAAAGGCTCTGACAATGTCCACCGCACCAGACTAAAGCCACACCACCCTCACCATGCCACACACATCACACCACCCCACTCTGAAACCACTCCACTCTGCCCTCACTCACACTATTGAACTCCACACTTATCCACACCACCCACACCCTCAAACACACTCCACCACCCTCAACCCTCCACTCCCACACACACACCACATCACCCTCACCATGCCACACTATATTAAACCACACCACAGTGCCCCCACCTTCGCTACCGCATACCACACCACACACCATCACACTACACTAAACCACAACACCCTCACCCCTCTCCACACCACACCACCCTCACCACACCACTACACTAAAACCACACCATGTAGCCACCATCCTCACTATTTCTCATCAACCTCCAAAAAGCGGATCATTGGTTTCCTGATCATTGATTGATGGCCGGGCCCTTTTTTTCTTAGTGGCGGCCGACCCTTGTGAGTGTTCTCCGATGCTGAGAGCAGCTGCCCTCACTAATCAATGCCTGCTCTAATGAGCCCTCCATGCATACACTCTCTCACACACACATGGGCACACACACACACACTCATGTGGAAGGAGACACAAAGGAGCAAAGAGAAAAAAAATATATAAATATATAAATCCTCTATATAAAATATATAAATCCGTCAAAATGAGAGATAAAGTACTATTTAAATGGACGAATTCAAAGGTGAACAGACAACAAAAAATGTTATAGACCTACAGTAAACATGTCTTGGCAAATTTTCAGCTGAATCTATTTGGCAAATTCACCGTTAAATGTTGGTGTGTGTCACTGTTTGTAGAAAAATGTTTTACTTGAAATCTTTGTGTTGGCCCAACTTGCCCCACAGGCTCACCTTACTAGCCTGACGAGCCAGACCCACATTAAATGGTGAGTCTGGGGACTCACCATTCGCAGTGCTCAGTGGGATAATCGGTTGTCTTTCAAATTCCCTCTGCATGCAATAGGATAGCGCTACAACTCATGAGTCCTATGCGTTTTCCCACCAGTGGAGCTAGTTGGCTAGTTCAAACTTTTGCCAACTTAAAAAAAGCTTAACTCGTGTCACGCTGTTCGCCAACAGCAACATCCACCTTCATTATGCTAAGCCCGCCTAATGACTCTATACAAGATGTGATTGGCCCTATCTAAGTTTAATTTTTACAGCTCGCAAGCCAACGGAGAGTTGCTAGACTAGCCACTAGGGTGCGTCTAGATTTCTAGGCTATCATCTTACCCCACTTAAGGGGTAAGTTGTGCCATGAGACCAACTTTTTTGCAGAAACCATATCTCTTTACCCTTATAAGTTATCAGAGTTGTTGGTTACAGAAGTTGTAGAACACTTTGAATTTTTGTTTGGTGTGGAGAATACAAAACAAAACCTTTTTGACACATTAGAATGATGAAGAAAGAAGTAAAAAATGGCTCATCTTATCTCGTTCTCGCCTAAAGTTGCACATAGGTCTACAATGAAAGAGCCATGAAGTTATTATTTATTGATTTATTTATGTTTTGGACAACGTAGTTGCATCACAATTGAAAACATGTATCTTGTTTATCAGTCACCTTTGCATGGAATTGCCCTCTACAGATATGAGCTTTGCAAAAGAATGAAGGATATGGCTTCTAACAATGTAATGACTTGTTTAAATGCCCTCGTAATTCATTTGACATATCCTCATTCTATCGTTGCAAAGCATGGTTCGGAAGTTTCTAGCATTGTTAGCTAATGTCCCCAATGTTACAACTCCTATGGAAACAGAACACTGAGGCTATTCACTGCTGTTTAAGCCTGAGGAAAAGCCTTGGGCTAACCCCGGTTTGTCATGGAAATGAGCCAATACTGAAGTGAAGTGGGAAGGGAAAAATGACAAAATAGATTCCTCTATTTTTCTATCCCTGAAGGAGCTTTCAAGGAGTAAAAAAAAAAAAAGACAAACACTTTAGATATCCCTCGAATCAGACTGAGGACTTCAATTGGCCTTTTGGAGCTGAAAAACAAAAAGCGAAGAGGGGAAAACAACGTTTTGCTGAAACGTTTGTGGTCAAGTGCCATCTTTCTGAACCCAGAAAAGCAAACACCTTAGATACCCCTCTCAGATGTTTTAGGTTTCTGATCTCCACAGTTTTACTCCTGCCTAAGATTCTTAACATGCCTGTCCTCTGTTGCTCTCTCTCTCTCTCCCTCTGTCTTTCTTACTTCACATACACACACGCACACGTACACACACACACTCTGGTGTGTACAGTGCCATCAAACTTCAAGGCCACAATTACACAACAGTGGTGTGTGATTAGCCTACCCTGCAGTTCTAAGCGATCCTTGTGACCTCAAGGGCCACTGATCACTATGTTTATGGCCCAATTGAAAAGTGGGAATCTATCACTGCCAGTCAAAAAGGTCCTTTGATAGGGTGGGGGCAGGAAATTGTAGTCGATCTCCAGGGGCTTCATTGACTTTTAGCATGATTTTTGGAAATTCAATTTCAATAAATGTTGTACACGCAGAAAATAGTTCTTCAGTGCCACATATTTATTTTTGATCTCAAATCAAATAAAAGCAATTGTTAATGACAGAGTGGCGTGACACTTGAATAAATAAATGAGACTGGCTATTTACACGATTAACTGATATTGCAAGCTGCAACACAATGACATTATCATTTTTGCATGTAACCACCTGCAAATCTCCCCAACACGCATGCATGGTACATGAATGTTAATAAATACTAGATGTACCGCAGAGCGGTACAAAATATGACCGCCGCCCAGTCCAGCACATTTTTTCCACAAAAAGAAATCACGCTGAAAGGCCTATATGATTCTAACTGTCTCACTAAATTGCATTATCCACACTCAATTCTCACTGGTATCTGCTAGACAACAAGTACCAAAACATGATTAGTTCATAGATTTCACATGTAAAATTCATTTTATACAACCCCACCTCCATCTTGCCTGTTCATAATTATGAGAAATTCTTGATTGTTTGTGTTATGTTTATGTTATGTGTGTGGGTGTGTGGGTGTGTGGGTGTGTGGGTGTGTGTGTGTGTGTGTGTGCGTGCTTGTGTGTGTGCCTGCGTATGTGCCTGTGCATGGAAGCGTACATATGTCTACTGTGTGAGTATGTGTCATACGCAGTGCCGGCCCAAGCCTTTTGGGGGCCCTAAGCAGAATTTGATTTGGGGGCCCCCTCCCACAATGCAGTCACCTGTGCTTGGTGATAATTGACAACTTCACACTATAATGTCATATTATAAATTAATACAGTGAGGTTATGTATTAATACAGCGACTGATTATGAACTACTGTCCCCCTGGACACAGATGCATAAGGACCCTCTCCCCTACCCTCTTTGTGCAAATGTGGGTACAAACGGGTGTGTGTGTGTGTGTGTGGGGGGGTGGGTGGGGGGGGGTTAGATGTGATTTCCTGTATTCTGGTGCATTTTTGGGATGGTCAGCTGGAGAAGGGCAGTACCTAAATTTGTTCAGATTCATAGCCTTTTGCTTTTTGACTTATTGGTAGTGAATTCACACAACTACTTGGGGTTCAGGGTCCCTTGACCTCTTGGGCTCGGTAGGCTCATTCAGTAATCCATCCTTGCTCACATGCCAAAAATGTTTTGGGGCTCCAATCTAGACTTCTGGCCCCATGTGCTTGGTAAACCAATGTATTAATATAGTTGTTATTTACACCAACCCTGTCACCTTTTAATCTTAGAGGGTACTAAAATCACAGATTTATTTGAAACATTCATATTCAAAGTGAAGCACTAAGGGTGGTTTACTGAAGTTGAATTGACAAATAACAAAATACAACAGCATTTGTATTTGTTGTAAACAAGTACATCAGTTTAATGACTTGTTTTTCAACAGATTTGCTGAACAAATCCGCAAATGTGCATTAAATGAGCAATTTTCAACTACAAAATAAAAACAAAATAGACAAACATTAATAATCAAAAATAAAATGTCCCAAAAAATAGATAATTATTCCTACTTCGTTCCTGGTTTTTAGGCATCTGCAACTCTGCAGTGGACGAATCTGCAATGATTAAATAAATACATAAATAAATAAAAAAAAAAACGATGTTAAATGTGTCGTGTCATATTAACAGGCTATGTAACCATTTGCCATCAAGAAAACCTCACCTTCTGGTAGGTAGAGTTAGGTAGAGGTAGAGATGTGCTCCAAAGGACTTCAACAGTGTCTCTGAAAAAAAAAAAATATTGCATAAGTGCATAGTTGATCGAGCAGAATGAGTTTATTTTGCTATCATTACTTACACTCAAATAACAAGCAATTCCACATGTAACAATTCATATTCTATTGGCAAATGAGGCATACTCAAAAGAGTATACTTAATTGCAGTATGGTGAACGCTTAACATGGTGATCTACTGCAGCCTAAATATTAGGGTAGCACCGCTACATCACTTGCCATTATCTTAATCAAATGTAAATTTATTTTCATCACAGAAGTCTCCCCACCCAACATATTTTCTCAAACACTACCATCTCTCTCCAAAGATCTTAGAGCAGAGCGGACGTACTGTTCCATCTTTGCCTATGAAGCTGGAACGTTACCGATGCCCAGAGTCGCGCTAGTCAGTGGGTTGGGTTGGGACTGGGAGCCTGGGCTTAGTCTGTTGTTGCTATCAGACTTACCACTATGTCACATATTATAGAGCAGTAATAAACTATCAACACTTTCAGGTGCGAAATCAGAAACAATCCCTCTGTGGTAAATTTGCCTTCAGCTACGTTTTCATGTAGCTACTGTAGTGCTAATGTCCACTTCAGTCAGCTAGCTAACTTTAATTTACGACATAATAAGCCCACCTAGAGCTAGGGTACATGCTTGATTGAACATCCAAAACAATCCCAATATCCTTGACATCTGAAATACATCTAGATAAATATATATTAATGGGAGACATTTCTCTGTTGATGGCGGAGATTTAGCTCTGGTGATGGCTTATATTAGATCATGACAGCTAGCTAGCTACCTCAAGCACAAAACATACTGTAAATAATCATGCAAAACATACCTGTATCTTGCTCGTTTTTCTCCTCCTCTGTCATTTTCTTCGTTCTGTTTTCGGCACCAGAGGGATACGTCCTTTTTTGTGACTTGTCTGAACATTACCGTCTCTTCCGATTGTTGAACTTGATGCAGTGTCTGCACGAATTGTATATGCACCCGAGGTGTCTACTTTATGCGCGTGACTCAAAGGCTGGCAGACACAGTAGCAGTAGGCAGGCATATTAATCATGAAATCATAATTTTCTTGATTTGAATGATAATTGTTTCATTTATTCATTCATTGATGTCACTTGTTTACGTTATTTATTATGTAAAAAAAAAAAAAGAAACTCGATTGGGGGCCCCCTGGTGGCCAGGAGGCCCCAAGCAGCCGCTTAGTTCGCTTATGCCTCGGGCCGGCCCTGGTCATAGGTATGATTACTGTGAATGTGTGTGTGTGTGTGTGTATCTGTTTGTGCACATGTGTGCACATGAACTGGGTTAACATGACCCCTGGAGGCAAATATACGGAAAAAATGGTCTTCCTAGGTCCTACAGTTCTCAAGATATTCACAGAGAACTGTGTCTGGCCTACCCTCCAGCGGGGGGGGCTACAGATCAAAACGAAAAATGACGGTTCCATGCTATCCATGTGGGGGTACATGCCCACCAAGTTTTGTGTACCCCGGTCTTTCAGTGTCCCGGGAATCCTTGTTGGTGTACGTCACTAAATGTACACATAAATTGTTTTATTGTAAGGCCCCCCATGAACGAAAGTACACAAAACTTGGCATGCATTCGGAGGGTGTCATAATGATCCTACACTTTCAATTTCGTGCAGTTTTGACCTTGTCAGCCAGAGATATTGTGATGAAAACACCTAATTTTTTGCTTTTTAATTTTTAACTAGGTGGCGCTATACATGAAATAAGTGGTAATGGGATGGGTTGACATGGCCCCTTGAGATCGATCAACATACAAAAAAAAGGTGGACCTCCTAGGCCCTACGGTTCTCGAGATATTCACAGAAAACTGTCTCCGGCCACCTACAGGCCAGTTGGTGTATAGTAACATAAATTAATTTATTGTGTGGCCCCCCATGAACGGAATTCCACGAAACTTGGCGTGCATTTAGAGGGTGTCATAATGATCCTACACTTCCAATTTCGTGCAGTTTTGACTATGTTAGGTCACAGATACCTGCAATTACAACACCTAATTTTTACTTTTTTGTGTTTAACTAGGTGGCGCTATACATGAAATGAGTGGTTATGGAATGGGTTGACATGGCCCCTTGAGATCAACATACAAAAAAAAATGGTCCTCCTAAACCTTACGGTTCTCGAGATATTCACAGAAAACTGTGTCTGCCCTACCCTCCTTTCGGGGGGTGCAGTCCAGCGGGGGGGCTACAGATCAAAACGAAAAACGATGGTTCCATGCTATCCATATGGGGTTACATGCCCACCAAGTTTCGTCTACCCCGGTCTTTCAGTGTCCCGGGAATCATTGACGGAAATTTGGACATGCGAAAAAGAAAAAAAAAAGAAAAAAAAGAAAAAAAAAAAAAAAAAAAAAAAAATCTGACTAAACCTATATGACCGCCGCTTCGCTGAGCGGCGGTCATAATTACCTTGGTTCTCTGAAGGAAACACGTGACTGTAACCAATCACTGATCATCATCACTAATCTGAACCAATCTGCAACCTTCATGGGGCAGCCGTGGCCTACTGGTTAGTGCTTCGGACTTGTAACCGGCGGGTTGCCGGTTCAAACCCCGACCAGTAGGAAGCGTCTGAAGTGCCCTTGAGCAAGGCACTTAACCCCTCACTGTTCCCCGAGCACCGCTGTTGTTGCAGGCAGCTCACTGCGCCGGGATTAGTGTGTGCTTCACCTCACTGTGTGTGATTGCACTGTGTGCTGAGTGTGTTTCACTAATTCACGGATTGGGATAAATGCAGAGACCAGTATACTTATACTTATAGGGATTTTTCTGCGAGAAAGAAGTCCTCACTAATCTTCCTGAAGCGATGCTTCGGACCGGTCCAGATTGCAATGAGGCATGAAAGGGTTGACATCTCATGTTCTCCTTCAGAGAACTGAGATTATATTCTAACGTTGCATTCTCTTTCAGTTGAGTTCACTCACTGTTAACCAATGGGAGCCCATATACCACAGAACCTCATTGCTAATGATGGAGAATTGTGCTTTCATTTTAATTTAGTAAAATAAGCGCAGAATTCAGTAAAATGAGTGCACTATTTACTAAAACTAGTGGATAATTTAATAAAATGAGGACCCAATCTAGTAAAATGAGAGCTCAATTTAGTGCACAATTTAGTAAATTGAGCACACCATTTCCTAAAACAAGCGCATGGTCTCTTATACGTATATATATATATTTAAAATCTTGCAATGACACCTCCTGGGCTCCATAATAGTGCCACATAAGCAAGTAAATAAATAAATGAATAAATAACACTGCATCTGTTTTCATCAATCTTTGCTCCTATGCTTTCAGAGACGGTTCTCTGTGAAATGGTTCTAGTCAAAGGCTTGGCCTTCGTATGCCGTAATCGTTGGGGCCCATTTATTTCACTGAATATGTGCCCAGAGGGTGGATAACAAATGCCCGTCTGTACCATATCACTTGAAATGGAGTCTGCCAAGCAACAAATCTCAATTTACCGATCTCAACAAACAAATGTGAAGATGCTACACTTGCTCTCTGTCCATAACGGCTAGACAAAGAAATATGGGAACTGTCAGAAAAGTCCAAAGAAAGTCTGATAATTAATCTAGTGTTATAGATCTTTTTTTTTTAAGGGATGTCGTTTATCTCGATATCTATGCAAATGCCTGCCACTAGACCACTGCATGCCTTTGAGCAGTACATGTCCCATTTCCACAGGCCTGACAAACTGACGCCCAGCAAGATTAAAAAATGCCATATTCCGCCAGGCCATTATACGCTTGCTTGCGATCTAAAATAACAATTGGCCTGCGTTTGAAAGAGGGAGGAAAAAAGCTAGGAGAGAGGGGTAGAGAGCAAACGTGTTTGATGTTCATTATCCTTTTAGTTGATTTCTTTTCCCACTTCTCTTTCTCATCTCTCAATTCTTTTTTTCCTTTCTTACATTTTTTTCTTTCTATTTCTTTCTTTCTTCTTCCCCACATCTCACCAGCTGTCTCCTCTCAAACTCCGATAAGACAAATCCGCCAAATTAGACCACATCACGGCAAATATGAACCCGCGGTTTTTAAATGGATGATAATTGCATTTAGCATTAATTATCTGTTTGGAATTGCTGGTGATTCCTGCAAGCAGTCTCTCTCTCTCTCTCTCCCTCTCTCTGGTAATGTGGCATGGCAATCTGGTGTGTGTGGACTCATAGCCTGTCTGCGAGAGAGGAGCTGATCTGCATCAGTACTGGGGGACTTTATCACAGGAGAGCAGACGTGACTGTAATGGTGTGGCTGCCCGTTGCGGGTACAGTTCATTCATATGAGATGAAACAAACAGACCAGACAACGTGGTTTACAAGCACACCCTTTACATTCCATGTGACAGAACAACTCTATAGCCCAATGACCTGCCCGAAAATACTGCATACTGCAAACAGTCAGGCTATCACTGGTGCACCATTTCCTTCATACATCTTTCTCACCGAGTGAGGTGTCCAACATCTAGCCGCCCTAGTACATGCCCACTAGACCCTATTCTTATCATGGCTCCATTACACCAGCAATCACACGTAATTAACACTTCACTGGTTTCTGGTACATTTGCAACTACATTCAAACTAGCTCAGGTATACGCCTCCGCTTAAGAAGCCTTCTCTTGCTAAAACCCAGGTGGAGAGGGCAGCCGTGGCCTACTGGTTAGCGCTTCTGACTTGTAACCGGAGGGTTGCCGGTTCGAACCTCGGCACGGCGCTGAAGTGCCCTTGAGCAAGGCACCTAACCCCTCACTGCTCCCCGAGTGCCGCTGTTGGATGGATGAAGGCAGGGGCGGGGAGCCGACCCCCCCCCCCCCCCCCATGACGAGACGGGGACCAACTGGTGGCGGTGGCTGAAGGAAGATGATGTGGTAGGCAAGCCGATGGACGTGGACTGCTGGCAGTGGCGGCTGGAGGGGGAGGTGGAGGGGATGTCAAAGTCGGCGTACTGAGAAGCAAAAGACGTGTTAGGTGGAACAGATTTAAAGTGGCCACTTAATTCCTATAGGCTAGCGCTGATTGAATGAGTGAATGATCAGATTGCAGGGTTTTCCCGAAAAGTATAGGCAAAGCTAAGATTGGCTCCATGAAAGCATGGGAGGAGTAAAAGGCTACGCTACGAGTCTTCCTAGTAGAACTTTCGCAGAAGCTATCATTTCCCTTCAAGGCAGTCCTATCCTCTAGTACTAGTATTGACAGATGCAGTGGTAAATCCTACCTAAGGTCTCTTCTGCACTGTAGCTTACATTGTTTATATGTTGTAGCTGTAGCTTAGCGTTTCTCAACGGGGGCGGTACCGCCCCCCTGGGGGCGTTTGAACACCGTCGGGGGGCGTTGTGAATGAGATAGCTGAGAGGGGGGCGATCAGGCACAAATGGGGGGCGTTGATCACTGATATTTATCATAATGTTTAAGCATTACATTTGTTTGTTTTGACACGAAATGGAATGATTTGTGCCTGGTGGCTCCGTCTAGTTTCCTCCTTAGAGCGCTCCGATTCGAACCCGAAATCGCGACATTCATATCCACGATACTGTGTCGCAGTGTGAAAAGGTAGAATCGCGACACACCCTTTCTAGTGTTTCACGTACTGCTTTGCAGCTTACGCGGCCGCAAAAGCAACCCACATCTCCCGCTTTACTTAGCCTACGTTGTCCAAAAACAAATAAATAAATAATAATTTCATACCTCTCCTTGCTTTCATTGTAGACTATGTGTGCAACTTTACCAAACAGTATAGAAGTAAACCCCCTCTCCTTGCCCCGCTCTCTCTCGCGCTCCCTCCCTCTCCCTCCTGCTCAATGGCCAAAACACCATTCAAGCACAAAGCCTTGGCTACTCACTCGAGGTCTTATCTCAAACAAAACCTTAATTTGACTACTCATAGACCACTTTGATTCCAACACTTATACAACCATTTGTTATTATTATTATTATTATTATTATTATTATTATTATTAGTAGTAGTAGTAGTAGTAGTAGTAGTAGGCTAATAATAAAATAATAATAATGATAATAATTATCACCATCATTAGGCAGTTATGAGCATATCAGTGGTCTATATCTTTGTGTGTGTGTGTGTGAGTGCAAGTGCGTGTGTTGGGTGGGGGGCATCAGGAAATTCATGATGAAGTCAGGGGGCGTTTGTTCAAAAAAGGTTGAGAACCACTGCTGTAGCTCTATCTTAAAGGTAAACTATGCAGTATTGGCAATTTCCTTACTGTTTTCTCGGTTTTTGCTTCTTTTTCGCTGGCTCTGTCATGACAAATGTCTGAGAAACTCCATCGCTACCTTTTTCTAGCCGGTGCCTGGCGTGTATGTGTATTTGAATGCAGTAAAGCAATTCGTTACACTCGTTATACTTCCTGACACTGAGGCCGTCGGCCCGCCGGCCCACAGTTGCAAGGGTGGTTTTTCCGCTCACAGGCGCTAGGAGGAAGCGAGACGGCCGCCATTCAACCCGAAAAAAAGTCATTCCAATGACTCTGAAGCTGTTAAATGAAGGTAAATTAAGCTAAAAAACTTGCATATTAAGCTAAAAAACCTGCATAGTGTGCTTTAAATGTTTATCTATTGCTGTAACTCACTCTGGATAAGAGCGTCTGCCAAATGAATAAATGTAAATGTTAGAGCCTCTTTCGCCTTCAACCAGCTGCCTCTTTCCTTCACCCCCCCCCCCCCCCCATCTATGTGACTCTCCCTCTTTCAATGCCCCATTACCCACAATAAGCCTTGATGAGAGCCTAATCAGAGACGAAGAGGCGAGGCGTTCTGTCGGGTACACTCGACTCGCCGGACGAACGAACGTCATTCACGGGACTGTGTTAATTAAGCAGTGAGAGCGCGAGCGATGAAGAGATGGAGAAAGAGAGAGATGGAGAGAAAGAGGGAGAGAACAGAGGCCTTCGTCTGGTCTGACTGCCAGCTCTTCTGGAAGATCAGAGGGTGAATGACGTTGTGTGTGTGTGTGTGTGTATCCGTGCGTGCGTGTGTGTCACTGTGTGTGTATGTGTGTGTGGGTGAGTCTCTGAGGACCGCTGGGTCATTAACACGCCGGAGGAAGAGATCCGTGTGACTGTCAGTCATGAGCTAAGCCTGTGTGCTGAAGATTGGACAAAATCAAACAACACTCATTCCTGTTATCCGTGTGCATGGGTGTGTGCGATAGTGAGACAGAGAGAGGGAGAGAGAGAGAGAGAGAGAAAGAACAACGGAAATGAGAACTTGGAAAAAAGAGGATAAGACAGACACAGAGAGAGAGAGACAGACAAAGACAAAGAGGTGCTAGCTTTATCTCCACTAATGAGTGGAGTCAATCTGGAGAAGAACTACTCTACCATTTCTCTCTCCTGACTAAAGGACGTGTGTGTGTGTATTTGTGTGTCTGTGTGTGCGTGAATGTCTGCTTGAAATACTTAACTATCTTCCACAACTTCCCACTGCCCTCGTAGAAATACTAATGGATAAAATTGGCTATTTGTTCCCCATGGTACACAACCAGCCCACTTTTCTCAAGACAGTATTGAAATGAGAGTACTATTTATAACCTTGTTATGAAACATTGCAAAGTGACTTTTATTCTCTCCGTTTGCATGTCTGTCATACCGTCTGACCAGATGACCTATTTCGTGACAGACGATTTTCCACGTTTTCTGCCAGGAGCGTGTGATCTTCAAATGGGCCACAGTTAGGTGAACACTCCTGGCATGAGTAGAGGTGCCACTTGCAAAGGATGTCTCCACGTCCCAGAAAACCTTCAGAGCAGTCAGATGAATTTAGAGCGACTCCAACAGACACTCTGCACCCTCAGCAGAACTGAAGGAATGGGGCTATATTTACACACACACACACACAGAGAGAGAGAAAGAGAGAGAGAGAGAGAGCATGTAACGATCATCACACTGTCAGAAATATTGATGACCCCGAGCAGAAATTGGCCCACTTGTCAAAACTGAATGTCAGCAACAAAGCACCGAGCAAAGCAAAGCAGAAATGCACAACTTACTTATGTAAATAAATATATAGATAAATATAATGGAATTAATATATAAAACAACATAAAAAAAATGTTTTTTAAAAAGTCACAAAATGCCGCTGCGCAGGCAGATAAATAGCGGTGTTGTTGGCGGAAACTAATTTCACCTGCAGCCTTTTCTGGCATTGTGAAATTACGGTGCTTTTAAAAAGGGGCTTTCAATTTGTCAGCCAGCATGAGCTTAGATTATTTATTTATTTGTTTACTCCGTCATAGACTGATCTATTCATTTCCCAGCGTTCACTACACAAACATTTGAGTGGATTGGTTGCACTAAACTGTGTATAAATAAATAGCCTTAAAAAGCTTATCATTCATGAACAACTAAAAGGCTGCATAAATATATGACAGTGCCGACATAAAAAAAGCCAAACAAACAGTGGAACAATAATGACAGAAAAGCAACTCATCAGATTCATTAATCTACTCGCTGGCTCCGCACCTCTCTCTTTTTGTTTTGTTTGCTGTTTTCTATTAAATTCAAAATACTTTCTTGCTATAACAAATAATTCACTATGCCAAAATAGTCATAAAGAATACATAGAACAAAAATCGTCTATGTGTAGTCTCTCTCTCGCTCTCTCTCTCTCTGCTGATCCTGTTGTGAGCGCTGCAGTGTAATAGCTTCTCAATCATGTCTGTGGCATGGACGTTCTGCTGCAGAGAGATCCATGATTGACTGAGGGGCATAAACTCATGCAGCTCCCTGTCTGCCGGCTGGTGCACACTTGGACGTGCAAACACAAACACATACACGGGCACACACACACACACGGGCATACTCACACATACAACAAAACATACACACACACACACACTGGAAGATTCACACATACCCACATACATATACATGCATGGGCAGAGTCACACAAACACACACATACTTCTCTATCACCATCCTTCCGATTTTTTTTCTCTCTCTACCTTTTTTTCTCACACTATCTCTCTCACTTTTCATTTCCCTGCCTCACTCTCAGTCCCACACAGGTCTGCTCTGCTTTTAATTTCCCTCTTTCTGCCCTCCCCCCCCTCTATCTCCCACCTGCTGACTCTGCATACTTAAATATTAACACCCCCCCCCCCCACACACACACACACACACTCGTTCGGAAAGCGGGATGGAATGGAGAGTGCATGGGCGCTGCCATTATTGACCGCCCGACTGCCTGCAAGCCTCGTGGAGGAGTCTGGCATTTCATTTTAGGGCGAGGTGGCATTTGACTGGAGAGAGCTTTACGGGGTCAAACGTGCCTATTTAGAGGCCCCCGGCTTGCAATGCGGCACGGGATAAATTATACAAATTGAGTGGAGAGGGAGTTGATGGAGGCGCCTCGTCGGCGAGCTTTCTTGACCTCTGTTGACCCCTTGCTTACCTAATGAGGCCCTCTTTCGCTGAGTATGAACTCACCGCTAGATTATGCAGATGGAAACAGCACCTGACAGGCCGAAAAAAGTATTCTGTTATTTAGATTGTTCCAAATAAAATGCCTTTTCTCCCCAGTCATGTCTGGTAAGTGAGGCTGATGTTTTGAACACTGGAAAAACACCGGCAAATCAGGGGTTTTCACTACTCACAGGCTTTTTAAGATATTCCTTTGTAGTCCATCAGAGGACACGTGTTGGTTCATGTGATGCATATAAAGTGAAATACAGTAAATAATCAATAACACATTAACACAACAAATATTTCATAGGTGATTATGTGGTATTGCTCCTGTTTCAACCAATCAGGTTTTATGAAAAGCAGCACATTGCATAAGTAGAAACAAACATTTCATCGATACAGTGAGTTTTTCACCCAGGGACTGGTTCACACATAGACAGGTTGATGCATTATTCACCACTGCGTAGTGCAGGCATACCAAGGACGAAAGATTTAACTTTGTCTTTCATGAATTTGTGCATGTTTGGACATTTGGCAAGGTCAGAATATTTCCCCCAAAATACAGTAATTATTTATTTGTGTTGAAGGCTAAATAAAGCTTCATATCAAAACAAGCAAGAGCAACAAAAGAGAGCTAATACCCCCCAACTGCCCCACTGGCTCAGAAAGGGAAAAGCAAGCAACAAAGCTTACAGCTTACACTTGATCAATAGGCTAAGGAGTAAACCCAGAGCCCAACAACAACACAGAGAACAGTAAAACTGAATACCTTAAAAAGCGCATATAATCTGTACTCTATGAATCATTTCAAGGAAACATTTACATTTTGAAATTCTGGTTTTGGCACAATAACACAGACACTATACTAAACACACTAGATAGGCCTACTAAACCTAAAGCATAACATTTTAAATATGTAAAAAGGAAGTGAAAAACGTTACGTTAAATAATAGTATCATCTGAACACCAATACTTCTGTATCTGAACACCAATACTTTGGCAGGACCGACTTCTGACCAGAAATTACAAAGTGAATCACAGGATTGACTCCAACAAGGAAAAACCATGCAGTACATTAACACATTTTTTGTCCTCATGATCATTCCTCAGTAAGACACAAACTCTACTTTACAAACAGTTCACCAACTTACATTAAATGCAATGCAAATATAGCAATTTTATTCACGCTGCTAGGCAGCCTGGATTCCATGGACTTCGTTTTCACCTCAAGGAAGGTACCAATCACAGCATGGAGGGGGGGCAACGTCACAACAAGATGATGATGACACACCGAAACGGTTATGAGCTACGTACTGTACAGATGCATTTGATAGACATTTGTAGCGCCCAATAAACGACTCTGGGCATTCGTAAACCACGTTTCAAATACGAGAAAATTAACGTGTACATGGCTGATTTTGCTGTGAATGTTGTGGGGCCTCCTCCGTTTGAACTGTTCAGACATGCAAATTCTCCTGCAGCTCTGAGCATCCCTGCGCAGCCACCACAACCATATCTTGTGGGGTCAGGGTGGGGAGAATAGGGCCCCTATATCTGACACTGTGAGCCTCAACTGAGCCAAGGCCTGGCCCCGAGCAGCAGAGACAGAGGGACAGATGGACAGAAGGATGCTGGTCAGGTGTCACCCCCCAGACTTCCCGAGCGATGATGCCTCCCGCGCTTGGCAGGTCACCCGAACAGATGGTAACCACCTCGCTCTCCCGTCGACCCCCATTTTGGCCGTGAACGTGCCGTGTGCGGCGCGCGTGTGTGTCTGGTTGTGTGTGTATGCATGCTCATGCTCATATTCACCAGGGTGCTGCCACTGCGAATGTAGCGGAGTTTTTTGTATCACAGAAAAAAGGCGAGAAAGACGGTCATCTGGGTTGCTCGAGAGGGCGGCAGCTATTAAGCCAGAGTTAACATGGAGAAATAAATTGTGCTGCATGCGTGTAGCAGCATCCAAACAGACAGTGTTTTGGCAGTGACTTTGCAAGATGCAAAACGCAATTCGCCAAGAGATTTTGACGGCTTATGCCATTGCAACGACACACTGGAGGGGCATGCATTAGCATAATCACAGCTTCTGTTGCTTACCCCGGTCAATTCTACTCGCAGATAACACACAACACAACTCACACACACACACACACTACTAAATGTTTAGATTTAGATATAGATTATTTTTTATATGTAATGAATAGACACTGAGTAATACAATTTTCTTTTATCTTTCACCTTAATACCTTGTCATATACTTGTTTTAGCAAATACCATATTTTGTAATAGCCATCATGCTATTTAAAGTCCAATGATATAAACATGTCATGTTTCCATTAGCAGTGCTTACATGGTTTTATTGGGTGGTGCTCACCTCCAGGTGCTCAAATGAATTTGTTTCTTTAGGCAGGGATCACACTGACCAGTGGCAAGCAGCGTTGAACAAGCTGAGCGTTGAACTTTCAAAGCGCAACTCTCCATTGTACCTCGGGGAGTTATTTGCCTCTCGCCCTCGTCCATTAATTCCATATAACAGCACACCTCGGCAGCCGTTATCCCTCACATAATGAATCTTAGCAACTACATGTACACAATCAATTTCATATTTTGGAATACTCACGCTTTAGAGGTGAAAAAGCTTGCCTATGCAAATGCCACCTCATACAGCTCCTCAGAAAGATGCAGAAAATGCTGATGAATTCAGGGGGCCATCCCAAAGCTCGGGGTCTGATATTGCTAAATAACTACTGCCGCAACAAGTGTCATTCACAATGAGTTTTGTGCTGCTGATTGATATCTTTCAAATCATTCCCCAAAGTCAAATCACTTATCAGAACAGTCACTGAATTAGAAAGTAAGTCGGTTGGTAAAAGTTCTACTTGTGTGTGTAACTTTTTTTTTTCAGTGGAAGTCAACGGAAGGAACATTTTCTCATTTTGATTAATTGCCATATAACGAGTGGGATAATGTATAATCCACCGATCAATGTCAGAAAATAAATGCATTCAGGATGAAGTGAGTCTTGCTCCTGCTTATTTCACTATTCTGACTGTCCAAGTCAACATTATTTCTTTCATATCAGCCTCATGAGCAAGTAAAGACTCTACAAGTGAGGAGCATCTCTCCTACTATTTGTGGCATTGACAATGTGACAGAGAAACTCTACAGCTTGCCTCGTTCTCTTGTCACTGAATAGACGCCTCGTCTCTATTCAGAGAGGCGGCCATTGTGCTTCTCAGATTTGAGCCTCTTGGTATGCATCGGGCACAGTTCAGGGAGAATGCAGGCCTCACGATGATTGGAATAGCAATGGCCTTTGTGTTATTGATCTCTTCTCTTTTTTCCTGCTGGCATGGCGTGGGTGATGTGTAATGGGAACCTTTTGTCCTGATGGTCTCAGTGTCCTGCAAAGGGGAATGTTCAGGTTGCACAACCAGGCTGCCAGAGCACTTCACTGGCCTCCAATTGGACTTCAGCTCAAACTGAATGTCCTTTCATTTCTGTACTCTTCTCCTGAAAGTCTTACATGTTTCTCTCACACACACACACACCTATGCTACAAGCAAACACACAACAGTGAGCTTCTAAGTCACCAAAGTCAAAAGGCCAGAGATGCTGTATTCATATATAGATGACCTACCTCAGTTAGTGTTCCATATCTTTTCTTGGTTGTTACCGTTGATTGTAACTGCGGTATGTGTTTTAACCCAATAAATGTCAGTGTCCCGCCAGTGGGACGATTACCCCCCTCCCCCACCTCCCCCCAACATTCTAAATCAATTGTATGCACCATATTGCTATGTAGCATAGTAATGTTATACACCATTTCAAATCTTTGACTCTTGGGAATCCAAAAATGACAATTTTTTTCATGTACAATCTGTATAGTGCTTTACATTTTCAGATTAATTTTATTACGTCTCAATTTAATTTGATCTAAAATGCCCCCCTTCCCCTCCTCCGCTTTTGGTGCTACCCTGACTTCTGGCTGCAGTATAGCTGCAGCACAATAACTAGATGCAACATCTAAGGGATATCAAGTGACCTAGAGGTCTGAAATGTGGTCAGTTCAGAGATGCTTGTAATCCGGAGTTGTTGAATTGCACATAACATGTCTGCATATTTATTTAGGCTTTCTTTCGACTTTAGGCTAGCGCATGCATTATCATGCAAAGACAGGCGGGATATCCAACGCTCCTTTTACAGTAAACCACTTCACAACGAACGTTCAAATAACCCCCAGAGTTCAGTGTCCATCAGTCCCAACATTTAGAAACATAATCATAAAGTCCAAGCGTGAATTGGTTGTGTTTTGATTTTGAGAGAGACTGGAGAAGGGCCGTACGTCTCACAGCAACTGCGATAACCTTGTTTCTTGAAGGCTGTCCTTACCTCCAAATAGGGTCGGCGACTATATCCAACACCCAATACTATTTGCAATACCCTAGATATACATATTGTTGGAAAGCTTAGTTTATGGTCGTTCGTGTGAGTAACTTAATTTTGTAAATTTTACCAAAACGACTGGTTCCGCCTTGCAGGGTCACATTTCATTTGTTGTCTTATCTTTTTTTATTCAAAACAATTCGTAGGTATCCATACTCAAGTCTAATTACCACCAGACACAAATAATCATCACTTAGGTTAAATCCTCTCTCTCTCTCCAAAATCTCTCCCTCTGAGATGCACGCGCTATAGGCTAGGCCTATTTAATTTAGGCTACCCAACATTTCAAATGTGACTCTCTAATCAACTTTTTTAGCTCTTAAACACGAAAAATACACTGTTCAACGGAGCTGGTTTGTGTGAGGCGCACTCTTGGACTCCTTGAGACGCGACTAACCTTTCGGTTGAAGTTCTTGTGCGTAGGCTATTATAGAATCCAATCCTGTTGCCCCTGCTATTTATCAATGTAGCCTTTTATTGTTTTTTTTTGCCATGAATCGTCTGAGCTGTGATGAAATCGTGTGTTGTTTAAAGTTGGGACGATTACTGTAGGCCTAGGCTATACTACCCATATTGGAATAAAAAAATATAGGCCCACCCTAGGCCTAGCCTACTTCGCAAAAGTCCACTCCGTTGAAAAATCCTGGCTACGCCACTGTTAATGACCTTGTGTCGGAATGGCAGGACGTTTGAAAAAAGGTCAAGTGTCGCTACTCCGACAATGGAAAACAAAAATGTCGCAGTATTGGGACGCTTGAAAATTAATGTTAATGCCGCCACTTCGACAATTAGACGCCAATGTCTAAGTAGCGGCATGTCGGAATAGCAGCATGTAACCCCCCAGGTCCTATGTTCCCCGGGTCCTATGTCCCCCGCTCAGGGTTAGGGTTATGGTTAGGGTTTTAAAAAAGGGTCCTATGTTCCCCGGTCTCATACAAAGCGGGGAACATAGGACCCAGGGAACATAAGACCCAGGGAACATAGGTACGCTCCCATACGATGTCAAACGACACAGACTCACAGAGACTCACAAGAAACGTGTCCAACAGGAAGAGACATCCAAATCTATGAATGCTTTCCTCCGACCTAAAAAACATTTTCTAGCTGACAAAGTGACTGCTTCAGAGGTGACGCGTGTGTATCACACTGTCCAACACGCTACATCATATCGAGCAGGAGATTGTGGCACAAAGCTAGCCCCAACAATTTATCCGGACTCGGACATTTCCAAGAGGATGGCCTGTGGTTAGTGTTGTCACGATACCAAAATTATGACTTCGATACGATACCTGCCATAAATATCACGATGCTCGATACTGAAACGATACTACAGCGATATCCTAAGATATCTGGAAAAGAAAGGACTCATACCTCTTCCAAGTGTATTGAGTCATTTGTGTTGAATTCGGTGCACTTTTGTAGTGTGCAGGTCAATTCTGGGTTCTAAACTTCCTACATAATTATTATTTTTTATAGTCAGTAAAATAGTAGGCCTACTTTGTATGACTAAGTCCTTTATTGTTTGTTATAGTTCATTTACATTGTGGTGTGTTTTGGCAATAAAGTAGCTTTAATTGGCAAGCTAGGCTAGATCAAGGTCAGTGTTGAAATTACTGTATGCAAATCACTGAATGCTATGCAGAGGGGGCTAATCTTTAGGCTATCTGATGTACAGTATAGTCTACCCTAGGCCTTCCTGATTTCCTTGACAGTTGCAACTTTAGGGAAAAAATGTGAGGATAGTCTTCTTTGCACCCAGTGTACAAGTACGACGTTCCAACCACTCAGGTCTTCGTTAGATAGGCCTACACCATTACCTGTTGCAATATATATCTGTGTGTATTCCTACATTACGTCTATTTCTTTGATAACATGATTTGCTCACGTAACAATAACCCGCTATTATTATTAGGACTCAACACGCTTTGGTGGTATTATATGCTGTGGGCTTTAATTAGCGCATTTCGGGTAGCCTATCCTACATCTGGGCAATAATTATTGAACAAATTGCAGTCTACATGCCATGACAAATATTACCAATAGTACTGACCAAACATGAAATAGATTGTTTACAAGTTATGGTAATGTTATTCTGGCGTGAACATTGCACTTTCATCACGTTAGCACCCTATGATTACAGCTCGTTATGTCTCGTCAAAATGATTGATGAAGGATGGTTCGCTTTATCCCAGAGAACCATACTCGTTTCACTTAGGCTAGACTAAAACAGAAGAGAAGAACTTGGCACTAACCATGGAGTAGTGTTTTCTATATTCGTTAACCTGTCGTTCTTTGAACTCTTTAACATTTTTGGATATGTCTGCGAGGTGTTTAGCCAAGTTCCATGCGTAGCCTACTGCTTTTAAATGACTTTGAAACATATTTTACAAACGGGCCTCTGTGTACCTGATGCCTTGCCTTCACTATTCGCGATGTAGGCTATCCGACATAGTTCCAGATTTCACCTTTTGTTTTATCCACAAGGTCGAAGACTGTCGGGAAAGACTATGTTGACGTTGCCTGCGCACTCACTCAGAGCTGCCTGCTTGACACGGCCACTTGCCTAGATGCGTGCAAGGAGCAGTGAGAGCAGCAGTTCACAGACATAGAACGTTATTATTTTAACAAAGTATCAATTCCAAAAACGTCGGAAATCGTATTGTTTTTTGCGTGAAGGCATCGTGATACCTTTTTAGTATCGATACACCGTGCAACATTACCTGTGGTTGGACGAAGGCAGAAGCCATTGTCACGGATGTATCTGTCCCTGCTTCCGTCAAAGATTGCTTGAAAGTCCTCAGAAGACCACTGAATGAGCAACGAGAGGCAACAAACAAAGGTAAAGTTAAAGTTATGTTCATGGATGTAACATTGTTGTGTGTTAGCTATTTGTGTAACGTTAGCTAGTTAATGTTAGCTAACCATCTTCTTCTGCTGGTATGTTAAAAGTCAACTTTTCCTTCAGTTCACTGAAATTGCACAGTATGTAAGGTTAGCTAACATAATGCTGCTCATCCATGCCCTCGTGCAGGCTCTGTGTATCCTTACATGATTGTGAGCAACATTTCACTATTCGTTGTCTCCCAAACTAAACAAACAAAAGCAACTATAATTTTTGAAAAGGTATACTTCTATAGATAATATTTATATAAAATCAATAATGATCAAAACAGTAAAGCAGTATCTTGTATTTGTTATAATAATCTGTTTAGAGAATCTCTTAAGTTCATCCCATCTGTGTGTGTGTCTCCATGTGTCTCCATAGCCCACACGCCATTCTTCTCAGTGGCTTCAGATGCCTCCAATCATGGGACCACCAAGCTCTTCCCACAGTGCGTTACTGGACACCAGACTGAAACATCTGCCACGATCCACAACCAGATAGTCACCAAGCTCGAGGAAAACGGACTGGGACTAGACATGATATCTGCGTATTCCGCTGACAATGCTAGTGTGAATTACGGGAGATACAACTTTGTCTTCCAGAAACTGAAAGGGAACAACAATTGCATTTTGAAGGCAAACTGTGTGGCCCACATCGTTCACAACAGTGCAAAACACGCAGGAGATCGGCTAAATATCGACATCGAAAATGTCGTCAACAAGACCTTTAGCCACTTCTCCTCATCTGCCAAACGCATTGAGGAACTTAAGTCAATTCACACCTTTGTGGAGATAGAGTACCAGTCCCTGCTTAGACATGTGCGCACAAGATGGCTGAGCTTGTGGCCTGCAGTGAAGAGGCTTCACGACAGCTGGGCTCCTATCAAGACCTCTCATTGTGAGAGGACGAGTGCCCAAAGTCACTATAGCGGCTGTTCAAGGATGACCAGGATGGTGAGGGCAACCCCCTTGATCTACAGGTAATTAATTTTAATTGCACTCAACTTTTTTTTTCCATCTAAGTATTATTACATGAAACAGGGATTAGAGAAATGATGATAATGCAAACAGTACCAGCACACAGGATCATTGACTCTCTTTACGTCTTTTAGGTTTACCTGTCCTTCCTCAGCAATGCGCTGAAGATTTTCCACGACACTGTGCTGGTGCTGGAGCGAGAAGATGGGACTGTCTGTGAGGTCTACGATATGATGTTCACCCTAAAAACAAAGCTACAGCAACGGCAGAGTGATGGTTTCTTTGGGGCCCAGACGGATGTACTCCTCCAGCAGTTTCCAGACGGACAGGCAGCTGTGCTCAGAGAGGACATGTGCAACTTCTACCAGTCCTCCCTTACCTACCTGGAGCAGCGCTATGACTTCTCAGACTCCAACTACCAGAAGAAATTGGCTAGCCTGGCACTAAAGAAGAGCCCATTCAACTTTTGTGAAGCCGTAGAGGTCCTGCAGCTAAGCAAGAAGCTGGACATGGATGCGCTATATGATGAGTAGTGTGTCGTTCTGCCACACCAACAGGCCATCGTGCAGTCTGGAGCTCCAATCGTGGAGAAGTTGGCCACCTTACTCAAGCGCGCACACACACACACCAAACATGACAGCATTAGCTTCTTTCCTCTTGAGTGTACCAATCACCAATGCTTCAGTAGAAAGGGTCTTTTCACTGATGACAGGATGCTGGACAGGAACAGGGACAAGGAAAAGATGTTCGGTAAACCTCATCAAGTCAGAAATCCAGGTGAAGAGCAACTTCACATTCATTTGCAAGGACTTCTACACTTATTTAGTGAAAGAGAAGGTTCTCCTCAATACTGTACGCTCCAACAAGAAATACAAGTTCAAGAAGAAACCTGAAGGTACAGTAAGAAACCTACTTATGTAAGACCCCATTTGTCTAAGATGAAGTTTGATTGATTTTGAACATTGATGGACTGTCTACAGGGGTGCAGGAAACAGTAGCCTTTTAGGTCAAAATATGTCATTGTTTTGCATAGGATTGTTAGTTTTATAACTGTTCCTGTGGTGTTGAGCAACTACAATTCCTGTTAATCCTATAATTTTACATTATAATTTATTTTTATTACAATTTAAGTGAATAAATTGTAATAAAAAAATAAATTAAATAGCTAAAGTAAATCGTACTGTAAGTGGAAGTGCATCTGTCAATTCATTGAATGTTCAAAGTATTATGAATCTTTATTTAGAAATACACATTGGTTGGCCTGTTCATGAGCATACATCAGCTATTACACATGTTTAGGGGAATGGCATTATTAATATACCATGTAAGGTGGTATGTGCTAGAAATGGGTAAACCACTATCAGTGAGTCTGCCCGTGAGGTGGGGGCACCACCGCGCCAGGCAGTGTCCCACATTGTCCCTCAGAAACATACCCCTTGTCCCCCCTTGGGCTTATTAGCAGGTGGTCACCCTACTTTTAAATGAACCAGTATGCTAAATAAAATGCTATCTAATTAAAAAACAAACCAAAGTTTATTCTAGGGTGGTCAATAGATTAAAAAAATTAATCAAATTAATTACACACTCTGTGATTAATTAATCTAAATTAATCACATATATAATTTTTGCTGTATTTGACAGTATTTGAAATATTTAAATTCAAATCGAATAATTGAATAATCAGCATTGGTGACATTAAAGTTAAAAAACTCTTTTATTATTATTTTCACTGTTCAAATAATGGCCATAATAATCTATGATATGACCTAATATGCTGAGAAAATAAATTCAAAAGTGCTTCGGGAAGAAGTTTTTTTCCACTACAAGGCATTTCAGGCCACAGATATAACCTAGGGGACACAATGAAAATAAATAACACTCCCCTCAATGTCAACACTATTTCTTTGCATTGATGTGCAACTTTAGAGTCGACGAACTCCGGTGATATGCAAATTCCTTGCTGCAGACATTGCAGAGGACTTTATTTTAATCAACACTATATTTTTAACACCATCAGACCGTTTTTTAAGTAAATGTTTCAATCAATGATCTAGGCAGCACATTTTCTTCTCTCTCCTTCATTTTACAGTCTAATGGTTACTGACTAGAATGGCTTGGGGTCAAAGGTCATACGGAATCGATTAATCTGCACTATTTTTTAATCAGTTATTTTTTCTCAAATTAATTAATCGAAATTAATCAGTTATTTTGACAGCCCTAGTTTATTCACTTTTTTTAACTCGCAACAACAACTTCAGAGTTCCCTTGAATTGTAACCAGTGGGGGTAACTGGCCTAGTCACGCCCTACAGCAGGGGTGGGCAACTAATTTCCCCAAGGGGCCACATGACAAACTGGGACTGTTGAGGAGGGCCGGACCCAAAATACCGAACTCAAGTCTGAACTCAATTCTGTTCTTGTATAACATTAAGTAAATCATATTGTTTTGTTTACTAGTCGTAAGAACAGATGAAAATGTGAGGGAGACAAAGGAAAAACAGCAATATTTAATCTATGTCCAGTATTTAATCCTCATTCTCGAAAATGATTTTTTGACATTGACATTTTTTTTTTCAGTTTTCAAAGACTGATATAAAAAAGTACTACAATATCTATATAATTAGGCTAGGTCATGAAAATGTGAAGGAGTCAGTACAACCGATAGGCCTGTGCCACCATTTCATCAACACTCAGCAATATTTCATCATTAAATCATTACCATCATTAAATTAACTCTATGCAGAATTAGACTACGAAAATGTGGAGCAGACAATAGTAGGCTGTCATTAGTTAATCAACATGCACAAAGAAAACTATTTTAAAAATGTAGGCTATGTTTTTGCTTTAACTTTATGCACATAACTGTGATTGGTCAACTCGCTATGTGTGTTGAGCCGGCTGCTTCAAGCAACCTGTGGGTAGTAGCATCATACTAGTTCGCTAACATAAGCTTTGCAAATAAACTCAGACATATTTTGGTTACAATGACGGGGTTATCCGATTGTAAATTGTCTATCTGTCAGTAATGTTTTGAAATGAACACTTCGTATCGCCAACGAGCAGCAGTAAAAGTTCGTTCTAACAACCTTTGCGGTGGTGAGCGACGCAGACATAAGAGACACAAAACTTTGAAAGATTTACGCCGACGTAAAGGCAACTGCATTGTGTCGACGCAGAAGCATAAATTCTATTCACCAGCACATCAGTGAGGGTGTTTAGGCTACGTCGTATGCATCCACGCACAAATGTATGGGCGTACAAATAGCAGTCGCTTTCAAAATAAAAACAACGATATTGATTTGCATGCATTATCTCTATGCTAGGCTCTTGACTATTGTTCTTTCACGGACCTTACGCGGGCCGGTCAGGGAAAGCCCACGGGCCGGATGTGGCCCGCGGGCCGTATGTTGCCCATGTATGCCCTACAGCGTCAGATGACCCGCAGCATGAAAATAATAAGGAGAAAGTGTAGATGGTAGAAAACAATCACTTACCATGTCCATAAAATAATTACTGACCACTAGCTGAAAGCAGAGTTTATTTCTAGGCCCTTGACATATTGAAGAGCACCAAACAGCATGTTTTTTTACTCTGTGCCTGACTGACTGTCTTGGGAATCGATAAAGTTTAAAGTCTAGTCAGATGGTGGAGAAATCAATGGAGTGATAACCATGCTGAAAAACATCTACAGTGACTTCAAAGCAAATCTGTGTTTGAATCACACTTCACACACACACAAAAACACATGCACACGCACACACACACACACACACACACACACACACATATACATTCGGACATACATACACACACACACACCTATGCTGTTGAACGGTGTTTAAAAGACCCAGTCACTAGAAAGAAATCGATGTGTTTTAAATGTGTAAAAAACAAACAGACATAGGAAATAAGCTAAGATTGTCATTCCACCAATTAAGCTACAGATACAGAAATCTCAGTACAAACCAGAAATAGGGTTTGCTGCACAAGGTTGACAGCTCAATGCATTCACCGTCAAACAGCTTGCATGCATTAATTATACGCCATCCATAAATTAAAGATCTTGGTCTCCATCACTCTGAGTTTGAGCCTGGACCCAGAATCATGTTCTATGTATGCAGATGGAGTGGAAGTAATTGGTGGGGACTAAAACATTGCGGCAAACAGGTAGAGACAAGCGGTGAACACTCCCTTGTTTACAATTAATCCTGGGTCAGGGCAGGCCATGATTTGTTAATGCAATACATTCAAGGAGGAGCTCTGCCAGATTGAGATGAGGCATTCTAGTGGAATGGTACCTAGGGAAGCAGAGGAGTCATTCAGACACCAGAGGAGTAGTGGTTCAAGCTGAACCCAGCTCCTTCTCACTCTGTGTATCTTGTAGGCTATGGCAGCCTTTGTCACTGGTGTATGGATATATATGGCATTAATGTGTAGATCGCTTTGAGTGCTTGGATAGGTGGAGAAACACTTGATAGATAGATAGATAGATAGATAGATCTGATATACTGTTACTTAACAATCAGTATATCAAATGTATCAAATGTTGATGACATAGTTAAGGCCAATTTATAGTCAAGGTGACCGGTATCGCTTGACCAAAACTAATTGCTGCCGACAGATGTCATGGAGCTGTAGCTGGAATAAGCAGGTTTATATTTGCATTTATGGTATACCAGTGTTTCCCATAGAATTTGATTGAATTTGGCTAGCATGACTTGGACAACGGGGGGGGGTATGAGTGCCTGTCACTTTAAGACGTTCGTGAGGGAACCCTGGCAATTGTAGCACAGTTAAAAGGCTGCTGATGTGTGGATGCAATTCATAACGTTTTCTATGTAGTTAGTTAAAATAAAGTTTCGTACTTCTCCTTGGGAGTCTTGGAAAACACTTTTCCATTTACATCGGGATTTTGCAAACATTCAGTGTCAGAGTCAATAAAATGGATGAAATTGACAAGCAGCTGTAAATAAGCATGCTAAACTCAACATCCAAACAGTATTGTAACGTCGGCGCACAATACAGTGTTAGCGTTCTCCCGCACAGGGCATCCTGGGATACGAGAGCGAACATTTGGGGGGTTTATGTCTGTATTTCTACTTAGTTTTGAGTGTAATGTTAGCGTCTTTATTGTAACATGTTTCCCTTTTAGTTCTCCCTCGTGTGTGATCCTTTTTGTGTGGGGGGCTGCGTCCTCCCCTGTATGTGTAGTGTGTGTGTCTGCTTGACCTGCCCCGTGTGTATTGTGTTCTGGGTCTGTGTCCCTGCTCTCGTTCTCAGCTAATAAACCTTTTGATTGGACAACTGTGTGTGTCGCTATCAAATCGTTACAGTATTATAACGTTAGCTTTGAGATAGCCTACTGCTTGATTGCATAACTTAAAGCAACACCAAAGAACTTTCCCTCTGTTGCACGCACGCTATTTGTTTATCCAGCACCGGCTTTGCAAATAACGATGTCCACAGACAAGGTAGAATATGTTGCACGATTTATGAAAGTACGATGTATTGTACGGAGCCCCCCGGGTGACATGGGGGGAAAAAAACATGAAGAAGAAAAAAAACGATGTACTTTTGCGGGATCCGAGCTGCTGCAGACCTGCGAGCTGCCATCTGCCTTCCCTGGAGTCTAGTTTGTGCAGACTAGCTTCTAGATGCTAACGTTTGAAACTACGTTGAAGAACTGCAATCTCTCGGAGCATCAAACTGTCGCTGTCATAAGTCCACCGAGTTGCTGATCTGCAAGATCGCCCACGACTTCAGACGGTTATGCCAGAGAGGGTTAAAGCGGAGCATCAATGATCTTTGGTTATGCTTCCAGTGATCTAGACTCCAGTCTAACTGTTACAGTGCGTAGCGCTCTAGAATCTTTGGTTACAAGTAGGGCCTACTAACCAAAGATTCTAGAACAGAATCTTTGCTACTAACATCACTTACTGAAGGCCTGTTAACGTTAAATCCTCCGGGTTGGTCTGAAGACACAGCTGTAGCTAAAGTATCGAACACAAAGTCACCAGCGCCATCTCTTGGAAAGCTAGGTGAATGGCAACCGTGGGTTAACATGATACTATGATTGCTCTATCACTGTTGCGTTTTGTGGGTTTTCTGGATAGGCCTATGATACGGGAGGGAGAGGGAGACACCTGCGTGCAGACACACACACACACACACAACATACAGGAACATCACAATGCAACTAAGCTCGGCGCTACAATTATGATCAAAGGCCTATGCAATTATTGACAGAATTTAACGGACCTTTGTTCCTCCCGGTTCGTTCGTTCGGCCCTCTGATATGATTGCCATCTGGCGGTAGTGGTTTGTGGGCCTATTGGGGTCAAGTAGGAAGCCCAGCAAGTTCCAAAAGTAGAAAAAAAGTTTTGCGAGACCCCGCAAAAGTACATCGTTTTTTTTCCTTCTTCATGTTTTTTTCCCCCATGACTTTTTTATTTTTTTTAACCCATGTTTTTTTTTCCCATGTCACCCGGGGGGCTCCGTAGTATTGCGACATCAGATGCAAGTCAAATTTGTAGTTTCTTATGTCTCATTACATCGAACTACAGATCCACTACCCGATCTGGCAAAAAAACTCTTTGGTGTTGCTTTAACTTAGTTTAGTCTCCTCAGTGTAGGCCTACTATGTTGTGATAAGACCATAGCGAGTTAACTTTAATGCAGCAGTTTTGAACAAATTTGCGCAGCATTGTCACGATTACGAGAGAGGGTGGGGCAAGGAAAGGCTGCGTGCGTAACAAGCGCAGCTCAATGAAAGGACTTTATCTTATCTTTAATTTAATTTAAATAGTAGGCTACAACATAGAATATTTATGTGTGGTGGTCGGTGTTGATTTTGTGGTGCCCCGCCACAGATTAGCCAACGTATGGGAAACACGGTATTCAGTGTAGGTAGTTTGCTGTGTACCCACTGGTAGTCAAACCAGTATCTTGATGCCACGGGCACATTACTCCATCTGCAGAGACTCAGCAATATGGGGTAATGGATGACACGGCGTTCGATTAACAAAAATGAATGCACGGTCGAGGTTGTAAAACGGCCTGCGTTGTATTCATTTCCTGTTATAATGTAAATGTTTTAATCTCTAAAACTGTCCGACACATATCAACTAATATCTCAACTAATGTCTCAGGACAAACTGCCATTACTAGTTCTAAACAGATGGTTGCTACAGCCAAAGGCCAGTCGTTAGTTCCATACTTACTATACTTATATCCCAAGATTCTGATGAACCTTATCTTTGAAACATCGTTATTTTTACTTAGCCTACTGCCATCCAACTAGCTAAAAGCCACATCCGTCATATGCTAATGTTCTGAACGTCTGTACTTTACAGCTTGGATGCAACGAGAGTTCATTGAAACTTCACAACGAGTTTGGCGAATTAATATACAAGTGTGATACGGCCAAAAAAATTGATCTACTTCATAGGTGTTCAAATAACATAATGTTCTAAAGAATACAGGACCATGGGAAATTCAACCAAGCAGTGGAATAAATAACATTTTTGTCACAATATCATCTGAGAACATCAACATCAACATCAACTATTCATTATGACACAGGCTATCAAGATTGTTAACTAGATGAGAAGGCGTTTCACAATCCTATCTAGGGCTAGGAATATAACAATTATGTAACATTAAATTACACATTACCTTGAAATCATGATGACTACATTTTTAATTATTTAAGCACATTGAATTACCTCTGTTTATGAAATGTGCTTTAAATTCACTTGACTTAACTTACCTTGTCTTATGCACGTATAGCATGCCTACAGTATGTTTATATCAAGGTTGATGGAAACTTTAAGTAAAATTTTACAAGGTTTTGTTCATATCTTGCAGCCACATGTACGTGTAACCATCCAAACAAATTTGTAGTCAAAGCACACAGATGTGAGCATTCATTTAATCAGTGATTGTGGAGTAAAGCTCTCTCAGCAGCTCTCTGAAATGAGTTGCTGTTGTTCGTTGGGAGGACCACTGGAACAAATAGACCTAATTAAATTGTAAAATAAGTTTTTTTTTTAAAAACAGGACAGAAACAAATAGAAAAAATGCTTCATAGTGTATAATGAAGTGTTTTCTGTGAATATCTGGAGAACCGTAGGGCCTAGGATGAACAATTTTTTGCTTATGTTTGCCTCCAGGGGTCATGTTAACCCATTCCATATGCGCACATGTGCATAAACAGATACACATGCACACACATACATTCACAGTAATCATACGTATGACACATACTCACACAGTAGACATATGTACGCATGCATGCACATACACAGGCACATACGCAGGCACACTCACAAGCACATGCACACGCGCACACACACACATAAACATGTACACGCACACATGCACACAATTCAAGAATTTCTTAGAATTATGAACAGGCAAGGTGGGGGTTGGGTTGTATAAAATGTATTTTACATGTATAATCTACGAACTAATCATGTTTTGGTACTTGTTGTCTAGCAGATACCAGTGAGAATTGAGTGTGCATAATGCAATTCAGTGAGACAGTTAGAATCATATATGCCTTTCAGCGTGACTTATTTTTGTGGAAAAAATGTGCTGGACTGGGCGCGGTCATATTTTGTACCGCTCTGCGGTACATCTAGTTAGCAAACAAGCTAGTGCTTTTCCACTATTTTTTTATCTTGTACCCTGAACAATCTCCCTCTCTATCTTTTAATCATTCTCAGTCATCACCATCCCCACTCACTACTACAGCATTTCTTCCATCCCACGTTTTCAGATTTTATTTATCGCTCTTCACATCTAACTGCTTTCTCACCTTTACCTGTGGATATAATACCCTTTGACCTGACCTTTGACCTAACATCTACCTGGGCTACCCCCCTCCCCCCCCTCTCTCTGTCCGTCTTACCCTTGGCTTAGCTTTAAGTCATTGTTAAAGAAGCTGTCTAGTGTGCTTCCATTGAATGACATTGCACCTGAACACAATCCCATATTCCTTGCCTGCCAAGCATTTCTCAATTGACTGACCAGGCTTTCTTTAGGGTATTTAAATGCATTAACACTGGGTCCTACTACTACATAACAAAATCTTTAATTTGTTGTTGGGTGCTGTGTTAAATGATTTATACCATATACTGATATTTTCACAAATCTAACACAACTCTAATCACTAGGAGGAACATTTGTGTCATTGTATGGTTCTGGATAATCACAGCAATGAAATCAACAACAGCAAATCAACAACAACAAAAATTGTTTTCTTCCTCTGCTGACTGTTCATTGTTCATGTTAGAAATGCATTTTACCTTCACCATAGACAATATTTTTGAAAGAATGTTTGGCTTTTGACACAAGCTAAAAAATTAGATAAGACCTTGCCTATTTATTTGTTTTTCTGGTTGGCTTAATGTTTTTTACACAGACTCTCACGAATATGGATGACAGGAAATTATATTCACAATCCTGCCCAATTAGTAGGAACATACTAATGACATACTGTAAGTAGTCACTGCTGCCACTGTAGGGTTGCCAGATCCAGCGTAAGGTATCTAAGCTTTATGCCCTGTCGTTCATGGCACCCTGTTTGCTTCTCATCAATCTTTTCTCCTCCATCTATCTCTGGCAACATGGCCTCGAGCAGGACCTTGAACAGACAGACTTGAAGCTGTACTCACCATTACAAACACTGTGTGTGTGTGTGTGAGTTTGTCTGTATATGTCATTAGCTGTGTGTACCTGTGTGTGTGTGTGTGTGTGTGTGTGTCCTCTTTTGAAAATATGTCTTTCGGTGTGCTTGATCACTCCCGGGACATGACAAACAGTGTGGCGTGGCCTTCAGAGAAATGCAAACAGGGCTGGAGAGAGTTGCAGGAATCACTCATCAGCGCCACATCCCGAGGGAGAGGGAGAGACTCGGTAGCATTCATTATCCCCACTTTCTCATCATTATCACAGCAACCAAAACCACCACACACAAAGTCATAGTCACACACACACATATATACACACACACACACACACTCACTTATAAATACACACACATACACACACACATGCACATTTACCCACAAATATATTGTACACAATATGCATGCAGGTGTGTGCGCACACACACACACACGCACATTTGCACAAACACTCGAGAAAAAAAGAAATGAATTTGTACAAACAATAAATTAATTTGCACATGTACAAACACTCATTCACACACAGAAATGCACAAATACAGAAAAAATTCAAACACCCCTTGCACATCACATTCCAGTAAAGAAGCATATGCGTTGCTGTTTAAACCCTTTGATCAAGTATCAGATCACAGACCTTCTCTCATCATCATCTACCTAGCTCCCCTCACAGACCTGGGGTCAGTTTGTCTCATTGTCCACTAATGAACGAAGTTAAAATGAGCACACATGGCCGACTCGGGCCTTCAGAGGCGCTTAATAAGCGAGGCCCTCGACCCTGTGACCTTCAGAAGGGGTCAAGATCATTAGACCAGACAGAGGCTCCCGTGTGTCATCATCTTTCACAGCTTGTCCATGACGAACTCTGACCCCCTCATCACTAACACTGTACATTATAGTCGTCGTTATGGAGACTAATGGCCAACCGGCTGTTTGAGGCCCAAAGCCTCTGAATGGACACTAAACAGACGGATGGAGAGGGGGAGAGAAAGAGAGAGAGAAGGAGAAAGAGAATGGCCATTGGCCAGTGCTTGTAGTGGATAAGCTGCATGTATTTGCACTGTAGCTGTGGCAGACTCTTTTTAATCCCTAAAGGCTTTGTGTACACAATGCAAAGTCTATAAATATAATCCATCAATTGTGTGAGCCGTGGCTCTCTCTGACACATGTGCACACACACACACAGACACACTACTCTATCTATTTATCTCTTTCAAACACACACACACATGCACACACACACACACTCACAGACAGACACACACAAATTCACATATGCACTCACACATGCACCCATACACACACAGCAATCTGTTTCCAACACAAAGCAAGGAAACCACACCACCAGGGAATTTGACCATGGCTCAGTGTATGCAGACACACTTCCTGACTGATGCACTGACTGACTCGCTCACTCACTCACTCACTCACTCAGTGATGCTTTGCTCAAAGGAGCAAATCCCTGCCTTCCAACACAGCTGTCTCTGTGGATAAGCAGCCCACAGCTGGCCCACAGATGGCCCACAGCTGGCTCTTCAGATCAACAGCCACCAGCCAGGCTCTGCCACTGCACCTTATCTATATTGTTTGTGCTTATTTATTTGTTTCTCATCACATTATGCTTGTATGTGTGTACCTTGCACTTATCTGTGTATTATATGCATATTTTCTGTATCTTGTGTTACGTTATGTATTATGTATATGTTGTCTGTATAGGCAATATGACCTTGTGACCTTTTGTTTAAGCAAATTTCCATGTTTGGAGAGCTTGCAAAAACACACACACTCATTGACTCCAGTCACACGTAGGATGGGTAAGCATAGGGACAAAACATTGTTGCAGCTGCTTTTAAACAGAAATGTGAAACATATTTTTAAAGAATCCTCCAGTGAAAAGTTACATAATTGCTTATGCCAGTTGTATGATTGTGTTCTTTCAGAGACACAATGGCTTTGTTTGTTGTTTTGCTTTTTTTTGTGGTTTTTTTGTTGTTTTGTTTAAGGGAACAAGGCGCTTGTGATCTAATATTCATGCGTTCTTCTCACTGTCATTACTCCGGGCATCTCAAACACTCACCCCTCACAGCGCCTCGGGCTAGCGCAGCACCCCAGGCTAAAGCACGACGTGTCCAACCTGCTAAGGCTGACCGCTTCTTTCTGCACGTATCACAGGCTTTTGAGAGTCGTCGTCACAGACCACAGACCGGCAGCACCACAATGAGGCAGTGACTAACTGATTGCCATGGCGATGGGCGATGATTCACTCCTGAAGACCCCGAGGCAAGCACGCTAGGTCCAGACTGCCTTCATCAGATGCGATGGGGGGGGGGGGGGGGGACTGAAAAAACACACATAAGGAGCTTTGTGTAGAAAAAAGATGAACAGTACAATCAGAGGCAGGTGTGTGTGTGTGTGTCCATCTGTGTGTGTCTGTCAGTGAGTGTGTTTGTGTACATGGGTTATGTACAAGTGACAAAGGGAATGTGTGTGTGTGTGTGTGTGTGTGTGTGGCATTGCTCTTCAGACCTCCTCCATTCCTTTCCTCCCACCTCTGTCCTCTCACCCTCCCTCTCTCTGTCTCTTGCTCCCTCTCTCTTCTCTCTTGACAGGCTCCTGGTGCATGTGTGATGTATGTTTCATGCATCTCTCTCCCTCGTGCCCTCTCTCACCTCTCTCCATCTCTCCTTCTCTCACTCTTTCTCGGACTCACTCCATCTCTCTTTATCTCTCTCTCTCTCTCTCTCTCTCTCTCTCCTCTTCATTCCCGGTGTGGCCCAGGTGCCTGTGTGATGTATGGAGCGCACTGGCTGGGTGATGCATAATGGCCAGCACTCAGTCCAACAGCAGGGTCAAGCTTCCTCACAAAGGCCACAGCTGCACACCCTCAAAAAGCAAGGGGATGATGGTTAGAGAGTGAGAGAGGAGAGAGAGAGAGAGAAGGTGTGACAAAGAGAGAGGGGGAGAGAGATGCTGTTATTGAGGGGGTAGAGAGAGAGAGAGAGGATGGATGATGTAAATCGGGGGATTGATAGAGAATGTGCAAGAGATCAAATGCCACTACATTGCCCTGACAAACAGGAATGAGTGAGTGAGGAGAGAGGGAGAGGTGAGCAGGGTTTGCCCAGGGGGTGACCATAGTGGAGAGGCATGAGGTTTGCAGAAGGGAGAGACCCAGAAAGTGAGGGAGAGTACATACTGTATGCATTATAGATGCCTGATTCTATTTTAAATATTCAGAGAAACCAGTAGAGAAACAAGACAGAGAGAAAGGGACTCACACACAAAGAGACAGAGAGTAGGAAGAGAAATCGAGAGAGATAGAGGAAGAGAGAGAGAGAGAGAGAGAGGAAGAGAGAGAGAGAGAGAGAGGAAGAGACACATAAATCAGCTGGGTCTGTCAGCCTCCAAGGAATGCACAGCTCCCTTGTGACGCAGGGCAACATGCCTGTCTCTATGTGTACTCCGCCTTCCTACGGAGGAGACTTCCAGGTGTGTATGTGTGTGTACTTTAAGTACCTAAAGGGAAGGGCGCAAATAGAGAGGAATCCACTGAGGACTTCTCTCTCTCTCTCTCTCTGTGTGTGTCTGTGTGTGTGTGGGGGGGGGGGGCAAGGTAAGAGAGAGAAAGGGGGAGAGTAATAGAGATATACTGTAGGTGGAGCGAGGACGACAACGGCATGTTCCTTATGCAGTATTAGAGAGAATCTTACCATCCTGGGGGAAGGTGGCCAGGGACAGAGAGAGAGAGAGAGAGAGGAGGAAGGAAGTATGCCTGCACACACAGCATAGGTCTGCTCTTCCATAAGTGCATATCATTTATTTAAAAGTGCTCTAGTGCGTTGGTATGCACTGTTGCCATTTTTAAAGTCCCGCTGTCTAATTGCACCTAAAAGAATGCTTACTGGTCATATCACACCTTCCCTCCGGAGAGTTCTGCAAAGACTCACAACAGCCAGCAGATTTGCATCCCAGGCATTCACATTATGCAGATTTATTTTCTATAATCAGCACCTACGGGAGAATACTTTTTTAAATATGTTTTTTTCTTTCTTTTTCTTTTTTAACAGGATACTCGACTCTGCCTTTAGCTCTAACGGCCCACTTTTTCTTTCTTTTCATTTGTACCCCTCACTCTCTTCTTCTTCTTCTTCTCCTCTCACTCTCTCTATCTGCTAAACTCTCTGGTCCTTCCATCTTCCCTGATTTCATTAAATGATGGGAGCATTCCTGCTTTAAGAGAGCTTTTCTTCTCAAATTGGTGTGTATGAGCATGTGTGTGTGTGATATCCTGTCTTTGATTGCTCTGTGATTTTTACGATTATTGCCCAGTAAGCGGGTCTTCCCTTCTGTTTCCACAGAAGGGGTGGGGTTGGGAGCAATACAACTCATTCCTCAAGAAACCATTTTGCACTTGTCTCACAAATCAAAATGGCTGCTTTTCACTGTTCACAAGTCAACGGCTCAGGCAATCATGAGACAGAAGCCTCATCAGGGCTCTCAGGGAGGGGAGAAAGGCATTGTGGGTCGTCAAAAGCCTGCCATGGTTCTCTCAGCAAGGAGGAGCCTGGGAACATCACTGTGGTTTTTATGAGCCATGAGCAACTTTATTACCAGTACAAGTGTGCACTCTACATTCACAGAGTAATTGAACTGTTTTGAAATTCACCGGTGAGTGAAGATGATGAGTGAGTTTGAGTGTGTGTGTGTGTTTTTGTGTGTGTGCGTGCCTTTGTGTCTGTGTTTGTGTAGTGTGTGTGTGTGTGTTTATGTGTTTTTTTGTGTGTGTGTGTGTGTGTGTGTATTCCCATAAAACATGTTCACACCACTTGTGTTACACTTAGAGCAAAATGGACTAGCTGAGAATAAGTCAACAGTACTCAGTGTGAACAAGTTGGTCTGCTACTCAGCTCTGACGTGCTCAAATGTGTGTGTGTGTGTGTGTGTTTGTGTGTGTGTGTGTGACAGGTTGTGTATATATTTTGTATTATTTGCATTGACTCTTTTTGTCCACTTCTCTCCCTCTCTCTCCAGCACACACACACACATACACACACACACACACAGAGAGAGAGAGAGAGACACACACACTCCCACCCTTGTCTGAGCAGAGAGCGCCAGTCTCCCTGTGTCTCCCTGGCGGTTCCTCCTCCTCTCCTCCCTCCTGCTGCGCTGGTCCTGGGTAGGACGCTGGTGGAGCAGCCTAATGAGGTGTGAAGGCAGACCGGCCCCCTGCTGAGCAATTACACTGTGGCTACACAGCTATCATCGGCCTCCACCTGCAGCCTCCCTACCTACACAACACCACCTCCACCTGCAGCCTCCCTACCTTCACAACACCACCTCCCTACCTACACAACACCTCCTCCACCTGCAGCCTCCCTACCTACACAACACCACCTGCAGCCTCCCTACCTACACAACACCACCTCCACCTCCCTACCTACACAACACCACCTCCATCTGCAGCCTGCCTACCTCCACAACACCACCTCCACATCCCTACCTACACAACACCACCTGCAGCCTACCTACATACACAACACCACCTCCACCTCCCTACCTCCACAACACCACCTCCACCTGCAGCCTCCCTACACAACACCACCTCCAACTGCAGCCTCCCTACCTACACAACACCACCTCCACCTGCAGCCTCCCTACCTACACAACACCACCTCCACCTCCCTACCTACACAACACCACCTCCACCTCCCTACATACACAACACCAGCTCCACCTGCAGCCTCCCTACCTACACAACACCACCTCCCTACCTTCACAACACCACCTCCACCTGCAGCCTCCCTACCTACACAACACCACCTCCCTACATACACAACACCACCTCCACCTGCAGCTTCCCTACCTACACAACACCACCTCCACCTCCCTACATACACAACACCACCTCCACCTGCAGCCTCCCTACCTACACAACACCACCTGCAGCCTCCCTACCTACACAACACCACCTCCACCTCCCTACCCACACAACACCACCTCCATCTCCCTACCTACACAACACCACCTCCACCTCCCTACATACACAACACCACCTCCAAAAAACACACACTACATACACACACACCACCAAAATTGTATTTCAAATGAGAAGAGTGAATGGCAGCATGGAAATGCCAACATAAATGTGGTGGACACTCAATGCACACAGGGACATACACACCAGAACATATCTATGAAGGTAAACACGCACACACACACTCAAAGGACACTCTAGCATGCACTAAAGCAAACACATGTGTGGCATGCATACTAATAAACACAAGATCATTCTCTCTCTCTGTCTCTCTCTCTCTCTCACACACACACACACACACACACACCATTTAATAACCCCCTTTAGGCCCATAGAGAGGCAGTGACACAGGAAGAAATGGAGAGGTGATAAGAGACACCATAAACATGCCTGCCTTAGTGTGACGCACGCTGTGTGTGAGGGTGTGTAATACATGTTGCGTGTCTGTGTGTGAGTACATGTGTGTGTGTGTGCGTGCGTGTGTGTGTGTTTGTGTGTGTGTGTGCGCGCGCTCTGTTCTCTTTCACAAAAGTGTTCTTGAGCATTTCAGAGAGTGAGGGTAGAGGTCTCATTTAATGCCTCCTAGGCTCATACTCAGTGGCTGTGTGTGTGTGTGTGTGTGTGTGTTTGTGTGTGTGTGTGTGTGTGTGTGTGTGTGTGTGTGTGTGTGTGTGTGTGTGTGTGTGTGTGTGTGTGTGTGTGTGTGTGTGTGTGTGTGTGTGTGTGGGGAGTGCAGGATGAGGGCTGCAGAGGGGAATGCACACTCCATGGGTTTATGTAAGAGGGCAATTGCTGCTCTCTGCTTAGCCAGGACCACAGTAGAAACACCAGGGGAGGGTACAACACACACACACACACACACACACACACACACACAAAGCCACTTTGCCCTCGGCTCTGTGGCCCCATACTGATGTGCGCTTCCATTTTTATTGAAATCAATATATGTGTGAAAGCACCTTTAGCCATTCTATGATCAGAGTCCCTTCTGAATGCTTAAATCAGTTGAGGAATTCTGGGAATTTGGTCCATTATTAAGAGGCGACCATTCCAGAATCCCTCAACTCTCTCAGCCAATATTGTTTGTGTTCAAATTCATCAGATCCCCAATGATTTCAATGGGTAATCATATATGGAAGGTGTTCACTATTTACTCCCAGTCCACCGCCATTGAATCAATAGCCTCTCAGTAGTCTTTCAACTACTGCCAAACTCTTTCATGTAACTCATAAAATATTACGTATGAATTGAATGACCCTTAAAAACGGAGAGGTCGTACATTCGAAAAGCATTTTTTTTTCAAATGGAGGTGAACTTTCTGGTTAAAAACCATTCGAAAGAAAGGTTCTTTCATTTCTTTTCTTGTTTCTCAAGCTTTGTATATGAATATATAGGCTGAGTGATTTTGCTCTTCTCTTGCTCTCCTCTACCTGATTAAAACAGCGAGGAAAGCGACAGCAGTGAAGTCAAGTCTCAGCACGCCCGTCTCACATGGGAATAAAATGCTTTATGAAAATGGCACACTCGCAATGACTGGATCCAGACAAGAGAACGCCTTTTCTTCTTCCCTTTGCTCTTTACGAGGCCAAGACGAGATCATCAGCAGACTAAACGGAGACGATTTTGCACATGGCAAAAGTTCAAAGAAAGAGAAGGAGAGAGACAGAGTAAAAAAAACAAGAGGCACTGTGGGGGAGAAGAGAAGGGAGAGGAAGAGGAGAGAGAATTGGGACACAGATTCTCTTTTAACAAAGTGCAGCTACAAGGGCTGCTACAGAAAAGTTGAGCCGCATTGCATAAAACATCTCCCCAGGGCGTCTAACCCCTTGTTGGCTGTGTTGTGTGTATGTGTGTGTGTGCGCGTGTGTATGTGTGTGTGTTGAGGGGTGTAGGGTATTGTGTCTGGTGTGTGTGTGTGTATGAGTGTGTGTGAGTGTGTGTGTGTGAGTGTATGTGTGTGTGTATGTGTGTGTATGTGGGGGGGGGGGGGGGGGGTGATCCCCCCCTCTCTTGCCAGATCAGTCTGTCCCAGACCATCCCAGAAGAAGCTTCAAAGGAGCTGAGAGGATATGAGGAAGTTCTCACCTTGGAGTCATATGAGACATGCGCACGTAGTAGACCATCACACCATCGCCACGGCCTTCTGGGCTTGGTGCGTCCATTCTCCCCTCAGGCTCTGCTTGGCCTTGTATCTTCGTGTGATTCCCTGCATGTGTGCTGGTACTGTAGTAGGAGGCAATCAGCCCAGTTAGGTACACACGCATACTGTAGGTGGACCACCTATGGTTCACAACACTGCTGCATCTCCATGGGTTTAGAGCCTGAAACGACGATTGGACGTGTGTGTTTTCTGTGTGTGTGTTGTCTGTGTGTCTGTATATCTGTCTTGTTGCTTAGAGACTGTTTTTTTTAAGCTTTTTGGCAAACCATGGAGGCTTGCATTTGCCTTTTGGCTGCAGTGATAACAAAAATAACTTTTGCTTTAACATGAATTAAATTATTTGTGTGTCCTTATTTGTTGGACACACTATGTTGGACACACACACACACACACACACACACACACACACACACACACATAAACACACACACACACACACAGAAAAAATCACACAGATGAGATCCTAAAGCAGGGTGTGAGTCGAGGGAGATCCTCTCACTCTCTCACTCTGTCTGTCCACCCTGTAAAACTCAACACCTCCACAGTTATAGTGTGAGGATGACCGGGTGAGTCGAGGATAATCATGGTGTTAATCTAGAGCACATAGAACTGACACACACACACATGAAAGGTAAGGGACAGGGCCGGGGTCATTATTCCACTCGTAAAGCAGTCGCAGCCACTGTAAATGTTGACCACCTGTCCTTGGTAAACCAACATAGAGAGGGAAGTGTCAGGCCGAGTGTGTGTGTGTGTGTGTGTGTTTGTAAGAGAGTGAGCAAGAGAAAGTAAGTTTATCTGTTTGTGGGTTTGACTGTCTGTATGTTTGTGTGTGTCATTGAGTGCTCTTCTAGATGCTTTTAACACACACACACACACACACACAAAACCATACAGTACAACAGGGGAGAGGGCAGATGGTTCAAGTGATTTAGAGCCATGCATTTGTGTTCCCAATCATAGTGTGGCTGTAAAGTGGGCAAAAAACCCTTTAGGACACACGGTCACACACACACACAAACTCTGGGTTATACTGGAGCCATAAAGTGGGTAAAAGGGTTTTAAAGGCAAACACACACACACACACTCTCTCACACACACACAGATGCACACACACACACACACACGGTGGTAAAACAGGGCGAGTTAGAAGATGATGTCCTAAGACATCTCAGCTTTTACAGGCAGCACCCTCTTTTTGAACTCTCGCTTCTTGAATTTGTACACACACACACACACACACACACACAAACACACCGACCTAGAGAGGAGAAGCCTAAACCAGCGGAAATGCGGAATAACATTCGCAGATGTTTTGTGCACACAAGCTAATTATTTTATTAAACACCAAAGCTGCTGGTAAACAAGGCTTTGCTAATCCTTGCTCTGGGGTGAGGTTGGTGTGTGTAAATGTGTGTGTGTGTGCATGTGTGTATGTGTGTGTGTGTGCGTGGCGTGCGTGCTTGTGTGTGTTTGGAAGGGGTGGGGTGGGCTGAAACACAGATCGCATCCTCGGCACAATCTCCAAGGGCATCAGCACCCCTGCACCCCCCCCCCCCCACACACACACACACACATACACATACACATACACACACACCGACACACCCATCCATTGAGGGACACTGAGTGGACCTCAGAACATCAGATAACAACAATTAATCCAGACAATCAATGCTCACAAACGCTGTCTCCCACTGAGGCTGTCTGTCCAACTTTAAACGTTCTGTAACGACCTCAACGCAGCCATTCTCCATTGACCTCTACATGAAATTCTGATGGGATACAACAGCACAATGTGCTACACAGAATTCACTTCAAGGACAAAAGGGTTGCATGTATCACATGGTTTGGGTGAGGTCATTTCTTTATGGATTCTAACAGTGGAAAGTATATGATTCATAAGTGTAACATATGAATGTAAGCACTACAATGGAAAATAAAACATAAAAACATCCAAAACTTATCATGATTAATTGGTGATTAAATCGTTTATCAAACTGATGTGAAAATATTCTGATAGATTTAATCTTAACACTATCTCTCTTTCAGATAAATAATGTGAAACTATCTTCAGTAAACAAACTTCAAACATTGTGGGCCCTAATTTAAGTGGTGGAAGTGTAAATTCACCCAATTAGCAAAGTCTCTCTTGCATGAAAATGTGGCATGTTGGAGCATGGAGTTGACCCGCCGATGTTTGTGATTATAATCTTGCTCATGCTATTAAAGTAGCAAATATAAATATGATCTATTTCTCTTAAATATAATACTTTTGACTTTCATCATTTGTTGCATGGAGTATATGGTAATTACAGTCAAGTACAGTTTCAGACTGTACTCCCTTTAAATACACAGCACCGATCTGTTGGCTACACAAATGATGCTTGAGTCATAACCTCAGCGAGTGCTGAAAGACTTTGGCAATTTAGCACGCTATTGACTCCAAGCACTCAAGCACTGTTAAAACCCTTGTTTTATTGCGCTGATTTGCAATGAAATATTGGCCCACTCTCCCCTTTCATCAGCTGACCCATTTCTCTCTCTCTCTTTCTCTCTCTCTCTTTCTTTCACTCTCGTTTTCTCTTTCTCTGTCTTTCCTCAACGGAGGGAAAAGGAATGAAAGGTAAGGATGAATAATTAAAGACAGCGGAGAAAGAGCAAATGGTGAAGTGCTTTAGAGTGAAGCCTCAGAGGTCATTTTGACTCTTTTTTTCTCTCTCTCTCTCACACACACATACAGACGCACACACACAAACGCACACACGCACGCACAAACGCCTATTTTACTCTTTGAAGACAAGCAGAGTCATTTATAGAAATTAGAGACATAGAAACAATCCTTTAGACACCATTTCTTCCTGAACCAGGCAACATTCCTCCTCTGCGTGCGTGACTTCCTAGAATCCCACAGCATGGGTGATTTGGAGACTGAGACCGTCTGAGGGACTCAGAGCACACTGTGTCTGTGTGTGTGTGTGTGTGTGTGTGTGTGTGTGTATGTGTGTGTGTGTGTGTGTGTGTGTGTGTGTATGTGTGTGTGTGTGTGTGTGTGTGTGTGTATGTGTGTGTGTGTGTGTGTGTGTGTGTGTCTGTGTGTGTGTGTGTGTGTGTGTGTGGAGGAGAGGGGAGTGTGTAAGGTGGGTACCAGGGAGGGGATGAGGAGTTACTCTTATCCTTTCATCTCTTCATTACCTACAGGCTTCAGATCTCAACACTGCCCAGACACACACACACACACACACACACGCGCTCTCACGCTGCACACACACTGATATGCACACGCTCACATCATCAGTATACAGTAAACACACACACACACACATATGCTGCACACACACTTATCTGCACATGCTCACATCATCAGTCTATAGTAAACACACACAGACACACACACACATAAACACTCATAGTACCCAGGCACACACTCACATGTACACACACACACACACATACATACACACACATACACATTCACCAGGATCCTAATTAGGCAAGTGGAGTGGTAGGGGAGGCTGAATTCCCATCTCCCGCTATTTGTGAAATTTTAGTGTGCCATCTTTTCATTATTCCTCCACGCCGCCACCGTGCGTCTCCATTTCTAACGGGGGGCAACAAACACCTGGTGTCCCACGGGCGATATCAAACTGCCTCTTGATCTGACAGCCATGCTAAGGGGAGACGAGGGCTCGCACACGCGCTGCAGGAACAAACAAGACAGGTATAAAAAAAGGGGGAGAGAGAGAGACAGGGAGAGGGAGAAAGAGGGAATGAGCAGAATTGCTAGGGGGAGAGGAGGAGCTTAGCAGCGCTCAGAGATATACTGCAGGAATGAATAAGACAGGTATGAAACTAAGAGAGAGAGAGAGGGGGGGGAGAGAGAGAGGGAGAGAGAGGTGAAGGCAAGGAAGGGAGAGATGAAGAGAGAGAGAGGAGAGAGGAAGAGGGGAGACAGTCACACAGAGTGAACAAGACAGGTATGAAACAGAGAAAGACAGGAGAGAAAAGCTGAGAGAGGTAGAAAAAAGAGAGATGCTGACTGAAATGGACAGATACAAGGAGAGACTGACTTAAAAAACCTTTTTTTCAGTAAAACCCATTCCATTCAAAAATACCAATGGAAGATCAGCCTATTTTACTCTTTGAAGACAAGCCTGTCAGAGTCATTTATAGAAATTAGAGACATAGAAACAATCCTTTACACACCATGTATTCCTGAACCAGCCAACTTTCTCTATGTTCTCAAACTTATTATAAATAAATTATTTTTACTGTAATGAACAAAATGTGCTTTTGAAAAGTAAACTATTCGGCTAATTGCAGGTTATAGGTTATAAGAGTTTGGAAAAAAGTTGGCAAAGACTTTAGCAGTTGTAAAAAACTGTAACAACCTGACCACCTTTTTTTTTCTCTTTGCTTTGTGTAAACAACTTGGCCTTCCCTAACAATAAACAAAAACTCTCCAGTACAGCACAAATGGAGAGGCAATGAGAGAGGGAGGGAGGGAGAGAGAGAGAGAGAGAGAGAGAGAGAGAGAGAGAGAGCAGAAGTAAAAGCCAGAGAGGGAGAGAGACCTAAATGGAAAGTTGGTGAAAGAGAGGGACAGAGGAGGGGAGAAAGGGGGAGATGGAACACTCATACCCTTATTATCTTTTCAACAAAAAAGAAGGCAAAAAATGTTGTGCAAAAGGAAGACATAGAAGACAAACAAACTAAAAGAGAGGAAGAGAGAAAGACTGTTTTTCTGTAGAGGGTCCTCTCTTGCCTCTTCTCTGATCCAGTTCTGTGCCCCACTCAAGGTCCAGAGAAATGCGTCATCAGTCTAGTTCTGGAACATTCTACCGAACAGCACCACAGACCAGATGCGTGTTCCACACTGCCAGAAAGAAAATAAATGCTCAAAATAAATAAATAAGTAATAAACACAAACAAGAAAAAAACAGTTAGCTGTGAATGTGGATCCTTGTCACTGTAAAAATGCCATTTGAGTGAAAGAGAGCAGCTGAGGTCTAGCAATCAGTCAATTAGCATACCTTTCCTTCAATTCATCATAGCCTTTGATAGTGGTATAATAGGGGAGGAGAAAGGGGGAGTCGCTGAGACTCCGTGGGAAGGAGTTGTCTGAGGACACGGCAGGCTTTGAAGCTGTGGCAGGACTGGGGACTGGATGCGGTAGTTTGCAGGCTCACACTCAAATTTAAATGGCCCTCTTTTTTATTTTCTTCCCTTTGCCGAAAAAAAAAAAAAATGACAGCGTCCCATTTCCCATTTCAACTTGCACAGTATAAAACTCGAGACACACACACACACACACACACACAGGGATGTGTATGTGAGAGTGTGTGTGACAGCCAGTGAAAGAGAGAGAGAGTAAGAGAGAGCAAGAGAGAGAAATATAGATGACAGAGAGCGATAGCAAAAAAAGAAACAAAGTCAGTCAAATTTGGAAAGCTCTTCAAGTTCAAGCCAAATGAGTGTGTGTGTTAGAGAGAGCGAGAGAGAGAGAGAGAAAGAGGGAGAGAGAGAGAGAGAAAGAGGGAGAGAGAGAGAGAAAGAGGGAGAGAGAGAGAGAGAGAGAGAAGCGGGGAGCGATTCTGGCCAAGTCCAAATAGATGTCTCTTGCTGGCATAAGAGCGGGGCAGTGGCTGGTTTTTATTGCATTTGTAGCCACAGTGAATTACACAGGAGCCGGACGGGAGGCCACAGGTTAGCACTGATGGCTTTCCAGTGAGATGCTCTCATTGGGCCCCTGGGCTGCAAATTACACTGTAGGATTTCAGTGTGTGTGTATGTGTGTGTGAAAAGGTCTGTGTGTGTGTGTGTGTGTGTGTGTGTGTGTGTTTGTTATCTGGATGGATTGTTGGAAGATGTGATTCATTTGAAGGCCAATGAGTTTCGGTGCACGCCGCAATTGTTTAATCATAAAAATGGGAGGCTCAATCATGCAGTTTACACAGGACCGGGTTTGGCTATGTGGAATTAGCAGCTTAAAACAAGCACCACTTCAATCATTTAATTATATTTGAGAGAAGTTGAGTGTTTGTTTGCCTCGGGTGTTATTTGATCCAAAAGTGTTGAATAAACGGCAAGGATTTATTGTAAAAAAGGGCTGTGATTTATTAGGTTAAAATCTGGTGGAATATCTTGAAAAGAAAGATCTCCAAGTGTTCATTCAACAGATGAGTCACACTATGAAGTATACACTTTTGCATATCTTTATGATTTTCGAAGCTTTAGCAACCACTTGGTGGGCTTCACATAAATATCTATCATGATTGAATTTCTCTGCAAAGCTACTCAACTCAGACATGTTTAAATGAGGGAAATGCTAGTACCCTTTGATAGGAGAACATTTTCAAAATCCTGATTCATGAATAAGCTTTTCAAACAAATATCTAGCACATATATGTAGTATTCGAAATGTCCCTCTTTTTTTTTACAGCCAACAGGGGTCTCTTACAGTAGGTAGTGATGCTCAGTGTCTCAGTGGAATTATTCTCTTTCTAAAAGTGCTGACAAAGAGCCTAAGGGTGTGAGTGTGAGTTTCATAGCAGCCATCTTGAGCACGCTCTCTCAATGGAAGCATGCAGTCCCTAATGCTCGATGGTGTTTTAAGTCCCCACTGTCGACTTCAAGGCAGCGCTGCGACTGTCAACTTCAAGGGACCGAACTCTAACCTTAACCCTAACTCTACTCCTAACCCCAACCCATGCCTAACCCTAGTGCCTTCCATGCAGTGCTGCCTGGAAGATGACGTTAGGGGCTTAAAACACCATAAAATGTCTCTAATGCTGCTGTATGAGTGATGGACCCACCCCTGATTGTGTTCATATTCATCACCGTTTCCATTCGTTTCAATCCAACAGTCGCCGCTGTCACCTGTCAAGTTGCTCGGCTCAAGATGTGGCAGTCATTTTGCCAGCCTCTTATTCCTTTGGAAGGACACATGATATATTAAACATCAGCATACATTGCACACACACACACACACACACACACACACTCACACACACACACACACACACACATACCTGGTTCAACATATGTCCTATCAACCCCAGCAACTAAATAAGCAATAAACTAGATGTACCGCAGAGCGGTACAAAATATGACCGCCGCCCAGTCCAGCACATTTTTTCCACAAAAAGAAATCACGCTGAAAGGCCTATATGATTCTAACTGTCTCACTAAATTGCATTATCCACACTCAATTCTCACTGGTATCTGCTAGACAACAAGTACCAAAACATGATTAGTTCATAGATTTCACATGTAAAATTCATTTTATACAACCCCACCTCCATCTTGCCTGTTCATAATTATGAGAAATTCTTGATTGTTTGTGTTATGTTTATGTTATGTGTGTGGGTGTGTGTGTGTGTGTGTGTGTGTGTGTGTGTGTGTGCGTGCCTGCGTATGTGCCTGTGCATGGAAGCGTACATATGTCTACTGTGTGAGTATGTGTCATACGCAGTGCCGGCCCAAGCCTTTTGGGGGCCCTAAGCAGAATTTGATTTGGGGGCCCCCTCCCACAATGCAGTCACCTGTGCTTGGCGATAATTGACAACTTCACACTATAATGTCATATTATAAATTAATACAGTGAGGTTATGTATTAATACAGCGACTGATTATGAACTACTGTCCCCCTGGACACAGATGCATAAGGACCCTCTCCCCCTACCCTGTTTGTGCAAATGTGGGTACAAACGGGTGTGTGTGTGTGTGTGTGTGTGGGGGGGGGGGGGTTAGATGTGATTTCCTGTATTCTGGTGCATTTTTGGGATGGTCAGCTGGAGAAGGGCAGTACCTAAATTTGTTCAGATTCATAGCCTTTTGCTTTTTGACTTATTGGTAGTGAATTCACACAACTACTTGGGGTTCAGGGTCCCTTGACCTCTTGGGCTCGGTAGGCTCATTCAGTAATCCATCCTTGCTCACATGCCAAAAATGTTTTGGGGCTCCAATCTAGACTTCTGGCCCCATGTGCTTGGTAAACCAATGTATTAATATAGTTGTTATTTACACCAACCCTGTCACCTTTTAATCTTAGAGGGTACTAAAATCACAGATTTATTTGAAACATTCATATTCAAAGTGAAGCACTAAGGGTGGTTTACTGAAGTTGAATTGACAAATAACAAAATACAACAGCATTTGTATTTGTTGTAAACAAGTACATCAGTTTAATGACTTGTTTTTCAACAGATTTGCTGAACAAATCCGCAAATGTGCATTAAATGAGCAATTTTCAACTACAAAATAAAAACAGAATAGACAAACATTAATAATCAAAAATAAAATGTCCCAAAAAATAGATAATTATTCCTACTTCGTTCCTGGTTTTTAGGCATCTGCAACTCTGCAGTGGACGAACCTGCAATGATTAAATAAATACATAAATAAAAAAAATAAAAAACGATGTTAAATGTGTCGTGTCATATTAACAGGCTATGTAACCATTTGCCATCAAGAAAACCTCACCTTCTGGTAGGTAGAGTTAGGTAGAGGTAGAGATGTGCTCCAAAGGACTTCAACAGTGTCTCTGAAAAAAAAAAAATATTGCATAAGTGCATAGTTGATCGAGCAGAATGAGTTTATTTTGCTATCATTACTTACACTCAAATAACAAGCAATTCCACATGTAACAATTCATATTCTATTGGCAAATGAGGCATAATCAAAAGAGTATACTTAATTGCAGTATGGTGAACGCTTAACATGGTGATCTACTGCAGCCTAAATATTAGGGTAGCACCGCTACATCACTTGCCACTATCTTAATCAAATGTAAGTTTATTTTCATCACAGAAGTCTCCCCACCCAACATGGTATATTTTCTCAAACACTACCATCTCTCTCCAAAGATCTTAGAGCAGAGCGCACTGCTGTTCCATCTTTGCCTATGAAGCTGGAACGTTACCGATGCCCAGAGTCGCACTAGTCAGTGGGTTGGGTTGGGACTGGGAGCCTGGGCTTAGTCTGTTGTTGCTATCAGACTTACCACTATGTCACATATTATAGAGCAGTAATAAACTATCAACACTTTCAGGTACGAAATCAGAAACAATCCCTCTGTGGTAAATTTGCCTTCAGCTACGTTTTCATGTAGCTACTGTAGTGCTAATGTCCACTTCAGTCAGCTAGCTAACTTTAATTTACGACATAATAAGCCCACCTAGAGCAAGGGTACATGCTTGATTGAATATCCAAAACAATCCCAATATCCTTGACATCTGAAATACATCTAGATAAATATATATTAATGGGAGACATTTCTCTGTTGATGGCGGAGATTTAGCTCTGGTGATGGCTTATATTAGATCATGACAGCTAGCTAGCTACCTCAAGCACAAAACATACTGTAAATAATCATGCAAAACATACCTGTATCTTGCTCGTTTTTCTCCTCCTCTGTCATTTTCTTCGTTCTGTTTTCGGCACCAGAGAGATACGTCCTTTTTTGTGACTTGTCTTAACATTACCGTCTCTTCCGATTGTTGAACTTGATGCAGTGTCTGCACGAATTGTATATGCACCCGAGGTGTCTACTTTATGCGCGTGACTCAAAGGCTGGCAGACACAGTAGCAGTAGGCAGGCATATTGATCATGAAATCATAATTTTCTTGATTTGAATGATAATTGTTTCATTTATTCATTCATTGATGTCACTTGTTTACGTTATTTATTATGTAAAAAAAAAAAAAAAAACTCGATTGGGGGCCCCCTGGTGGCCAGGAGGCCCCAAGCAGCCGCTTAGTTCGCTTATGCCTCGGGCCGGCCCTGGTCATACGTATGATTACTGTGAATGTGTGTGTGTGTGTGTATCTGTTTGTGCACATGTGTGCACATGAACTGGGTTAACATGACCCCTGGAGGCAAATATACGGAAAAAATGGTCATCCTAGGCCCTACAGTTCTCAAGATATTCACAGAGAACTGTGTCTGGCCTACCCTCCTTTCGGGGGGTCCAGTCCAGCGGGGGGGCTACAGATCAAAACGAAAAATGACAGTTCCATGCTATCCATGTGGGGGTACATGCCCACCAAGTTTTGTGTACCCCGGTCTTTCAGTGTCCCGGGAATCCTTGTTGGTGTACGTCACTAAATGTACACATAAATTGTTTTATTGTAAGGCCCCCCATGAACGAAAGTACACAAAACTTGGCATGCATTCGGAGGGTGTCATAATGATCCTACAATTTCAATTTCGTGCAGTTTTGACCATGTCAGCCAGAGATATTGTGATGAAAACACCTCATTTTTTGCTTTTTAATTTTTAACTAGGTGGCGCTATACATGAAATAAGTGGTAATGGGATAGGTTGACATGGCCCCTTGAGATCAACATACAAAAAAAAGGTGGACCTCCTAGGCCCTACGGTTCTCGAGATATTCACAGAAAACTGTCTCCGGCCACCTACAGGCCAGTTGGTGTATAGTAACATAAATTAATTTATTGTGTGGCCCCCCATGAACGGAATTCCACGAAACTTGGCGTGCATTCAGAGGGTGTCATAATGATCCTACACTTCCAATTTCGTGCAGTTTTGACTATGTTAGGTCACAGATACCTGCGATTACAACACCTCATTTTTACTTTTTTGTGTTTAACTAGGTGGCGCTATACATGAAATGAGTGGTTATGGAATGGGTTGACATGGCCCCTTGAGATCAACATACAAAAAAAAATGGTCCTCCTAAACCTTACGGTTCTCGAGATATTCACAGAAAACTGTGTCTGCCCTACCCTCCTTTCGGGGGGTGCAGTCCAGCGGGGGGGCTACAGATCAAAACGAAAAACGATGGTTCCATGCTATCCATATGGGGTTACATGCCCACCAAGTTTCGTCTACCCCGGTCTTTCAGTGTCCCGGGAATCATTGACAGAAATTTGGACATGCGAAAAAAAAAAAAAAAAAAAAAAAAAAAAAAAATCTGACTAAACCTATATGACCGCCGCTTCGCTGCGCGGCGGTCATAATAATAGTCTGTTTAAATCTAACAAAATGTATTCAGCTGTGACATTGATACACAGTGGTGGGGCAGAAGATAGTCTTTGAATTCTTCTTGACAAATACAACATTCATTATTCCAATATATCTCCCTCTACACGCCGATTACACAAAAATGATATAGCAAATCAAATATTAACAAAATATTTACCATTCTGGACATTTTAGACAGGAATATCCAATGTTTATATATGTTGATATATAGATATATGAATAGGTTTGTTTACATATAAATCCAAAAAAAAAGAGCTGACAACTACTGGTTTTGTTTCACTTGTATTCACCAATGTATTCCCTGTCTTACTGTCATTCTCTGCTTTTACATAATCATGCACATCAACTTGCTGATATAGTTAGGCCCTCCTGGAAAGCACTTGTTTGTAAAATATTGTTTTTCAATCTTTCATCTGACAAGTATGCATTTATTGTCATAGCTATTTATTCAGGAGTGTTACCGCTTGAGTGCTTCATTCTATCTTCGGAGGGCATTGTGATGCGTAGATAATGGCTGTCTGTGATTGGGTGTTTGGTGGTCTAGACCGCCATTAGGGAGCACCTGCAGTAAAGGCACATGCTGTGAGCATTTCAGAAAGGTCTGCCGAGAGAGCATAAATGAGAGATAACACACACACACACACACAAACACACACACACACACACACACACACACACACACACATATACTGTATACGAGTACATACACATACACAAGCACATACACACACACACACACCAACACACATCTCACTCCCTCACTTGCCAAAAATACATTTACCCCCAAAATGGTGCTCCCAGCGCAACCTTTTTATATCAAGCGTCGACATATGTGGTGTGTATGTGTGTAATGTGTGTGTGTGTGTTTGTGACGGCCCTTGTGTATGTGTGAGTGTGCATTAAGGCATGTGCGAGTGTGTGTGTGTGTGTGTGTGTTGGTGTGTGTGTGTGTTAGTTCACCCCCTGCTGTGAGTCTTCTGTGTGTGTAGATTCGGCCTACCTTTCCACACAGCAGGAGAGGGGCAGAGAGAGATGCAGGCTACACACAGTGAATGGCGGTTTTTACACATCGAGGGCTGGTGTTTGATTGAGGTTGCTTGCACCCCATCCACTCTCTACTTATTAAGGACCGAAGGCAATCTGAGGCCTGCATTTAAGCCAGTCCAGGTCCTTGGGGGTTGGGTTCCCCAAGCCATAATAAAGAGGAGTGGGTTGGAAGTGTGTCCTGAAAAATTCATCATTCAGAGACGTCCTTCGAATCACAAGAAAAGGGAAGTGTTGTTTTTTATTTTTGTGCCGCAGTCCTTCCAGTAACATTGAAAAGTTGAAAATGTCTGCCATTAATCAGTGAATCAAAGCGCCCCATAAGATCAAAAGAGTATATATACTTAAAAAAAAAAAAAAAAAAAAAAAAGAAAGTAAGTAGGGGACATCCGTGGCCTACTGGTTAGTGCTTCGGCCTTGTAACCGGAGGGTTGCCGGTTCGAACCCCGACCAGTAGGCACGGCTGAAGTGCCCTTGAGCAAGGCACCTAACCCCTCACTGCTCCCCGAGTTGCAGGCAGCTCACTGCGCCGGGATTAGTGTGTGCTTCAGCTCATATCACTGTGTGCTGAGTGTGTTTCACTAATTCACGGATTTGGATAAATGCAGAGACCAAATTTCCCTCACAGGATCAAAAGAGTATATATACGGATCTGGGATTTTGGACAACATTTTACTCAGTAAAAATGTATTGCATTGAGACAGGATATCCTGTTGTAAAGTCTATACAGCTGGGATTGCCTCCAATATCACCAAATGATGCTAGTTAGTTAAAACGCTTTTAAACGGCATAATGCTCTTTTTTAACTTATTTTTGTGTACATTGATTGTAAAGAGTAATTTCAGTTCATAGTGATTTGATGGTGTATCTGTCTTCACAAAGACACCTCCAGTCTATTCATTGGGAAATTGATATGGTATAATACTAGACCATCAACCTGAACCCCGAAAGTGAATGAGAACAGGGCCTCAGATATGGATATTTCTGCCTTTGCCATCAAGCAGTGCCAGAGGCTAGCCAGAGAGGAGATTCATAAGAAGGTCTAGAAATAAACATCCCAGATAGACAGTGGTCTAAATATGGCACTTGGCATAACTTTGGCAAGCAGATACTCTGTCTCTCTCTTGCTTGTATTTCTCTATCAAACTGGGAGTGTGTAAGTGATGTAGAGATACACACTCTCTGTCTGACTTTTCAAGCCTGATTCATTACAACATGAGTCAAAACACCACCTGGCTGAAAAAAAAATGGCTGTCACCACTGAAAACAGTCAAGTTGTTTGTTTCTTTTTGGTCAGACTGTTTGAAGTGACAAATGTTTTGGTCATCAATTGTCGCATATTGCAGGATAAATGGTGAATTGAAGCCTTTTTTTATGAATCCAAAAAACCCCAACAAAAGTATATTCTCTAAATATCTCTCATTTGACTTCAAACATACACAGGATACTTTGTATCAGCTATTTGTATTTGCAGAGTTTGGACTGACTTTACAAATCATTATTGCCAGGTAAAAAGAAAAAGTACATACAACTCATAAAAAGAAAATGACAAACAATACAATAATATGATAATGAAACTACAAAACTGTTGTGGCTCCAGAAACTGAATACACAAAACACATATCGAACTCACCAGATATCACCAATCATTTAATCTTCAACTTCCAGAAGGCACTTGCAATTTGGCTTGTTGTTAAGCCAGACACACACACAGACACACACAGACACACACACACACACACACACAAAGTACTCCAGGGAGAAGAATATGGCAGAGGGATAGAGGACATTCAGGGGAGAAAAGACACACAGCGCACTATGAAACTTGTATGCAAATCCCAGCTTTAATGTGCACCAAGGAGGGATTATAGATTTGAATGGGCACATTCCAAGACAGTACTCCTGCCCTCATAGCCATGCTCAGGAGACAAATAAAAAGGTGTGTGTGTGTGTGTGTGTGTGTGTGTGTGTGTGTGTGTGTGAAAGAAAGAAAAAAAGAAAAAAATGAAAGAATGAAAGAAAGCAGGTGTGACAGAGAGGTGAACAGAAGAGAAACAGAGTGCTTGGTGTCGCAAGGTCACGGCGGAGCAGCCATTAATACACGCTCTGCCTTCTCACCGCTGCTCACTGACAGATGTGTGTTGACATGCCGGAATCGTCATACAAGTTCCCAGCCTTCAGTAGGATCAATTAGAGGCCCGAGTTTAAAATGCCAAAAGCTTGTACCACACGTCCGCAAACTCTTAATGCACGGCTGCACCCAGACCTCCATCGATTCGGGTGGAGGTGTGTGTAGGGGTGTGTGGCCACTCTCGGGGGGGTACCTCAGTGGAGGTGTGCTTGGATACAGGAGTGGCTGGACCATCATTAAACTGCTCTATGCCCATTAGGATATGCATGAGTGCTGCTGATATCTCTCCAAGTGGAAAGCAGAGAGACTGGTCTGACCACAGAAGTCACACCTGTTGGGAAAAGCGCGCACACCCACACACACACACACACACACACACGCACACACACACACACACACACACACACACATACACACATACACACACACACACACACCACTCTGCCTTTGTTTCTCTCTCTCTCTCTCTCTCACTCACACACACTCAGACTCACCCACACACACACTCACACACAAAACTCACTGCTAATTAAATGGAAGTGCAGTTCCCTGAGTAAGGCGTCTGTCACACTATTTCATGCCCTGTGGCACTTCAATTCTCCCCCCTGCTGTTTGTGTGGCACAGTCTGGCCCAAGCATACCTGCCTCAGCACTGGAACTCTCTCCTCACCTCTCGTCTTCTCTCCTCTCCTCTCCTCTCCTCTCATCTTGTCTTCTCTCCTCTCGTCTCCTCTCGTCTCCTCTCCTCTCGTCTCCTCTCGTCTCCTCTCCTCTCGTCTCCTCACCTCTCGTCTCCTCTCGTCTCATCTCGTCTCATCTTGTCTCCTCTCCACGTCTCTCCTCTCCTCTCCTCTAGTCTCCTCTCTTCTCCTCCCCTTTCGTCTCCTCTCCTCTCCTCTCCTCTCGTCTCGTCTCGTCTCCTCTCCTCTCTTCTCCTCTCCTCTCATCTTGTCTCGTCTCCTCTCCACTCCTCTCCTCTCGTCTCCTCTCCTCTCCTCTCGTCTCCTCTCTTCTCCTCTCCTCTCCTCTCGTCTCCTCTCCTCTTCTCTTGTCTCGTCTCCTCTCCTCTCCTCTCGTCTCCTCTCGTCTCATCTCCTCTCGTCTCCTCTCCTCTTCTCTTGTCTCCTCTCCTTTCGTCTCCTCTCCTCTCATCTCCTCTCCACTCCTCTTCTCTCGTCTCCTCTCCTTTTGTCTCCTCTCTTCTCCTCTCGTCTCGTCTAGTCTCGTCTCCTCTCGTCTCGTCTCGTCTCATTTTGTCTCCTCTCCACTCCACTCCTCTCCTTCCGTCTCCTCTCCTCTCCTCTCGTCTCGTCTCCTCTCCTCTCTTCTCCTCTCCTCTCATCTTGTCTCGTCTCCTCTCCACTCCTCTCCTCTCGTCTCCTCTCCTCTCCTCTCCTCTCGTATCCTCTTCTCTCGTCTCATCTCGTCTCCTCTCCACTCCTCTCCTTTCCTCTCCTCTCATCTCCTCTTCTCTCCTCTCGTCTCCTCTCCTCTCCACTCCTCTCCTTTCCTCTCCTCTCCTCTCCTCTCCTCTCTTCTCCTCTCCTCTCGTCTCCTCTCCTCTCCACTCCTCTCCTCTCCTCTCGTCTCCTCTCTTCTCCTCTCCTCTCATCTCGTCTTGTCTCCTCACCACTCCTCTCGTCTCCTCTCCTCTCGTATCCTCTTCTCTCGTCTCATCTCGTCTCCTCTCCACTCCTCTCCTTTCCTCTCCTCTCCTCTCGTCTCGTCTCGTCTCGTCTCCTCTCCTCTCGTCTCCTCACCTCTCCTATCGTATCCTCTTCTCTCGTCTCATCTCGTCTCCTCTCCACTCCTCTCCTTTCCTCTCCTCTCATCTCCTCTCCTCTCGTCTCCACTCGTCTCGTCTCGTCTCGTCTCGTCTCGTCTCCTCTCGTCTCGTCTCCTCTCCTCTCGTCTCCTCTCCTCTCGTCTCCTCTCGTCTCCTCTCCACTCCTCTCCTCTCCTCTCCTCTCGTCTCCTCTCCTCTTGTCTCCTTTCCTCTCCTCTCGTCTCCTCGCCTCTCCTCTCGCCTACTGTATACCAGTAACAATGCACAAAATCCTCTGAGAACAAGCACTACTTAATTTCATCAAGCGCCATTGTTCTCCTAAAATAGTACAAAAGAAGCCAATGGAGTCTTCTGAGAACGAGTATGTTTAATTTAAACGCAGCAGAACTGTTCCATTGTCCAAAAATAATGCAGTATTTGGAAAGATTGAGCCTAAATGTCACTCCCAAGAATGGTGAATATGTAAGGAAAATAACTGGATGCTAAAAGGAAACAAACAGGAAAGGCAAGTGTAATTCTCAAGGCAGTGAATTTTTGCTTATGTTTTTCAGGAAACCAACAAAACAGCACAAGGAAACCACATAACCAGTCACATGTTGTGCTGGTTTGTTGCGCACTGTAAATAGCAAAAATAGCACTGAAAATACACATAGCTGAAGGAAACTGTGCAAGGTTCTCAAAACCGAGTTTCCATTTTCACATTTGACAAATTGGCAGAGGACTGTATTGAATAAGCAAGTAAACTGTGTGAGACCTAACCAAAAAAAGAAATGCAAAGAGATGGCAACCAAGACTTAGCGACCACCTCCTGACAGGAGACTTGGAGAATGCTCAGACGCTATCGCTAAAAACATTTAATCTAATTTGGTTTTAATGACTTTCTGCGCTCCGCTCTCTGTTTCCTCATTAGGCGCGAGCACGCAGGGGGCCAGAATCATCACTCAAGCTTTTTAAACCATGGCACCACCTGCCAATATCCCCCCCTGCTCGGCTAACCACCAACAGACAGGAAGGAATATTCCGGAACAGTCCAGATATTGCTCCACGGAGTACAGTATCATTCGATTTAGAAATTGACTTGATGCCTGCCTCTAAAACAGCAGTGCAAGTTTTAGTTTTCATCTTTTTGTCACTCACCACAAAGACAAAAGTCCCAAAGATTCACCCTGACAGGATGTATTCCTGTAGTGTTGTTGAAGCAAAATGAAGAGGTGGCATGTGTGAAGATAAGAAGGCGGAAGGGGGGGGGGGTGCATCCGTTTCACACACACTCCTGGAAGCCACATGTTAACGTGAGTCTGATCACACGATCGGGAGAGATATGTCACCTTTGACACCCCGACACCTTCTTCCCACGCCACCACACTCCATCTTCTCTGCCCCCACCGTATCACAGAGCGGCCATGTTCAACGGAGGTGACACTCTGTTGCCAGATAGCATCAGAGCAGAGCAAAAAGGGGGGTGTGGGTTGGGGGTGGGGGAGGGGGATCAAACCAAATGGTGTGCCTTGTAGAAAAAGGCAATGGGAGACAGGAGTGTGAGGGAGAGAGAGTGGGAGTGCCACAGCCTCAGATCTACTGTGACGGGGCGATGCGAGTCTCTGACAGCCTTGGTGGAGAAGAGCGGCAGTGGCTGCTCGACCTGGGTATGTGTGGAAAGGTGCAGAGAAAGAAAGAGAGAGAGAGAGAGAGAAAGAGGGGGGGCGAGAGATAGAGGTGCTGGTGGCTAGACACACCATCTTACCTCGTCCCAACCCAGCAGCAGGCCCTTGATTTCTCTCTCTCTCTCTCTCTCTCTCTCTCTCTCTCTCTCTCTCTCCTACCCACACACACAGTCCTTCCCCCATCCCCTCCCTCCATATGTTACACTTGTGATGCACTTCCTTGACTAGAGAAATGCATTATTTACGCAAAAAGGTGTTGTGGGAGCAACAGAAAGGAGGATGCTTTCTAAAAATGGTCCAAGCTCCGAGAAGAAGAGGATGAGAAAAAAAGAGGAGGAGCAGAGAGAGAGGGGAATGGAGGGAGGGAGAGATGGCGAGTGGACCAGATGATACAGCATAGAACATGAAGGACAGAGGAGCTCTGGGAGGAGAGAGAGAGAGAGAGAGAGAGAGAGACATATGTCTGATGAGACAAGGAGGAACACTCTCCATTATTGATCACCCTCTGTTGGCTTTGCACCAGGATATACACTATAAAAAAACTGGGTTGTTTTTTTTTCCATCCCAGATGCTGGGTTGAGTACGGAGCCCGGGAGAGCTCACTTTTAAGTGATATTTTTTCTGGTCGTGATAATTTGTGAGCACGTTTTCCTTTAATTGAGCCCTCGAAATAATAAAACGTGAGCACGTTTTCCTTTAATTGAGCCCTCGAATTAATAAAACGTGACCCCGTTGTAGGCCTAAATTGAGCTCTCGAAATATGTATTTCGTGCTCACATTTAGTAATTCCCGATATTTTCTCACCGCTCGCTGTGCTGTGGTGGCAACTTCGTGTTACCTTGGCATGGACTAGGCCTACAGCTGTCTGCGACAGTTCATATTGGTAATGTGATGATAACCGCAGCTAATTAAAGCCTTTAGGTGGTCAGGATGGTTTATAGCGGAATTCTCTTTGTAGCAGGGGCACCTGTGGTGTCAACCGCCAGCTATGGAGACCCATAATGGGGAAATTCTACTAGGCTACATAGGCTCCTCGGGCTCTGTTGTAATGACCGGTTTCCACTACCTCTTGGATTGTTGACTAAAGCCTACGTTAACTGTGAGGTCTAGAAGGCAATCGAAGCACACACAGCGACAAGCTCCCAAACAATTACAACACGTAGACCTACTGCTGTTGGTACAAAGGCTACTGCGTATTAGTAGTAGCCTAGTACCCACCCAATACAAGAAGGTTCCCTCTAGCGCCCGATAGGCCTCACCATATAACCCACCCGCACACCGATATGATGCACACAACGAGGTAAGCTTTGATACGGACTATGAAACGGGAGACATAAACAGTGGCGTTCACGATGCTCAGCTTCACAGGCTATGTAGCCCAGCTCACACCGTTCGCGATAAACACCACAGCTCTGCATAAACTTGGACCTTAACAAACACTCAAAACTTCGGCAAACATTCAGCTGGACGAAGATGGCAAGGGGCTTGTGCAAACACACACAATCATCTGCTCTCCCACCTATAGCCTACCTAACAGGGCTATATCCAGGTGCACTGCAATCAATGAGATTCCCCCTACGTCACTACAAGCGACACACCTCCCGGCGTCATTCCCGGGGATACCCCTTGACACCACACTACATTTTTGTGCACACAATTTAATTTCTTCGAGCCCACGTTTTAATTATTCGTGGGTGCGTTTTAGTAGATCGAGATCTCGAATATACTATAACGTGCTCATGTTTACATGTGTCAAGACAATATTGAGTGCACATTTTACAAATTGTGGCCACGTTTAAGTAGGTCGTGCACACAATGTTCTATGACCATG
>NW_027468664.1:12829875-12882375 GCF_046254945.1 Alosa pseudoharengus
GCTATTCCGTCGCCACATTTATAATATTGCTATAAAACCTTCGTTAGTAACAGTCAATACTTTTGCCTGCATCAAATCGTGCATTCGCATTCAGTGCGCTACCATCGGCTTAACATGAGTTATAAGCGTCTTTGTATGCTCATATCTGATTACACTAGACTGTGAATGCATGTATATTTGTAAGGCATGCAAAACTAGATGTACCGCATAGCGGTACAAAATGTGACCGCCACTCAGTCCTGTACATCCGTTCCGCGAAAATAAATCACACTTCAATTTGTCTCCATCTTTTACTCCATCCCCCACTCTTGAAACTTTTGTGTATGCTTGTTTGGCATGCCTGAGTGTGTGTGTGCGGCTGCACAGAAAGTAGCCTACTGGTGCTGAAAAGGTGAATAGATTGTAGAATAGCCAAAGAAGATGTAGCATTGTTATAAAACCTTTAAAATCTCTAAACAATCACAAGTAGGGCAGTTCATCACAGTTCATCCATTGCAACCGTGCAAGCCGTTTTCAACAGCTATCAAAAACAAAGGTCATTTTTGAATGGATGGATTTTTTGTGAATGTTTCTTCTTCTACATAAGATTTTAGTCATCTTTAGTTCATGTGATACTTTATTGTCAATGCACAAATTAAGTAACAGTAGTCTGAAACGAAATGCTGTTTTACATCGAACCAGTGGTGCAAATAACTGACATGTCCAAAAGGGCCTTGATGAAATGCGTCGCTAGACTGTTCATACACATTTTAATGGGCCAAAGTTGAAGAGCTGTTGTCCGTTATTGTTCGTGCAAATATAGGCTGATTCATGTTCCCTTGCATTGTGTAACTGAGGTCCATGGCTAGTCTGGCTTTCACCAGACCAAGCTCAATCTTTTAAGTAATCAAAAAATAAATAGCGGGCAGATCAGGCTGGGTTCACCCAGCCTAGTCCATAGGCACCCGATATTGTTTAATTTTCCGATTGAGATATACACGCTCTGGCTATTCTAAATGCAAAAGGGAGTTATGACAAAACTGTAACTAACAAACTAGATCCTAATAGAAAGCTGTTAGCTTCCCTAAGCTACAGGTAGGCTTATAAGGTAGGCCTATTTACAACATAAATTGTCAATAGGCTATGCTGGCGACACAAATAAAAACTCCTTTGGAAATCAATGGCTTACGTCTTACAGTATCAAGTGGACTTAAACTGCCATATCGTGGCGAAAAGTTGTGATAAAATTCACGCAGCTCCATGAGTCAAGGAAAGCGCAAATGAAGTAGCCACTTCTAAATGGGACCCACTACACAGTAGCTTAAGGTGTGTTGCTAAAGCAGCCATAATGAAATGAAGGTGTCATTGTTTGGATACTTCACACACACGTGCTTTTTAATTTCACAGACTACAACTACCAAGCTGGAATCAAAGCACATCGATTCCCCTCTCACACCCTGCACGCACTTAAAACAAAATAAACAGGCGTCTCAGTCTCACGCATGTATAGGCAAAACTGTATCAGACCGGTGTAACGTTGGTAAATCTTCCATTGCACAGAATGATTTTTGTAGCACGTGCAACAAATGACAGTCGAAAGATACAATTACAGTGCTGCTATCAATTTGCTTGGTATAACCGCATTTATAGTTTTCTACAAATGCAATCAATCAAATTGGCCTCCATCACTCAACCAACGCTAACGGTAACAAAACCAAGCATGTCCGATAAACATCCTCAGATTTATTTCGGCTTCAAGAAGAAATGGGAATTACATTTCATGTGAACATCGTCCTATCCTTATTAGACGTTCTCTGCGGTAAACTACAGTCCTGTAGGAAGCGTCCATTGTTTTTCCAACCCACTTTTAACCTCCAACAAAATTACGTCTCACTGCAACGATGCACCATCTAGTGGACAAACGACTACTTATCGCCAATACTGGAAATGCAGCCATGATGATGATGATGAATATTTGGCTTTCTTTTAATCCTACTGAATTGGTAATTATGAATCGGCCGTTCTAATACCGATAGTATGTGGGTGCCTGTGTGTGTGTGCATGTGTATATGTGTGCACCGCCATCTACAGGCCAATTAGTGTACAGTCACTAAATGTACACATAACCTAATTTTTTTTAGACCCCCCCATGGATGAAATTCTATGAAACTTGGCATACCCCCAGAGAATGCCAGGTCAATCATACGCATAAAATTTGATGCAGTTCTGAACATCTTAACTGAAGATAGGGGCGATTAAAGCAGAATAATATTGCATTTTCATTTTTTACCGGGGGGGTGCAAATCACAAATGAGTGATTATGGGCCAGGTTGATGTGGGCCCTTGAGACCAACATACCATAAAAGATTCTTCATCCTCGGTGCCACGGTTCAGGTAGTTATTTAGGAAAAACTGCTTTTTTTGCGGTTCGGGGGGGCCCAGCACGGGGGGGGAGTGGTCCCCGGGGACGAAACGAAATTTTTCTGTAAAAGTCTAGTGGGGCTACATACCCACCAAATTTCATGTGCCCCGGTGGTTCGGTATCCCGGGTATCGCTAGCGGCGGTCATAATAAATGAATGACACACTGGCACTAGCCTACGCACAAATTAATGTAAACTTACACCGCAATTCCCTAATAACTTAAGTTCTCTCGCGTCACTGACAGTAGCTAGAATGCATTAAAAAACACCTGGAAAAACAGTGTTCAGTCCACCAATAAGCTATCGGCGCTGCGCAACACCAGTTGTGATATTTATCCTACAGACTGTAATCGTAGGTAATGTCATGTATGAAAAATAGTATTGTAAGGCAATACTATAAGTGTCACGTCCAGGGCAGCTGAGGTGTGGCGATGACATCATCGATATGTAAGTAGGATGTGCGGTTTCGCGGTCCAAACGTATTCAAAAGGGCTACGGTTTCAGATTTTTCCACTCTGGGACCAGGTTTCAAAAAAGTGCGGTTTCGGGCAGTGCGTTTACAGGATTTGTTTGGACGCTCGGTCAAGATGAAGCAAAACCTCTGCGTTTAACCCAAAAAGCGTCTCTGTGTGGACGGGCCCTGTGTGTGTGTGTGTGTGTGTGTGTGTGTGTGTGTGTGTGTTTATGTTCAAACATCTAAGAATGTCTGTATGTCTTTATGTCTGTGTGTGTGTGTGTGTGTGTGTGTGTGTGTGTGTGTGTGTGTGTATGTTCAAACATCTAAGAATGTCTGTATGTCTTTATGTCTGTGTGTGTGTGTGTGTGTGTGTGTGTGTTCAAACATCTAAGAATGTCTGTATGTCTTTATGTCTGTGTGTGTGTGTGTGTGTGTGTGTGTGTGTGTGTGTGTGTGTGTGTGTGTGTGTATGTTCAAACATCCAAGAATGTATGTATGTCTTTATGTGTGTGTGTGTGTGTGTGTGTATGTGATTAATGGATTAGTTGTCAGCTAGTGAATTAATCACCAATAATATAAAAAAAGTATTGCTGTAGAAAGGACTATCTGCACACTAGCGTCCCTTTTACTTGTTTATTTAGACTATCACTAGAAGTTACGTTTTGAGCCTCACACTCTTCATCAGACTTGTAAATTCACAGACCATCGCCATATTTAAATAGTTCACCAGGTCACATGACAAATCAAATCATACAGATTAAGACAGTGTAGAAAATAAAATATATATATATGCTGTACATACTACAATGTACAAAACATTGTAATAAATACTTTACTTATTTATAAATACAACTTAACTTATTCCTCTGTGACACAAAGCAAAAAAAAAATCTTTAACCTGTTAACAAAATCCTGTGATCATAATAAGTCTTTAGACATCATCTTGGGCTTTAGGAAACATTTTTTTCACAATTTTCTGACATTTTATTGATCTAAAAACTAAACGATAACAATTAGCAGATAAATGGACTATGAAAATAATTATTAGTTGCTGCCATAGTGTCCATGTATCTGTTTGGTGTGTGTGTGTGTGTGTGTGTGTGTGTGTGTGTGTGTGTGTGTGTGTGTGTGTGTGTGTGTGTGTGTGTGTGTGCTTGTTTGCATGCATGCAGTGTCTGTGTCTGTATGCACACATTTATTTGTGTATGTATGTGAGTCTGTGTGTATGGGACATTGCTAATGACAGTAGAAGGTTACTCAATTTGTCTTCCGGCAATGCCTTTTAAAGCTATATAAAACACAAACACACACACACACACACACACACACACACACCTCTACCCCCATCCCCCTAAACTGCCAGGGATCACAGGAAGAACTGTGAACAACAGCTTGACAACATCAGGAGAAAAAAACAACACCCTCTGAGTAGAGAGGAGTCCAGCATATAGGACATGTCAGAATACACTTCCTGAATCCATACATGTGTAAGGATGTCCAGGCAAAACACATTGAAGAAAAAGAAGAAGAAGAAGAAGAAGAAGATGTAGTCAGTATGTTTTCTTTCTACGTGCGTACTGTCGTAGTTTGCCTTCAGTGTGTGATTAGGATGTCGAGTATCTCGTCTCTCAAGATCAACAGCGAGTGGTGGAACACATTCAAAACTGTCATGGAGACAAGTCGCTGCTGTTGCATAGCAACCCTGTGCTTGTTCATCCTGCAGTGGAACTCGCCACTGTTCTCATGGCTGAGTGATGATGCCATTGGCACTGCACTCAGCATCTTATTTAGAGAAGGTTTATTATGTGTGTTCAGATTGGTTCAGACACATGCAGGGGTGATAGCTATTATCTGCTAACCCGGTATATTGAAGGTTGTGTCTTCAAGCTAACACAATTACAGTATGTGTGTAAACAGTTTTGCAGGTTTTCCCGAAAGGAAAATAATATTCTGGGTCAAATGTGCAAAGAAAGTGCTAATTTCTATGCGCAGAAAGCTATGCTGTGCTTTGCCATATTGCGTGGAATTTACTAAGCTGTCACTTCATTATGTATCGTAACACTCCTAATTATCACCACTTTTGTTCGGAAATTCTAAAACAACAATGTTTTTTCACACTTCAAAATAACATTTGCTAAATGAACCTTACATTTTTCAGTAGCCATATGTGTAGATTTGAACAAAATCTGGTTTGGTTCTTAACGGGAGCATTTACTGCCTGAACTATCCGATTTTATTTACCACGCTCGGAGTTATAATGCTGGCCTGATGGGTAGCCTGTTTACGCCGTTTCAACGGCACATGAACGGTTAAACCGAGAATTCTCGTCATGAAATTAAAATTCCACTGGAGCTCCAAGCGGATGTGTACCTTACAACACTGTTAACAGCTCTTCGAGTCACGGTAAAATGTCATTTTAGGTACATAGCTAATTTAGATACACCTATGGTGTGGGTGCTTGCGTTTCTTTAGGATTCCGCCGTCTTGGTTTGTATAGAAATGGATATTAAGTGACACACACATGAAAGACAGCGGACATACGGGACCGACGGTAATAGGGGGAGTTCCGATAAACAGTGCTCATCACTGTCCCCGCCCCCTCTACAATGCAAATTGTGTGGCCACAGCTGGACCACAAGCGCAGTTGAGTGGGAAGTAGATGTTGTGAAAGTGAAAATACGATATTGTAACAATTTGATAGCGACACACACAGTTGTCCAATCAAAAGGTTTATTCACTGAGAACGAGAGCAGGGATACAGACACAGAACACAATACACACGGGGCAGGTCAAGCACGCACACACACTACACATACAGGGGAGGACGCAGCCCCCCACACAAAAACCCCCAAATGTTCGCTCTCGTATCCCAGGATGCCCTGTGCAGGAGAACGCTAACAGTCTTGTGCGCCGACGTTACAATATTATAAAAGCAAACACAAGCTAAGGTTTATTTTGACATTGTACAATGAAGAAAAGTGATGCTCTGAATACTGATTCTGTCTCTGAAAGTTTCTCTAATTGACACATTTAACCGCAATTTGTATTGCACCTGCTTTTAGCAGGCAGAAGTTTTTCACTGCAAGACAGACGTGCGCTGTTTTCATACATAGCATATACCTAATCAATTGCTATTAGCACTTGTCCTCCCTTGTGTTTGCACATTACACTTTTCCCTCGCCCTCCCATATATGCATTTGCATCAGTAAGACAAGCACAGATAGCCATTCTGCACTCCAGTGGCATGCAAAATGTGCTTTGATCCACATGTGATCAGTTTTGTACGATGCCATGTTTGAAGGTGCACAAAACGTCAGAAACTGGTAGTAGTTTGGCGGTAATTCTTAGTACATCTAGGCTTCTGTGTTTCTACTGGCATGTGCAATGTACAGAGCTGATAAATACAAATATCCGAATGTAGTTTCTGCTAATACAAAAGGCATAACTACCATGTGCTGTACCGAATTGGACACTTTGCTGGAATCATTTTTTCTCCTTGTCACTCTCACCTTAGGTGGTTCAAGGAGATTCAGGCTCTAAATCAAAAAAGTCGATACCACCATGATCTTAGCTACAGTACATGAACACACTCTCTAGGTTTGAGACAGCAGCTGTGCTCGTCCGTGATTCCCCATGGCTTCCCACAGGCTACACTTCACAGCATGGCCTGTTACACACACTCTTCTGAGTAGAGCCCGCCATCGAATCCTGGAGACTTTTCTTCACGTCATCAAGTAAACTGCAGGAGTGTGACAAGAACTCCTGAAAATTGATTGTCTGTTCAAATTAAACATCAACATACTGTAATTTTGTCTGAATCACAGACTCCATTCACTTTAATGTATTTACTGAAACAGAGAATTTCATTCAAAGTACAATTAGATTGCTGGTTATATTAAGTGCACAAGTAAAAATGTACTTTTGATGGTAAGGGAGAATGGTGGATATTGAACCAATAACCTTGGGCATTGTTACTGTAACACAATCCTCTCCAATGGCACAACAGTATGCTTAGTTACACACCCTCTTCTGTGCTCCCATGCTCGCGCACTGTATATGAAGTCCACATAACACAGCAGTTCTCCACTGCCAAAAACAGCTGTGCTTCTGTAACCTTTACTGCAGCATATCTATTGAATCACATGTACATTCATTTAAAGGTCAGAGGTGTGTGTGTGTGTGTGTGTGTGTGTGTAGGGGGCGGTGGGTGTGCACAGGTAAGAGAGAAAGGAAATCTAGAGAGTCTACAAAAGTATATTTGTCTCCCCCACACATTTATGTTTTCTGTGGGAAATCTTTCAATCGGATGACTCAGCAATTGGAAAGGTACAGATTAGAAACTCTGACCCAGCAATGTGTGTGCGTGTGTGTGTGTGTGTGTGTGTGTGTGTATGTATGTGTGTGTGTGTGTGTGTAAGGTGACCGTGTGTGGGTAGCCCTTATTAACCCATTATTAGCACATCACACATACACACACACACACACACACATGCACACACAACAGAGATTGCAAAGTGTACATGTTGACACAATAAGTATCATTTATGCATTACACACACACACACACACATGCACACACAACGGAGTTTGCAAAGTGTACATGTTGACACAATAAGTATCATTTATGCATTACCAGACCGTATCAAAGTTGAGCAATGAAAAACAAAAAAAATCTAACAAATATCATCATCATCAACCGTTTTTTATTCAGGGAGAAATTTATTTTCTCCCTAAATATGACAGAACAATGTGAATGGTTAATTTATGGTTAAAGGTACATTGAATTACTTTTCAGTGTGCATAAACCTCATCTCATCCACATGTTATGAGAAGCATACAGTGCTGTGTTATTGGCCTGGGGGCTGTAATCTGGTAATTTGCAGGAGCCTTTCAGAAGGTCTGTTCTGGTGGCCAGCTATCAAACAGACAGCACTGCTATGCTCATTGTGTTATTGTGGGAGGTCAGGACCACAACCTGAGATAAGATGAGTGCACAATACACACACACACACACACACCTTATGCATCCATGCTCAGCTCATACGTGATCTTTAACCCCATATCCTCTCATCTATACACTTCAACACTACACAGACACTTCAAGGTCAACCTTAATGGAAACTGAGTGGTCTGAAAAGGCACACACAGAGGCCAGGTAAAAAAAAGGCTTTAAAATAGAGTGAGAGAAAGAAAAGGTGAAAAGAGCAAGAGAGAGAGAACGAGAAATAGAGAAAGATGCTGCAGCATCAATTCCTCCACCAAATCCTCTTTACTGTGTACACCCACTGAAGGGTGGGTGGCCATTTTGTTTCACGTGTCCTTCCCCAAAGCCCAGGGAACCGAATTATAAGTGTTATGAAAGTAAAAAAACAAAAACAGAAAAGACATTGAATAAAGAAGAGAGAAAGGGATTGAGAGAGAGAGAGGGAGAGAGAAAGGTGGAGGGTTCCATGTCAGTCATAAAAACACTGCTGAGGAAGGGACTCTGGCACCCGTTGACGACGTCTGCTCTTTTTCCATAATGCACTCAGTGGCCTGACAAAACGAGCTTGAAAAACGAGCGGCTTGAGTAACGAGCATCTGGCATGACAGCATAACTGAGTCTCTCTCTCTCTCTCTCTCTCTCTCTGAAGTTTTACAAGAGTTCCAGCGTCTGTAATGTGCTCTGGTACATGACTGGAGCAATATGGATCAGTCCATTAAAATCCGCACACACATGCTCTCACTCACATATAGATGGAGGGGAAAAAAATGAAAAATAAAACTTCCACAGAGTGAAATTAATATTATGTAAATGGCTGAGCGTCAGAGTCCCATGTGAAATGGCATTTCATTAATTTTTCTGGGAGCTTTGACATAATTGCGAGCGCTAAATGTGTGATCGCTCCACAAATGCTCACCCACAGGGCCTCTGACATTTATTGAGTTTCACCTCCTCTGTTCACTGCAGAAGAGACGCCGGTAAGGGAGAGAGGTAGGAAGGGAAGAAGGAGAGCTGAGAGGCAAGAAAGTGAGAAAGGGAGAGAGAGAGAGAGAGAGAGAGAGAGAGTGGTAGAAGGAGAGAACGCAAATCAGAGGGGAGGATGAGCAGCGAAGTGAGAGATAGAGAGACGTATAGGATGAAAGGAAAGAAAGAGAGGACCAAACCAAAGTGTGGATGAACAGAGAGATAAGACAAAGCGGGAGAAGTATGTAGAAGATAAAGAAAGAAGGGAACAGAGAGAGAAAAGAGAACACAGAGAGAAGAAGAGAAGAGAGAGAGAAAGAGAAGTTATGTGAAGGGAAGAAAAGAAGTGAACAAATCAGACTAGGATGAACAGAGAGGAGAATGAGAGAGAGAGAGAGAAATAGAGCAAAGGGAAAGAAAGAAGGAAAGCAGCTGGAGGAAAGATGAACGGAGAGTTTATGCATGAATGCTGCACTGCCTGGAATACGAAGATTTAATTGACAGGGCATTTAATTATGAAGTTTTTTTTTTTCATGCGACCAATTACCTTTTCAGAGAGTCTATATTTTCTGAAGTATCTGAAGTATCAGGGCCACTCTGCTCTGCTTGAAGGCAGAAGGGATTTCACCCACTCTCAGAGAAGAATATGAGTGACTACGAACGAGAGAGCGAGCACGCAAGCAAACTCACACAGCTGGGAACTCGAGAGATGATCCGGCCCTGATCTGGCTCCCAGCTGGGCCGGTACCGGCAACTGTGTTGGCAGAAGGGAGCGGAGAGCGAGATGGGGGGCGGGGGGGGGGGTTAAAGAGAAGAGGCAATGAAAAGCGTGAAAAGGAGTGATAAGAGGAGGGGGGTGAGAGAGGGAGAGTTCGTGCTGTGTGCATCTGGGTTGGTTGTCCGTGGCCTGTCTCGTTTCAGATGAGACACACATCTGTGCGTTTGTATCTCGCTCGGCGTGTGCCCTCCTCGTCTATTAAACTGTTTCCAATAACAATCAAGCCGCTTCCTTCACACGGAGTTTCATGCATTTACAAAGCAGGCGTGAGCGATTGATTGACTTGCGATGCCTACAGCTCAAAACCATTGATTAATAATCCTAGCATGTTAAACTGTAACCTGGAGAAAGCAATTGCTCAAAAATTGTTTCTATGAACAGATGCACACATTCCTTGTAGAGAAATACATATGCAAGTGACATAAACACACACACACACACACACACACACGCATGCATTGACAATACATAAAACAATGAACACTGAATTGCCAGACATAGACAAGTAAAGACAAGTGCAAAATCTCTTTCTCTCTCTCTCTCTCTCTCTCTCTCTCACACACACACACACTCACACACACACAAACACACACACATACACACACACACACCCATACATCACCAATCTATTCCACCAGCATATCATATGTCTCCGGGCATCTCTGGTGTTATCATGCTCCTAGTCATGCTAGATGCCATGCTCTCCCAGTGACAACAGTCATTATCGCCAACATGGGGGGTCGTGACACCCCCTACTGGGGAAGACCGCCGAGCAGCAGAAACTAAAGGTCACGTCAAGGCAGGCTGGTACAGGATATTGTGGGGACAGCCACCAATAGGGAAATTAGGTGTGTGTGTGAGAGAGTCTGTGTGTGTGTGTGTGTGCATGCGTGTGTGTGTGTGTGTGTGTGTGTGTGTGTGTGTGTGTGTGTGTGTGTGTGTGTGTGTGTGTGTGTGTGTGTGTGTGTGTGTGTGTGTGTGTGTGTGTGTGTGTGTGTGTGTGTGTGTGTGTGTGTGCGTGCGTGCGTGAATGTGTGTGTATGTGTGTGTGTGTGTACACAGCGTATGAAAGAGAATGTGTGAATGTATGTGTGTGTGTTTGAATTCATGGATGCATACTGTACTGTACCTTGCTTCCTAACATATAAAATGTTTAGTTGACCTCTCAGCATGACGCAAAACATTGCAGTCTTTTGCACAGGCAAAAGGGGAAAAGCTGTTAGCCCTGCCTTTACCATCGCCAGGGTCAGTCTGCGTTCAGTTTGACTCTGGAGGGTAAACTCAAAGGGAATAGATAAATTCGGCAAAGAAAAGGAGAACAGAGTTCTTTTCCTCCATCTCTACTGTTCTTCAAAGTTCCTTCCTGTTCCCCCTGTTCTCACCACCGGTTCTGTGGAGCCGTGTACGCCCATTATTCTCTTTCAATCAGAACACTCAGGCACTTCAACATCACCTTTGGGGTACAGTCTGCACAGAGGTAGATTTACTGAACCTCTTTCAACAAGCCATTTGGAAAATGGACAATAGCACATCCATGCCACTGGCTGCTGGCTTAGTAAGAAGGCTCTATAAAGTCACGTCAAGTCAAGTCAAGTCACGTTTATTTATAAAGCACTTTAAAAACAACAACAGCTGACCTGGCAAGCGCTGGACAGGCAAGTTAGAACGACTTGGTAGACAACAAAAAAGACAACAAAAAGTGAGGATAACAATAATTACAGGCAAACAAACAAATAAATACATAGGACAATCAGACTGTGTTAAATGCCAGGGCATAAAATGGGTTTTTAGGTGAGATTTAAAAACACTCAAGGAGGGAGCCAGGCGTATATGTTGGGGCAGCTCGTTCCAGAGCTTTGGTGCAATCACTGCAAAAGCCCGGTCCCCTCTGCTCTTTAGCCTAGAACGAGGCACAACCAGCCGGAGTTGGTCAGCAGACCTAAAAGCCCTAGAGCAGGGGTTCCCAAACTTTTCCACGACAAGGCCCCCCAAATACCATTAGGTTCTGGCCAAGGACCCCCGTGATGTGTTATTAAACCCATCGAGAATACTACGGCAAATGTAAAAATACATTAAGCTAATCCTAATAATTATTTTAGCCACAAACACTTCGCGATGGAGCATACAGTGTGTAAAAATTGTATTTGGGGCTTGTATATGAGAGCTATCACTCTACTATTATTCCCAGTCATTATCATGGAAAATATAATGTTCAGATATGCGACACATTATCATAATGGCATTGTATAACAACCTAGTAATAAGTATATTTAAAAATGTTCAAATGTATTTATTTGTTGCTTTTATTTTTCCTCCTTTTCCTTTCCTTCCCCCCAGGGGGCCCCGGCCCCCACTTTGAAAACCACTACCCTAGAGGATGTCTGCACCTTCAGGTCTGCTATGTACAGTGGGGCCATGTAAAGATTTAAAAACAAATAAAATAACTTTAAAATGTATTCTTAAACTGGACAGGGAGCCAAAGAGATACAGTCATGAAGTCCCACTCTTTTACGCCTTCATCGGGCAAACCGCATGTCACAAAGTGAATCTGGCCTGCTTCAGTATGAAATCAGACTGAGCTACATCTGTTCAGTGGGCTAGAATGGAATGTGTACACAGGGATGCAAATGCATTGTTATATAATAACAATAATGAATGTCAATTGGATTTAATTGAATTTATTTGTTTATACCATGTTCAACATCATTGACCATAGACATAGTCCCTTTACGTGCACACCCTAGAGTGCACGGTGACGCTTGAATGGAACAAATCCTCTTTAAACTGTTTTTGTTGCTGCACTCTCAGCACTTTGGTATAATTTCCATCAGGACACCCAAAGTTTATATGGTGCATTAGTAAGATTAGCTATCCTTTGTTGTTGTATTACAGTGTTCATAATGGGTAACATTATTGCCATTTATATAACTGCATAAATACACTGCTTCTAAATACTTCTTCCACAATTTCATAAAAAGCACCTTACTAAGCACCGAAGTACTTGCAAAGTGTGACGCACAAAGCACTAGGATTTAATAACAGCGCAGCTGAATTTACAACATCCCTAAAGAACCAGAGCAAAGAGCACCAAGGAGCAGAAGGCGGCCCTGGCCATTACACATAAGGCATTTTTAAAAAGGTCAGCTAGGACGTGTTAGTGTAGCAAAGATGTTTTAACCAAGGGGTGCCTTGGTTTGGAGGCTTGACCACACACACACACACACACACACACACACACACACACACACACACACACACACACACCATGCTCTGAGTGCTCGGGAGACGTGCACGTTTATTACAAGACCAATTTGTCCTTGCTTAACGTGGTGTAAAAGGGGGGCGGGGTGGGATGAAGTTACATGAGAGAGTATTTAGTAAGCACTCTGAGAAGACCCCTTACAGGGATACTAATGATGATGGCTTGATTAAAAAAGAAAAAGTGTATACGCTCCAAAGACACCTCCAGGAAGAGTACACAGTCTGCAGTAAAGTTTCAAACAAGAGCTGACTGTTCAAACTCCGGTCCAGTGGGCTCTTACATTGAGGTGAGGTCAGTGGTGTGATGCAGGTTTGACCAGTCCATTGTACTGAGTGACCAATTGGAATTTGAAAACCGTGAGCACAGAACCACTAGCTGCTGTAGCTCCTTAACTGGAAGGAACAGTGTTATTCCCGTACAATAATGTCTAAGCAGTTATAAATCAGATTTTTCATTTTTTTTTGCACAATGAATATGTCATATGAGTAGGTATTAGCTGTAACCTTTTGGATGACTATTTCAAGGCACAAAGGATGAAGTCCCGCTGTGTGTGTTGACAAAAGGATGCAGGTAAGTTTAATTTGAACAAACTCCCAGACGTTCTGGGCATTGGTGCATGATGGAATGCCAGTTTGAATTGTCTCTCTCTCTCTGTGTGTGGGGCTGTTGTATTCTGACACTTGTTTTCGTTGCAAACTTCCTAACTGGAGTGGTTGTCGAGCAGTTTATAAAATGTGGAGTGTGAGTTGAGGTGAGTGTGTGTGTGTGTGTGAGAGAGAGAGAGAGAGAGAAAGAGCGAGAGAGAGAGAGAGGGAGAGAGAAGATGAAAGTCTGAAATAAGATCGGCTGGATGGTAAACACCTTGTCTTGTGTGCGTAAACCCCATTGTTTGCCCCACCAGTGGGTTGAACACATTCATAAATCATCTTCGGCTCTCTCTCTCTCCTCCTCTTCCTCTTCATCCCAATTCACTCGCCTTCTGCCTCTCCTCTTTATGGGATGAAACAGGCTCGCTAGGGCATATATGGGCAGGAAGTGCACACACACACACACACACACACACACACACACACACACACACACACACACAGATATGTACACACATACAATGACACACATAAACTAAGCACACTCACACATGCATACATACATATACTGTACATACGCACACAAACCCAGACATACTCTCACACATGCACATAAGCAAAATCATTCTCACACTCTAACTCAACACATTGACTCTCTCTCTCTCTCTCTCTCTCTCTCACACACACACACACACACACACACACACATACAATGACACACATAAACTAAACACACTCACACATGCATACAAACATATACTGTACATACGCACACAAACCCAGACATACTCTCACACATGCACATAAGCAAAATCATACTAACACTCTAACTCAACACATTGACTCTCTCTCTCTCTCTCTCTCTCTCTCTCTCTCTCTCTCTCTCTCTCTCTCTCTCTCTCTCACACACACACACACACACACACACACACACACACACACACACACACACACACACACACACACACACACACACACCCACACACACAAACAGAGCAACTGAAGAGATTTATCCACTTTTTTCTGTGTGTGGCTCAGCAAGAGATCAGACAGCAGGCTGTCTTGCCGTGAATGCCTCTACCATACATCTTTCTCCTATACAGTATACACTCACAGCACCAGCTGTGCCCCCACCCGCACCCCCACCCCCACCACCAACCCCACCCTCCAGACATCAAAACAAGCTGACTTCTAAGCGGTGCTCCATGGGCACCCTTCATGTCTCCTCTTCACCCTTAAACTTCTTATATGGGATTTACGTCTGCTCACTTCAGCCATACTGTCTGCTGCACAGCCCAGGACTGGTGAAGCATGCTGTGGGGTGGCTATGCAGAGAACTGTAGGCCTGTCAGAGTCTTTACTTCCACCAGGTCAACTAAGGAGGGAAGAAGAAGACCAGGGGGAAATATCTCCATAGGAGTTTTGCTGAGTGTAAACGTTTTATAATAGTGTTTCAAATGAACATATCCTCATCTCTTTTGATTATTACTTTGAATTACAAAGATTATTATTTTGAATTACAGCATTACTAGGCCTAGATAATTCATAGTTTCATATAGTTTATGATGGAATATTCACATTTGTAAAGGGTGCCTAACTTAAAAATTCTCCACTTTGGTCTGTCATAGGGGGAAAGAGATGTTTACTTTTATTCGGTCTATAATGGCAATAAAAAACCTACCTAGTGCTACTCATGGAGATGGAGTCCTCATGGGGCCCTTGCACTTATACTGTGAGCCGCACTTGCAGTGACCGTGGTGCTGATCATTGCTGGCGTGCTTAAGAGAGCAGCAGAGGCAACCCTGCCTCTCAATGAAGGAAACCAGTGTCTCACTTGAGTCTTCTGACATGCATGTCCAGCTCCATTGAAATCAAAGCAGCGCTGCGGCTCTGTGCCAGCGCTCCACTACGCTCTGATTACAATTTAATGGCGACTCCTTGTCGGCGTTACCTTTAACCTGACAACGCCACGGCACGCCTCTCGCGCCCGCGCGTCAAACAACATCTGGGGTTTCACGCATGACTGACGCCCCCCGTCCCGTCCCGTCCCGTCCCGTCCAGCGCATGGCATCGCCGCAAGATCCTCTGTTCCCCGACGCCCTGCGGCAAGAGGCCCGGAAGGTTCCGCGGTATGAATGATTCACGGCGGCTCCATAATACATGCGCCGTAATTCCTACTCAGATTCCCTCTCCTCCTCCTCCTCCTCCTCTTCCTCCTCCACCCTCCAACAGAGGCACAGACGGCTGTGGAGATTGAGAACAGGTGTGCGACAAGGGCCCTTCTTACCTCCAAATAGCGTGTCCGATGAGCAGGTGCGTTGTATAATTCATCTGTGTTTCATATTTAATGGGGAGTGGGAAGAGAGTTGTGCCAGGCACCAGATTTATTTATTTAAATTGTCCTTTCTTTCCTCATTTTTCCGTGGCGGCTGCTGATAGTCAAGCCCACCTGACGAGTCCTGACGGCTTCATTTGCTCTGATTTTCCCATTTTATCCTCCCTTGTGTGTGTGTGTATGTGTGTGTGTGTGTGTGTGTGTGTGTGTGTCTGTGTGCTCTGTGTGTAGACGGAAAACAGCATAGGCCCTGGTCTGTTTACCCATGTTTGGCTACTAATAATTAAGGCTTTCAGAGAGATGTGGAGACCTGGTTCCCAAATCAGATGGGTTGCAGGAGAAAAACCTAACTGTGCCATCGTCCTCAAATGCTCGTACTCAGCATGTGTTTCAAGTGTGTGTGTGTGTGTGTGTGTGTTTGTTTGGTTGGTTGTGTGTGAAATGTGAGATTCAAGTGCAGCTTTGAATTACTGCATTTTGAAGCTGAGGCTCTGAAGACTAGATTAAAGAGAAAGAATGCCATATGACACACACACTCTCTCTCTCTCTCTCTCTCTCTCTCTCTCTCACACACACACACACACACACACACACACACACACACACACACACACACACACCTATCCCTTTTCCCCTGTGATTTGTACCCATCCCATGTTACACAGATGATCTCATTAGAGTTTTTGCAGTGGGGAAGTCTACAGGAAGCTCTCGCTCTAGTGCTTCTTCTTGATCCCATTGATGCTGGATCAGTCAGTGTTGCGTCGCAGATACACAGGGTGACGTGTGTGTGTGTGTGTGTGTGTGTGTGTGTAGCCCAGACAGCAACACAAACAGTAATTAAAAGCTTGTTTATGTTTGTTCCGTGCTAATTTCCGTTGAGAATTTACGGCGGCGGCAAATCTGACACCTAGAGAACAAACCACGTGTGAGGCAAAAACGTCGGTGGTGAACCAGGAAAAGGCAGCTGAGCTATTTTTTTTCCTGCTTGTCCTACAGCAGGGGGGAGTTGGGGGGTGGGGGCTCGGGGTGGGGGAGGGTGTAGGATATTAAAGTTGATCACGCATAAGACGAGGAAAGATAGTTGTGCTGATTTTTAAAGAAGCCAATTGTGATCAAGCAGGAACCCTGGCACTTGTTTACACACACACACACACACACACACACACACACACACACACACATGGAAATACATAAGCTCACATGTACTCACTCTGATCCTCACACATTGAAATCCCCCCACATCGAAAATATCATGAAAATAACATGACAGTTCAACCTCAAATCTCAAACTGAAGCTGTCACCAATTGCAAGAATGTCCTTTTATCTCTACATTAAGTACACTCAAATGACAGAATAATCAATGAATGTGTTGTTACATCTTTTAAAGGAGAGAGGATATAGAAAGCCTTTTTTACATGATGTGCCAAGATAGTATGCTTTAAAATGACCCAGCTGACCTAAGTTGCCCTCAATATGATCAGATGCTCGCAATAGCATCCACGCACCTAACACACCGGAACTATTAAGTCCATAACCCCCTCCCCTTGCATTCATTGTTATGTTATTGTCGTTAGTGATATAATTACAGTAGTTTCTTACACATTTAAGTGCACTATTTAGTAAAACATGCGCACGATTTACTGTAGCAAAACGTGCATGCTGCAATCTCACATTGCTGCCCTGAGGAATCAGTTTAGCCACATGCAGCAGGGAAGGTGATGGATCCCGGAAGTACTGTATACCCAAAGTGGAGAAGTAAGAGGGCCAGTTCGCTTGGAGGATGAGCAGGAGGTGTTTGATGAACCTTATCCTTTCCAGCCGAAATATCCTGTGCCACATGCCCCTGGACCACAATTGCTGGAGCCCAGACTGCATGGAAGAATGAAGTGACACTGATGATGTTGAACAATTGTGGTGTCTAATTCTGATTAACTGATTCAAAGATGTGTTAGCTTTAATTAATTCAAGAACATTGGTTCACGAAGCAAGCTGATCTCATGTTGTCACTTGTTTGTGTGAACTCAGAATAGAAAACATCTCCTGTGTCTGCTTTGCCAAATTAGGTGATACATATGTACCTAAGTCTTCATTCTATTTTGACTTCTACTGACCTCTGACCCCACTGACCAAATGCTTTGGATGACCAGTTACTATATGCTAGTGGAGGAATACTTCTGGAGCCAAGCCTATTTATGTTTAGCTAAAATTACCCCTGCTGTTTCACCCCACCAACCTCAGAATGTTTTCACAAACTTAAGAACTTTTTTATAAAAACACCACACACTATCTGATAATCTTTGAGCGTGTTGCAACAGCTTGCCGGTGGCCAAAAGCAGACCTGACGCTTCATCTTGTACCTCTCCTAACTGGGAAAGCCAAGAGCGCCTATGTCCATATGGATAGGGGGGGGTGTTATTTCATGAAAATGTTCAGATTCAACTTTAGCCCAGATTTTCTAATGCTCCCATGTCTTGGGAATACATTGATGTGAAAAAATTTCAAATCAAGCCCGAAAACCCCCCCCTACCCTGAAAATTACTTTTTGAACCCTGAAAATGTGTGTTTTTTGCCAACTTTCAAAGTACATAGTGGATTTATGTTCATGCTGGGTCCTTTAAAGGTATTTCATGTGGCATGCAATGCCGTAAGAGCACTTTGCACTACAAAGGGTATAGTGTCAAGGTCATATTTTAGGTCAAAGGTCACAAAAATGGCTCAAAATGCCTATTTTTTGCAAAAAAACACACAATATTCTAACATTTTGTTAAGTTCAATGTAGAGAAATATTCATTATGGGCCCTTTGATGGTCTTTAATGTGGTATGTCATGCCATGAGAATAGTTTGCATTATAAAATATCCTATTTCAAGGTCATATTAAAGGTCAAAGGTCACCCAAAATGATCCAGAATTACATTCAATAAGAAACATTAAGCCGAGATAATTACAATGCACAATGTAAAACAAAGTTGACCTCAGTCATAATGTTCTGCATGGTTCACTTCAGCTTGAGCAGTGGAGATGTTTTATGAGCAGATTTACGCAAATGCTGATAACTTCTCTATCACTGTCATTGCTGTCAGTGTCCGTGGCAACGTGTACTTTTCTCCTTTTGGACTGGAGTTGCTCAGTTGCAGGGTTGTATGTATCATCAAAGTCCTTTTAGGCAAGTACCTCCACTCGGCGGCCATATTGCAACGCTTTTTGGGCACTCATTGGGCATCCTATTTGGCAGAAATGCGCGTGCGCAAGGCTTCATGACACCAACCTTGCTCCAGCGGCGAGTTCACAGCACATGATTGGCACGATGTCTTCACAACACACCATAAGATTGGCTCAATGTATTCACATCACACCACATGATTCGCTCAATGTATTCACATGTCGACGTTTTGCCGAGGAAGGGGTGGGATATGTGTAGACAACGGCCACGTTGGCGTTACAAACTAGCCCCATGCATTTCTATGGAGGATTTTTTGAGTGCTGTGTCTCCTCATTAGAAAGTCTCTGGTATCATCTGCTGTATTTACCTGCTCTGAGATACTATCAGTAGATTCAGTGGTGGTCTCTATGGTTGTCTCCCCCATAGCTTCTTCGTATGTTGACCCAACCAATGCTGTATCAGCCCTCTTCCGTTCCTCTTCCTTGTTCTGCATGGCCTGCAGGGCCTTTTCCCTCGCATTCTTTCGTTCCATTGTTCGCTCCCACTTTCTATCAACCTGCTCTTCACAGTAACCTTTGCGGTCATTACGCATGGAATGCAAGAACTGCCATTCCTCATCCCCCATCTTGATCCCAAAAAGGTTTTCTTGGGACACTCGTGCCGATTTGTTCTCACAAAAAATGTCAACAGATTTTCCATATCCCCATTGTACTCCTTCATGTCAGTTTTCCATTTCTCACTTTGTTTGGACTGTGGCCAATTCATATTGGCGAGGAAGCGGGTATAACGGCTTCTACACACAGTTGCGTTCCATCAAGTGGGTGTTCCGGACGGTAGCTATGCAAATTACTTGAAGTATAACCGTAATTTGATTGGTTGGTGCTGTCCATCGATTGGCTTGATTGGCCGGTGCCGTCTGTCGGTGCAGCAACAGCTGAACTTCTCAATGCGAGCGACGGGAGAAACGCGACGCAACGGACCCACAATTCAGTTCGGCAACAGATGACATAAGCCCATGTAAAGTGAATGGGATGCGTCTCCAGCACTGCAACACACGCAACTGTGTGTAGGAGCCGTAAAGGGCTTCAATTCTGCTGGCAATGTATTGCTCCCCAATGTATGTTGCAGAACAACCAGTGGTCTTTTAAAACAGAGGTGAGAATCTTTGCCGCCATAGACCTGGTTCGCAGGACTTTACCGGCCCTTGCAGGGCGAAGAAGATACATCATGCATTCAATGATATCCTTCTTACGGGGCAAGACACCATGAGGGAGGTCAGATTCTTCCATATAGGCCACATCTTCAAGTTCCTTCTTGGATTTTGACCTTGTTCCATGAATACAAATCGCCATTGTTAATTTGTTTGTCAGTACTGGACATGCCAAACTTCAATTATGGTGAATGTGGGTTTTGTCACTGAATAAAAGCCACATCACATGAGACTGTTTTTTAGAAACAAAATATCTTAAGTTGTATGACACTTAACTTTTTCTGCCAGTACTGTGACACATTTCGACGAGAATCATGATTTGATAAAGTGTGGGAATGTTATTGATTTTTTTGGGGAAAAAGGCATTTCGGTGACCTTTCACCTACAATATGACCTTGACATTAGACTTTTCATTGTGCAAAGTACTCTTACGATATAACATGACACATGTGAGATCATTAAATGGTCCAACATGATAATATTTGTCGGTTGTAATAGGCCAAAAGTGGAAAAGTTGTGAAATATGGCAAAAAACACGCATTTTCAGGGTTAAAAAAAGTAATTTTGGGGGTAGGGGGGGTTTTTGGAAGAAAATTTCAAAAAAATTACACAGGAGTGCTTAAAACATCTTGTTGCATCAGGAAATCAGGCCTATTGTGGTATTTGGTATTAACACCCCCCCCCCTAATATGGATGGTGAGAGACAGAGGTTCTGATCCCTTGAGGGGGGCTAGAGGAGAGTCCTAAAGAACTGTACGCGAGATTGAAGGAGCTCTATGTGAAGTGGATTCAACCCTAAACTAAATATATGATTCAATTTCATGTTCAAATTTGTCGGTAACACTTTACTTGACGGGTGAGTTCATAACACATTCATAGCAGCTGTCATAAACTGCACATAAAGCATTCATGATTGTTTCATGAGACATGACTCAACATTCATACCAAACCTTTCATGAATGTGGAAGACAGAACAACGAGAGCTTGTCAAAATAAAAGTCCAAAGTCGCAAAGCAGCATTGCCGGTCCAAACCTCTTACCTGATCACGTCACATCTGAGTCAATGGGCTACTCCAGTGCCAAAAAGACAGAACATGTTCAAGCAAATAATTTTTGTTTCATAAAAATGTATTTGTTTTATGATGTAACCTTTGCAGATGATTTGTCATCTTTTGCTACTGGGAATGTCCAACCGTTCCAGGTTACCCAAATACGGGTCAGCTGAATGTAGGCTAGTTTACCTCCCAGTGTTAAACTCAGTGATTATAAATACTTCACAACTTTTATAGTAAAGTGACATTCGATGTAGACTTCATAAGATATTCATGAAATATTTACAAAGGCTGGAAAGATTACAGTAAATTAATGGTATCCAGGTTACACAAATATGATGTTGGACTTTTATTTTGACAAGTTGTCGTCGTTCTGTCTTCCACATTCATGAAAGGTTTGGTATGAATGTTAAGTCATGTCTCATGAAACAGTCATGAATGCTTTATGTGCAGTTTATGACAGCTGCTATGAATGTGTTATGAACTCACCCATCAAGTAAAGTGTTACCAATTTGTCTTATCAATCAAAAAAAGCAATTCATGCATTCGACCATTGGTTTGGGCATTTTATTGTAAAAACAAAGTACCGGTTCAGGCACCGTTTTGGCACCGGCACCATTTTAAAAGTATTGATTTAGCAGAGGTATCGGATAAAACCCAAACGATACCCAACCCTACCACTGACACACCAAAATATGTAAAATACAACAGTGAGAAAGACTGAAAATAGCTGGTTGGCCATTTACACATATCTCACAAGGTGAATATGGGCCAATGAGTGTTGGAATGGATAAGGCAAAGGAATAAAATGTATATGAAGTATGTCAAAGCCAACTCCTGCAAAGAACCCCTGCCTTCAGCTGAACTTTTCTATAATAGGCCTAATGGATCATTCATAAGCTCTCTCTACTTACTCCTGTGCTACAGGGAAGCTGTGAGGAAACTCCAGGCTGTGGTTTTTATTACCTTTTCTCCTCCCCGTACCCTGCAGCTCAGACGAGAGCTGGCACAGTGGGGTCGGGGCCGGTTGATGACCCCAAGCGATGACCCTCTCCGACTCGACTCGGCGCCCCGTGCCAAAGCCACTGCAGCGGATCCGCTACCCGCCAGTGCCAAGTGCTGTGCAGGGGCGAGAGCTCATTAGGCAGGGTTTCTATTTGGCTCAGCCAAGCGGCGGTCACGTAATGGTTTCAGGAATGAGAGGGTATCATTGCCATTCCATCAGTTGATATTTGGAGATATGGGTACATGATAGGGCAGACCCCCACCCCCATAAGGCCCCTCAAAAGCCCCCCCCCCCCCCACACACACACACACACACTTCCAGCCCCACCCCCCTGCCACTCTCTCTCTCTCTGCCTCCCCACCCACACTCTGAATGTCATGCTTAACCAGCACAGGGTCTTAAAGGAGGTCACTTATGTGAAGTGCTAGAGAGAGAGAGACAGAGAGAGAGAGAGAGAGAGAATGAAACAGAGAAAGAGAAGAAGAGAGGTGTAGGGAAGGCTCCTTCTGTACTGTACGTTTCCATTGGAGGACAGCTCTTAGGGGTAATTACCACTTGTGAGGAGATTTCATTTTTTTTGCACCTTTTTTTATTGGTTTCCGCATACGGCGCAAATGGAGTCGGGATAATTAAAAGTCTCTCCAGTGATCCATGGTGAAAGGCGACCTGTGCTGAAAGTGCTCTTCTCTTCTCTTCTCTTTCTCTCTTTCTCTCTCTCCCCTTATCCTCCCTTTTGTAAGGCCAAGCCCCGAACGGGAAATGTCAACGTGATGGATTTAAGTCAAGGTCAACTCTGAAAGCTTTGCTTAAAAGCTGGGTGGTGTTATGGATTAAAAGCGGATGGAGGGACAAGAGACTCCAGTGGGCTAGCATGTGTGTGTGTGGGCGTGTTCTTACTCCGCAAGAAAACCTTTTCCGAGAGCAAAAAAAAAAAAAAATCATACATACAGTCATACATCACACAAACCGCATGATAAATCTTGCTAACATGCTGTTATAAATGTAAGTGCCTTGCAGGCATGAAAGAAACTACTATGTTTGATCAAATGAGCCTGATTCTACACCACAGCACTGTGCATGATGTCTAAGGGGTTGTGTATCATTAAAATCTGTTTCCCTACCACCACTGTGGCTTAGATAATCCAGTACATTTTATAGGAATCCTATAATTCTGCTTTTTTTGATTGAACATGTTCAAGTCCACTTGGTTGCCATTCTATTGTGGCATTCCAAAAAAATGGTCAACCCACTATGCTGTTGTTACTACAGTGAGTTGTTTTGGCAGGGGTTAGGTGTTTGGAATCGGAACAGTCCAGCATGTCCACCCCCTCGCTTCAGCATATCCCCTAAGGGCCCGCCTCCAAAGCACACGCACACACTCTGGCTTGCCAAAGACATCATGATTGACAGGAAGGTTCTTGTCCTAATTGGGCAAATGCCTCCTTGGCCGGATTGTTAGATAGTTAGTGTACCAACATATGTTCTTTTTTTTTCTTAGTCAGACCTGATCATTGCCACAGAGCCTTAATTACATTTCTACCTCCTGGAATGGGAGATTTATTAGAGTACAGAAGTCATACATTAAGTATTTTTGTTTACTTACTTTTAGAAATTAAAGAGAAATAAGAAGTAAAAGAATAAGAAGATGATGAAGAAAAAAATGACTACTAGATGTACTGCAAAGGGGTACAAAATATCAGTCCTGCACATTCTCTCTGCAAAAATAAATCACGCTTGTCAATTTGTCTCCATCTCCTACTCAATCCCCTACTCTTGCAACTTTTGTGTATGTAAATGGATGTGTGCATGTGTGTGCTTGCTTTTGTGTATATGTGTGCTTCTCTGTGTGTGTTTTCGCATGTGAGTGTGTGGGGGTAATGGTGTGTGTGTGTGTGTGTGTGTGTGTGTGTGTGTGTGTGTGTGTGTGTGTGTGTGTGCATGCATGTGTCTGCTTGCCTGCATATGTGTGTGTGTTTTACATTATGTGTCTGTGTGTGGTCTGTGTGTGTATGTTTGCTTGGTGAGTGTGTGTGTGGGGTGTGTTTGCGTGTGTTCATGAGTGCTTGTGTGTGCATGCGTAGTGTACAGTCACTAAATGTACACAGAATACCATGAAACTTGGCATGCATTCAGAGAGTGCCATAATGATCCTACACTTCAAATTCCGTGCAGTTTTGAACTTGTCAGCCAGAGATACCTTAGCGATTACAAGACCTCATTTTCGCATTTTCATTTGTAACTAGGCGGCGCTATACATCAAATGAGTGGTTATGGGGTGGGTTGACAAGACCAAAATAGCACGTTCAGTGTCCTGGGAATCGTTGACACAAAATTACTGAAGAGAAAAGAAATAAAACTAAACTTTATATGTCGCCGCCTCTCTGCGGTCATAATAAGATTATTGGGAAAATGGAGTGATGAACCATTGTGAAGAGAGTTTACAGCAAGAAAGACAAAAAGCATTATACATATCTTTCTCAGATGTCTACAAGTAACACTGCCTCTGACTCCCAACCCCCAAACACTCAATTTTCCATAGTGAGTGATCACACAACACACACAAACACAGATACACACACACACACACACACAAACACACACACACACACACACACACACACACACACACATACAGCTCCATGTCAATCACTTTGTTGCCTAGCGGCCCGGCCTGCCAGTGCTCCCTATGGCGGCTGGATTGGCTGTAATGTCTCTGTCAGTAGCAATAAGGGGGGCGAACTGCAGAGGAGGCTCTCACCGGATCACACGACTGTCTCCTCACAGGGGCCCCAGTCTGCCACCGCCTGTCTCTCTCACTCACCTACTCTCTCCTTCATTCTCTATCTTTTTCATTCTCTCTGTTGCATCCTCTCTCCTTTTTTTTTTCTTTCTCTCACTGTTGTTCTCTCCCATTCTCTATCTCTCTCTGTCACTCTCTCCTTCTATAGTTCACTCTCATTCTCTGTTTTTTTCTCCGTCTCTCACTCTCCATCTGTCACTTACACCCTCTCTCTCTCATTCTGTCTCTCTCTCTCATTCTGTCTCTCTCTCTCTCTCTTTTGTTCACATCTGCAATCTTTCATTCTACCTCTCCCCTCCCTTATTCTTTCTATCTCCATTCCTCTGTGATACATTTAGTCTCTGTCTCCTCTTTCTTTGTCTCTTTCTCTCTATATCTCTCACTCCTTGACAGGGATAGTGTATGTGTGTGTGGGTGTGTGTGTGTTTGTGTGTGTGTGTGTGTGACTGTCTGTTTGTGTGTGTGTGTGTGTGTAATTGTGGGCGTGTTTGTGTACTTGAATGGGTGTGTGTATGTCTCCTCTCTCTCTCTCTCTCTCTTTCTCTCTCTCCGCACGCACTCCATTCTCCACTGATGGGGGTGGATGTGATTAAAGCTGACCGCCGGTCTGATTGAGAGCCCGTCGTCCATCGCTCCATCACACCGTACGCCCTTCTCCGTCAAAAAAGTGATTGCGCCGCCAATGTTCCGAGGGGTATTAAGAGAAGCGTGTCTTGACAAAAAGGCAGGAAGCCGCCTTAGATGGCGATGGCGCTGTTGGTGATGGCGGCTTTCTGTCATCAAAAACTCCATCTAAAAAATGTGGTTGGAAAAGAAGAAGTGTCTGTGGTTGATTGACAGCTTCGCCATCAGGAGAGTGGCAGATAAAGTAGAAGCTAGCTTAAGCAAGGCAGTATTTGCCTGTTCCTCTGTCTCTCTCCTCAACTCACTCACACACACACACACACACACACACACACACTCTCTCTTATCTCTCTCTCTCTCTCTCTCTCTCTCTCTCTCTCTCGCTCGCTTTCTCTCTGCCAACATTAAGTGTGGACTTGTAATCCTTCTGAATATTTTCTGAACCCACCAAAGGCACTCAGGAATCCAAAGCAACACTTGAAAATCTGCACGCAAAAGAAATGTGAAATATATAAAAATAAATACAAACCTTCAAACTCCTGTCTTATCCCATCTTTTAGACCCCAATGGAACAGTGGGAAGAATATCAATTTGATTTGGAGCAAAAAAAAACAAATAAATAAATAAATAAATAAAAATACAAGAAAGAAAGACAAAGATATCTTTTCTTTCAGCCCGCACATAAAAGACTTAAGGATTTGGCAAGGTAAGGTAGGGCCATCTTTAGAAGACACTAAGGAGCCCAAAGCGAGCCGCTAAGCTATGAGATATCAGCACACCTTGCCTGTATCTCTGCAGATTGCAGATGTCATAGTTAAACTGTTAAAACCCACACTTGACTATACACATCTGGACACATCTTGAGCTTGTTTGTTTTACCCTCTGTGTGTGTAATCATTGTCAGGTCAAGCAGACAAATACTTGGCTCTGCTGAAGTGGGGTTTTATTTATTGTTATTTTTGTTTTAATATGCTCACATGCTATTAAGGCTGCCAGGAATGTAACATTTCTTTTAATGTCACAAAAGGTTAATGGAGGTGCAGTTTGTACTGGACAAATACTCCCATTTCAGGAGTTGGTGTAATAACCGCATGAACAGGGAATGACAGTGATAATATCTGCTGAAATATGTGTTATTACCGTTATTGCATTGTTATTACATCGTTTGTTTTTGTTATTGTTGTTGTTGTTCAAATGAGAAGTAATTAGTTATAGATTAGTAATAACAGTGGCGTAACAAGCCAATGGTGGGCCCAGGTGCGAGAGCGCTACGCGGGCCCTATACCGACAAACTTTGGCCCAGGATGAATTAGCTCTGATACATGCAATACACATTAAGGGTGACTTCAATTGTTTATACAAAGGGCCTGAGGCGCCGAAGTAGTTTAGTAGTTACAGATTACAATTTCAAATAAAAAACACACGACTATATATCCATTAGATGTGAAAACATTAAAAAATAATTTTATTAACAGCCTGCAGGCCAGGCTAATAATTTTCAGGAATAATATTACTGCATTAACATCAACTCGCATGGAATTATGGGAACACTCAATGCGCCTCTTCAACCCTCTGCGGAAACTGCAAGCGTAGATTGCTTGCTTATAAACTCGCACTGCGCAGAAACAAAACGTAATGTAGCCTAACTTATTTAACCGTCCAGAAACCAAATAAAATCATTCATATGCATACAATCCCCAATATGCGTGAATTAGGCCATTAGAAGAAGGCCATCTTACGAGCCTTTCGTTGTGCAAAATCGTCAACGATGTTCTCAATATTTAATGCTCTGGCTCTCGTATTTTCAATGGACAGGATGGCTAACCCACGGAGCCTCTCCTGCCCCATGCTGCTCCTTAGGTATAGGTCTTAATAAGTTTGAGTTTGGAAAAAGATCACTTAGCTGTTGCGCAGTCACAGGCAATGTCAGAAACAACATGAGTACACACTTCCCCGAATGTGGATGTTACACTGTCTTAATCTTTAGAATAAGTGTCGTGGCACACTCAGAACTTGTCACTGTCATAATCTACCACCAGCATTTTGGCAAGTTGAAAAATAGATGACTTCTGTGAAATCTCTGCTTTAAAGCAAGACCTGAATGAGAGGAGTTGTGTTGGGAATGTTGGTGCAATGTCCGTGCTATGGTCTGACAAACGTCTTGCCTTTTCAAGCAGTTCATCATCACCTGCGAGTTGAAGGGTCATAGGGCGTAAAGACTCAAACACATGCCAAGTTTCTCGCATACTTGCAAATCTTTGGGAGAGCTGACTGATTATGATGTCCAGAGTTTATTAAATACCTGCACTTTGAAGTATCTCTCTGCATCGGTTAAGCGCTCATCTTCCGATAGATCGTCAAAGGTACGCTTCACTCTCCGTGCTCTAACATTCTAAAGTTCTAAAAAAAAAAAAAAAGGAGGCAGGGCGGGGGTAGCGACGGGCCCCGGGAGGTCACGGCCCTGGTGCGACTGCACTTGCTGCACCTACTATAGTTACGCCACTGAGTAATAACATTTATCAGCCTAGGATCTCTGCAGATATGATAAAAGCATTGTTAACCTTTTTCATGTCTACATGGTTGTTGCCAAACATTACCATCATAAATCAGGAAGGGTGGAAATTGCATAATGTTGTTTTAAGTCCATCATAAAGATGGCGCTGTAAATTATGACATGAGAAGAAAACATAAGCTTCTTTGTCATTCTTATTCCTAGGTATATGCTGAATACATCATATGTAAGAATGGAGCACCACATATTTGTATAAACTGCAGCAATTAAATATGGACTAGCAATGTAATTGCACACAATGTCCCATGCTCACGTTTTGTGGGCAGGTTAAATTCAAGCAAGTTAAACTCATAGGCCACAGGGTGGAAAAAAAAAATATATATATAGTGTCGACCTCTGAACTCAACCTTAAACACCTCAACTCATTCCTCTATGTCAAGACCTTTTAAATTACCATTTACAAATGTAATTTACAAATGTAATTTACAAATGTAATTTACAAATGTCGACAAGTCGACGTGTGTGTGTGTGTGTGTGTGTGTGTAAGAGAGTGAAAGAGTTGGAAAGGCATACAGAATCCCTCTACAGTATGTGTTTGTAAAGCGTGAAGATTTAAGGGAGCATGTGGTATTTACAGTGTTAATGTGTCAGAGTGTGTTTCTTTGTGTGTGTGTGTGTGTGTGTGTGTGTGACAGAGACAGCGAGAGAGAGATGGAGAGAGACAAAGGTGAATGTGTGTTGAGATGGATATACCCTCTCGCTCCTGAGTCAAACCCCATTCCATCCCTCTTCCACACACCCCTATCTCCGCACCCCACCCCACCCACCCCCGTATCCCACGCTCTCTTCCCCGCTTCCTGCTTTATTTCTTTCTTTATAGGACTGAGGCGCTGAGAACCAAATAAATATCGGGGAGGCGTGAGCCCCATTCTATAAAGCACGCAGATGAGTCGCAAAGGTGACAGACCATCACACCAGCCTTACAGAGGAAGGCAATTTATTCCTCCGAAAAGACGTGTGTGTGTGTGTGTGTGTGTGTGTGTGTGTGTGTGTGTGTGTGTGTGTGTGATGTGATGTCTAAGCTGTAGCGTGGACAAGCAGCACTGAATAGCCATGAATCTCCGCGACAACAGCCATCAGCGTGAGACACGGCATGTAACAGACATATTGTTTCCAAATGTGCAGCAGAATGGCTCCCTCACGCTGGGGAGGAAGTAATGGGTTTGGAGCGTGACAACGGCCATGAAGAACTAACTTCATGATAGAGGAGCGAGAGGGGATCCCTTAGAGAGAGAGAGAGAGAGAGAGAGAGAGAGAGAGAGAGATAGAGAGAGAGAGAGGAATGAGAGAAGGAGAAAGAGAGAGAGAGAGAGAGGGAGCAAGAGAGAGAAAGAGAGAGAAGTGTACTTACTTCTATATTGTGATAAGTACACACCCCAAAGGGATGGATTTTTTTATAGACGTGGCCAAGCCATCCCGGGCTTCCTCCTTAGAAGAGCAGGAGAGGCTCGCAATAGTCTTGGGACAGGATCCCGGCACCTGCTGATTGGCAGCGGACTATGTATCCTATGCCAATAAAGCGTTTTGAATTTGAATTTGAGAGAGAGTGAGAGACAGAGAGAGAGAGAGAAGATGCCTTAAACTGTCTTGTACTCGCAGCAGAACTTCAGTTGAAAAAGAAAAGTTAAGTCTCATAAATCCGCTTAGATGATCTTTAATACTTAGTGAAGGACCTGTGGCAGCTGCTTTTTTAGAGTTAAACCAGCAGCATAATCTTGTCTTACCCCTTTCATTATTCTCAATCTCTGTTATTATGACTGCTGTGAAGTCAATGCAGATCACCTCAAATACTTTACAGCCAAGACGAGCAAGTGAAAATCACAGTGAAAGGACAAGTTTGGACATTGATCATCCAGACATTAAAAACAGATACAGACAAAGGCATAACGTGATGATCAATAATCGTTGTCCAGACGCAGTCAACATTGCAGTGTGCAAAGAGTGAAGTGAAGAGTGAAGAGTGCAACAAATAAAAAGTTAAAGTTTAAGTTAAAGTTTTGAAAAAACAGTCCAGATATACTTAATAAACATTCAGAGACATAACTCGGATATATTCAAGTGTTCATGCAGTGCAAAGGGCAGAGAGTTACGACTAAGGAAACACTAAGGGCAGATTTTGCCCGCAGTCAGTTCAATGTCAGCAGGCCTGGTAAAAGCAGATGCATTGCAAAGACTTATAGTGTCCAGCTGGATTGCCCTCTTATATCATTCTTTTACACATCAAAGTAGAATAATTCAGCTGCTAAAGAGTTTGGTTACAAAATTAATATTGCCATTTTAATGAATTTTCATTGTTATTTTGTTTTCCATGACGTATCAGTTGAACTGCAGTCGGGTTGCTGTTAATGGTTTTATGTTTACCTACTCAAAAGAACACAGCTGCGATTTTATTGATTTTATGTGAAGGGCACAATAAAGAAAATGACTTATGAATGTCCTTAAAAATTGGAGATATCTAGTCTTGGAACCAGAGAGAGAGAAAGACAGAGAGAGAGAGAGAGAGAGAGAGATGCACACTCGTCCTCTCTCTCTCTCAAACACAAATACACACATAGAGAGGCAAAAACACACATACTGACTCTCTCCGTCATCTCCACACACAGGCTCAACAGCAACCAAACAGCTCTGCTCCCATGGTGTGTGTGTGGGCAGTGGGAGGTGATCTGCAGGAGCTCCAGTGGACTACAAGCTATTAAATGCAAGGGTGACAATATTTGTGGCACCTGTCTATTTGTTTGTAAATATGTATTGCTTTATGAGGTATTTTGGTTCCTCAGAATAAATGTTTCTTTCCTTCAAGGTTGGATTTGTTTTCATTGTGACACCAAGATAAATTGCCTAAAGATAATTCTTTAATACCTCTTTTTATTCAGCTTCAGGGTGCCAATAAATGTGGAGGGCACTGTATCCTGTGGGTGTGTGTGTGTATTTGGTCTTTGTAGTGGTGTAGTGGATGGTGTAGCCATACGCAGGCAATGGCTGAGCTCCAGGCCAGCTGTTTAAAGACATACACACGCACGCACACACACACACACACACACACACACACACACACACACACACACACACACACACACACACACACACACACAGAGGCTCTGCTGTAGGCCCAGCCACTCTAATGAAAAGAGTCAGCTGGAAGATGTAAGTGCAGCAGCGCTAATTGACCTGACATGCTGCGCGGTGTAGCCGCAGTGGAGAGGTGGGGGGTGAGGGGGTTGGGGTACGGTGCAAAGAGCACAAGTCCACGGGTTCCTGTGTGCACTATGATTGGAGAGCTGGGGGAAGGGTAGCGGGTCTGGCGTAGGGTGTGTGTGTGTGTGTGTGTGTGTGTGTGTGTATGGTTGGTGTGGGTTGGGGTGGTTAAGGGGGTTAAATCTGACAAGAAGGGAAAGGTTGTTGGTATAGGGCATGTGTGTGTGTGTGTGTGTGTGTGTGTGTGTGTGTGTAATCCCAGGATGGACCACTTAGTGTGTTCTCTGTGGAGCTCTGTATCTCTGTTCAGATTTCTATATGAGGGTTGCACGTGATTCAGGCTCCTCATTTAATAAAGCAGGTCAGCAGCACTGCAGGAGGGCACGACCTTGCCATGACCTTTAGTTGGCTAATATCCAGCAGGCAGCCAATCAGAGAGGCAAGCTAGTCTTACTGTCCGCGGATCCACAATCTTAAGAGAGCATTTATCATTAGTCAGTCAGCTGATAAATTCATCCACACCCCTCACCCCTCTTTTATCCATTAATCCACATATCTATCTATTCGTTTATCCATCAATCCATCCATTTATCTCTCTATTCATCCATCTTCATTTGTCCTATCTGCCTATTCATGCCTGTATCAGCCAATATATTCAGATGCTTGTGAATGTGTGGGATGGATGCTAACCCCCCTCCCCCACCATATTCTGCTTTTGTTGCTTGCCAATCTTCTATTGTCCATTTCACGTCAATACAACACATTGCGATACTCTCACATTTTCACGAGCCATTTTCATTCCTGTGATAGTTATCAGGCCATTTTTATTTTATTTTATTTTATTTTTATCTAAAAGAAAAACCCACCCTCTTATCCTCCGAAGCTAAATCACCTTCCCCTTGGCATCCATCGGGAGTGGTTGCAGATGCTTTTACAGCAGAAAAAAAGGCAGCATTATCTGGTTAAAAGCTTCCTGACAGTGGAAGCGGACCACCTTGTCTCCTTGGATAACGTCATCCTGGCCATCGTTGAGGGCATTAAGCCTGGAGACTCTCCACTGGGCTTCCTCGGTGGCACTGCGTGGTTAAGAATATATATCCCCGACATGGCAACCTGTCATGTTGGCCTGGAGACAAACATCAGAATGGGCCATAAATAAGTGAAACGCTGCCAAAGACACTGCACGCGCACACACACACACACTCGCACACTCATACACAGAGAGAGAGAGAGAGAGAGAGAGAGAGAGAGAGAGAGAGAGAGAGAGAGAGACACACACACAAACACACACATAGAGAGAGGCAAAAGGTAAAAACACACATACCGACTTTCTCCCTCACCTTCACACACAGACACAGAGGCATGACACACACTCTGTCACACACATCAAATAAAGGGAAAAACTGCAGTTTCACCTATTTATACAAAAGTGAACATGCACACATAGCCATACTCTCACATGGTTAGACGTTTTACACTTGTACATACAAATAGCCATGTGCGTATACAGTAGCACAGACAGTGACTGAGCTCCAGGCCAGCTGCTTAAAGACAGTGGCAGTGCAAACACACAATACACATACAGAGGCATGGCCCTCACATGGTGAGGCCTTTTACACATGTACATACCAAAGCATGTGCACAAAATGGCATTACTATTTTACAGATGGAAAAACACACGGTCAGTTTCCAGTGTACACTCTCACACACAACAGCAGCAACTCCATCTTCCACCATACAGCAGCTGGAGAGAACACACACACACACACACACACGTATGCCCTACCCTGTCACAACTCCATTCACCCAGGCTGGTGCTGTAGTAATTTTGTTTACTAGTGCGGTGGCACGGGCGTGTTTCTCATTTTGATAGGGGCAAGCGGCCCCAAATCACAAACACAAGCGGCCCCATCCAGCTCTCCGAGGAGGGGCATAAATCATGCAGTGACCTTTTCATGTCGCCGCCGGAACAGGCACAAGCACGGGATACAGGAGCAGGCATAGGCACGGGCGGCCACGCAGATTTGTTCCAGGAAAACACACACACACACTCACACACACACACACACACACACATTCACACTTCATGGACACACTCATGGAAGCTCATCCAGGAAACAACCAGCCATGGGATATCTGCTTTCCTTTCCTTCACATATAGACACAAACATGAACAAGCACACAGATACAGATACACATGCACAGGCACTCACATGCACTTTCCAGTACACACTCACTCATACACATACAAGACAAAGAGGCAAAGATGAACATTTAAACATAAGCACACACACACACACTGACACACTCTCTTTCTCTCACACACATACACACACACACTCACACTGTTTCACACACACACACACACACACACACACACAGTGTTGGGAAGGATACTTTCAAAACGTATTCCGTTACAGAATACATGCCTGAAAATGTAATTTGTAACATATTCCGTTATGTTACTCAGTCTGAGTAACATATTCTGAATACTTGGATTACTTCTGCATTGAATTGGCATTTTATAAGTGTAGGAATGCAGCTATCAAATCCTGCTTACTAAACAGACCTATTCTGGTGTGTTCTTCAGTCAACTAAGCTACCTGATACAACTATAAAATAGCTGCTAATAGTAGGCTACTTTACTTTTATGACAGGTGGGACGCAAATAACCTGGAAATGTAAACACTGTACTGTATATCAGTGCTCTCAGAATTAACGTGATCGCGTAATGACAATCAAAAACCGCATGTTAAAATATGCTACTTGCAAGAGTAATTCTTCAGAGGCTGCATCATAATTCATTTTAAAAATATAATTATAATTAGAAAAAAAAAAGCCATAAAGCTATTTTACGTTAGAATAAAAAACTCAGAATGTAGTGCCTATTTTAGAGATGGTTTTTATTGTAGGTCTAAATCAACACGTGAACTAGGCTTTGTTCATTGATTAGCAAACTGTGCAACCGATTGGCTGAAGTAAGCTATTAATACTTGGGAAAATATCCTTTGAACAGACGTCAGGAACCACGATCAGTGAGGAACAGGAGTTACCTTCACTTACTTTATTTCAAGGTCTCCGATGGTGCATCCATAATGCACACTGGCTGCTTTTTGACGGGTGCAATGTGAGGCAAGTGCAAGACGGCAGGGTTTGGATTTAAACATGGAAGCAATTTCATCATAGATTGCTTCTGGGAAATGCATGGAGTTGCCTTCATTTATTTAGAGAGAGAATAAACGTATGAAACAGAGAAGTATCATCATGTAAACCATTGGTTTCAACAAAGTAACTGTATTCTAAATACTAACTATTTAAATTGACCTTTCGCAAAACCCCGCCCATCGAACGCAGATGAGCCAATGGCAGTCCAGTAGCTCCGTGCAGGCAGACATGGCCCGTCAACTTCACCTTACGGCTCCATAGAAATGTATTGGGAGCCTTGATATTTGTCCGGTTTTATGGGATTTTATAGTGATATGAGTTGAAAAGGACAGTCAAATGACATATGTGGGATTAACACAACACTGATACACAGAAAAATGCCTTTCAATCTTGATTACGTTTTCTGTAATTGTGTTAAATTAGATTAAATTCTCTCATCCCAGATCTCCACTATTTTAAAGCAAAGGGTTACTCCTTAGCAAACCATAACGAAACAGTGCTCCACCACATCTGTGGATTAAGTCACACAGTCAACACAAGATAAATAAGGATGTTAATTGTTTTCAGCATTGCCAGCATTTGATATAAAATGATTGTCACTTGGAGGAGACTTGTAGATAACTAACGTTAGCATAGTTAGCTAACAGCTGCTAATAACATGCTAGCTTCGTCACATCAGAGAAGCATGGGCTGTGCCACTGATCTTTATAGATCAGTGGGCTGTGTACAGTAGTGTAACATTTCACCATATAATAATAAAGTTAAAGTGACTCTGCAATGTAGGCTATGTTTCCGTTTTTTGGCAGCACCATGTTCCTTACATGACATGGCCCAGTGTCCTTGTAACATGCATGCAAGTCTATCTAGCACAGCTAATATTAATATCAGTGAATCACACTCGCCTCCCATTTAAGTTTGTCACCCAACAAAGCTAAATATGAGTTTTTATACATGTGTCTCCATGTTATACTGCAGTCTTTCAACGGATTGTGAATGAATTTAGGTCCGTGGCTCTAAAAGAGCCTCTTGTGCTGTAACTTTTACAAAGTCTTAACAGCTACTGTAACAGTTACCATTGAATTTCTAGACAACTCCTGTCTGAGTTTGACGGGCGTAGTAACAATAACTAGGGGGCGTGGCTTTTGCGATCGTACAATTGTAACTGTAACGGAATACAGTTACTCATAATTTGTATTCTGAATATGTAATGCTGGTAGCCTACATGTATTCCGTTACTCCCCAACACTGCACACACACGCACACGCACACACACACTTAAGCATAGATAATAACGTCCCATCAGAAGACATCTGAGGAGGAGGGCCAGGGAAGGAGGCAGAGACAACATTGGCACTACTTTAATGACACACACACACACACACACACACAGGACAAAAAAGACAAAGCTCTATATTTTTACACACACACAAACAGGAGTACACACACACACACACACACACATACATACACACACACACACACACACACACACATCTGACAAGAAACTAATGCACACACACACACACATAAAATACAGCAATATCAACACAGACACGTCTCCAATTTTATCTCAAGGGTCTCTTTTCAAAACCGCTTTTAGAAATATTGAGCTAGCTCTCCAGATGGTTGATGAAATCTGAACAAAGACAAAAAAAAAGAAAGAAAAAAAAATAGGAGAGAAGAAAAACATTTGTTAATGCGAGAAAAAAAGAGCAATGGTGAAAAGCATTATGAAGATATCCATCAATTATTACCCTTGCTGAACAAGTTTAATGCCATTTGAATGCCTGTTTTTCATCTTGCAAAATACCACTGGATTCTCTCACTGTAAATGCCATTAATCATGTCTATGGAAACAACACGTTATTTCGACTGCAGAGGCACAGTCAGTCCCCCACCTCTTACCCATTCAGGATCCACAGGAATCAATAGCTTCTCATTATCCTGGTAGGGCTCTTCATGGTGATGCAATGGGACGCCGGTTGTGGTCTTGCTGTAAAAATTGATGGAAAGTAATGGCCTTTAGTGATTTCCGAGATGGATGGGTGCTCACGCGTAGTTTACGGCCTAACAGAAATGCCAATGGACATGTCGTGATATGAGCTGCATTGTTAATCATTATGCATATGAACACACGTAACAAAAACAAGATTGGGGAATGCGAGGGGGAAAAAGTCTGGTCCAAAAACACAAAACTTGAATCAGGTAAGAAGACAAGTTTCTGAGCCTGCGCTAGCTACTTAGCCAAATACCCACTCTTTGGACTATCCTATTTTTGAGAGATTAACTTCTATGAGAATGCTATAAATTATATATACATAAATACCTAAAAATATATTTATTTAATTTCATTAATGTTTTAGACCTTGTTAATGTAACATGACCTGTCTTCAATGGCCATGACAGGTTTAGCCACGGCACTCTAGCCAACCAGATAGGCAACCTTGTCCGCTGCGCCGCGCTCCACTTGTTTACCCATTCCGGCATTCGATATTAATCGTAACGTGTGTGCGTGGCAAGGTGCGGCTCCTTAAGGCAGCCGAGCAAACAACGCAGCCAAGCACTCGGGCTCAATGCTAATGAGGCCAAGGCTTTGTGTTCCGTTCAGAGTTTTAATTATGAAATGTCGTGGCGGTGCGGTTTTAATGACTCTTTTTTAATGGAACAGGGCGGTGGTGGGGGGGGGGGGTGGGGGTTGATAGGGCAGGGGGATTAATTGCATAGACCCAGTTAACTACCCCACCTCCCTTCTCCCACCCCCATCACCAATTCCAAGCCATGCCTCACCAATGAAACACAGCCACGGATTCAAATATAATGAGCAATCAATGGAGAAAGACATTTGATGGAAAACATTTTACGTTTAGCTACTTGGCCGACACTTTTATCGAAAGCAACTTACCAGTGAAACCAAATGTGAGCACGTAACTGAATGGTTTGTAGTATGAAAAAAAAAATGGTCAGAGTGCCTGAGTGGACCCGAGGGTGTCCAACTTCCTTTTCTTCCTCGTCGTAATCACTTGATGACTTATCCTCAGTTCTCCTCATTCTTTTTGCCTCTTCTTAATGTTCCAGTGCGCTGTAAAATAGATTAGAGCAATCCTGCCATCTTGTTGCTTTAGCTTTGTTAATATGTGTGGACACGTAGTATCAAGTCAATGTGTAATAAACTTCCCGCCACCATTGGGTTTAGCAGGTTGACCCGTGGGTTTGGGTGAGGTTGGGTAAGATTACAAGATAATATTGTAGTTTGGGTGAGGTTGGGTAAGATTACAGGATAATATTGTAGTTTGGGTGAGGTTGGGTAAGATTACAGGATAATATTGTAGTTTGGGTGAGGTTGGGTAAGATTACAGGATGATATTGTAGTTTGGGTGAGGTTGGGTAAGATTACAGGATAATATTGTAGTTTGCGGGTGGGTCAGGTGAAACAAGCTAAAGAGCACTCTGAGGAGGTTGTACACAATCTATGTTCTGAACTGTGTGTGATATATGCTCAGCCTTGTTTTAGGCTAAAGTGAGATTGTCACCTTCTCTCCCTCTCTCCCAGACACATGCACACCAGAGCTGCACTCAAATGTGTTGTCCCTGTCTGGACACAGGGGTGTGTTCAGAATCAACACAAGTTGTGTTGTTTTCAACGCAAATTGTGTTATTTTTCAACACATATTGTGTAACATATAAAAAAAGTAAACAACACAAACTGTGTTGTCCTTATCTGGACACAGAGATGTGTTGAAAACAATGCAAGTTGTGTTGTTTTCAGCACATTCGTTTTAAGAGTGTGCAGATTCTGTCCTATCAATAATCTTCATTACCAAACTATGAAATGAGGGAAAGAGAGAGAGACAGAGGCATTACTGTAACCTACACAAGACGCATCACCCCAGCCTATTCAGCCTTAGTGTGTGTGTGTGTGTATGTGTGTGTGTGTGTGTGTGTGCATGTGTGTGTGTGTGCATGTGTGTGTGTGTGTATGTGTGTGTGTGTGTGTTTGTGTGTGTGTGTGTGTGTGTATGTGTGTGTGTGTGTGTGTGTGCATGTGTGTGTGTGACAATCATATTGAGGACCAGGAGGAAAACAAACTAATCACAAAGAGAGCACACAGCAATGAAAACGAGGGAACAGAACCAGGGAGAAATACAGAGAGGAAGAGATAGGGAGAGAGAGAATGAGAGAAAGAGGGAGAGAGGCACAGACAGAGACAAGAGGAAGGAAAGAGAGGTGAAAAGCATCACATCAGATGATTCACCTTTGAAGCACAACATACATATTTCATCTGAGATGCAAAGGCAAGGCTTGTCTGTTTATCTGGGTATGATATCTTGCCTCGCCACACACCCTCAAACACATACACACACACACACACACATACACACACACACACACACGCATGCACGTGCACACACACACACACACACACACACACACACACACACACACACACACAGACATGTCCTGTTACTCCATATTGCCTGAGAGATCGTATTAGTCTGTGTCTGGGGTCTTCTCATTTCACGCAGCCACACAGTGCTGATTGGATTTCCTGCCGTTCAAAGAGAGAAAGTATGGGACAGAGAGAGGGGGATAAAGAAAAGCAGAAAAAAGAAAGAGAGAGAGAGAGAGAATGTGCATTTTTTATTCACACCTCCACACACATGCTATGTGGATGCTGTGAGTGTGTGTTCATCCTACAGAAAAGAGCATCTGACCCTTGCCCACTAGAAGACTGGAAGCACCCCAAGGCTACAAGGAACGATGGAGGAGGAGGAAAGCTATGAGGGTAAAGATACTGTAGATGGAAGGACTGCTGATGTTCAGGCTTTAAAGATACACAGTAAAACGGCCAGAGTTAATTTCACTCTACGAGTATTAATTTCAACACTGTAGCAGAGTTTATATAATCCTCACTCTTTAGTGTAAACTTTATAACACCAAGCCAGTGTTTTATAATTAACTCCATCAGAGTTTTCTTATTACACTTATCAGAAACAAATCAACTCCTAACAGAGTACAAACTAGTGTTTTATAATTAACTCCAGCAGAGTTTTCTTATTACTCTTATCAGAAACAAATCAACTCCTCACAGAGTACAAACTCGAGCAGGTTTGGCACCACCAAAATTGCAGTGGGAAATAAAAATGGATACTCATATGATACAATTAAATGAATAAATGCACAAACTAAACCATTTATTTAAAATATTTTATTGACTGCATTTTAAAAAATGGAATGCACAGGGACAATATATTTACCACCAGAACCATAGGCTGTTTGGACATCAAAAGCCTTGTATAAATGGAAATCCTTTGATGTAATAATAAAATAACTTTCATCACTAGAATTTATTTCATAGGCATGAAAATGCTCATTAAAATTGTCAGTAATCATCAACAACAAAACACACGTCATCATCAATCAATAAAATTTTTAAAATTTCACAAAAAACCGGTTGCTCATCAGTGCAAATAACAATTCCCTCTTTGTATTCCGAACCATCCAATTTAATCCATGTAGTGCTAAAAACTGTGCTGTTTGTCTTGTTTGATGTGGTCAAGTATTGTGTTATGTCATAATCAGTGTTGTCAAATAGTTTAATAGGACCTAATTCTCTCCTTGTCAGTGTAAGATTCTCCCAATGATAGCCTACTGCCAACTGGTGTTTCTTTGCGAGGGATTTTGTGATATTTTTAAAATTTTTCAAAGTGTTCTTAAATAATTTATGCTTAGCCTCAAACCTAATGCTGGACATATGTAACAAAGGGCCAATTTTACGTAAACAAGACGGATAATGAATCATAAAATGATGTTTTGGCAACAAGTTCCGGTGTGGGTATATGGTCTTAAAAAGCTCATGGTGCTCAAGAATTAAATGTTTCAAATATATAGTCATGGCTTCAGTAAAACGAGGGGAAAACACGATATTCATTATTTGCAACAGAAGTAGCATCAATCTCCAATGCTGGTTCTCAGCCTCCACCAGATCACCAAAGATCAAGGGAGCGTTCCTCACAAGGCAGAATGTTTGAATCGAGTTCAGCCCGATGCCATTGCCACTTGAATCCAGATTCACATTTGTGGGCCTATTTCTTTGCTCCATGTCACCATAGTCAAAAGAATAAATCCTTGAAAGAAGATGACCTTTACTAATAACGGTATCAGTAAGGTGTTGAAAAAGCAACTTAAGCTCAAACTGAGCAACCCCTTCTAAAAGGTCATGCATGATGTCAACAGAAACATTATTGACAACATGAAAATACTTCAACTCATTGAGGGTTGAATGCCTCTTCACCCCATACACAGACTTCAGCTGTGGGTCCAAATGCAGATCCCTGCAGTGCCTCTCAAAATTATCAACATCACGAACAACAACTGAGGGGTGGTCCTCACTGTAAACTGATTGAGCAGTAAGTTTGTCGATAATACACAATCTGCAATAGTAAGTGCTACTAAATGACTCATTGTAACCAAGTATTCCGTTCATTCCTAAATTATCTCCTATTATTTGAGAAATGGTTCCATAGACCTTTTCACAGGAGATGGGCAAGTCTATTCCTTCATTTTCAAGAGTTCTGATGTCACGAATCAAGGGCTCAAGAATTGTATCAAAACCATATCTCTTCACATCTTGACTATGAAAGAGACTAACAAGGTGTATATTAAGAATGGCAGAATTACATTTGGGTGGCAAATTTCTTAAGATAAAGTAAAGGCAGCCTAATTTATGTATTGAATGTTTTGATCCAAGGGGGTTTGCCATCTCAAAATCATCATAATACAATTGTATTTGCAGAGCATTTTTATGTTTACTGAATAGTGTGTGTTTCTTGAAGTAACTTCCATCTTTGAAATCTTCATAAGTGTGTGGGCGTGTTGTGGTGCCTGCTAAGACCTGTTCACAAATATCAGAGTTGCAGAACATAAACTTCAGTGTCTCTAATATAGCTATGTAAACAAAAGTGTCTCTAACTTGAACTTGGTCATACGTTCCCAGAGTCTTGTTTCGACGGCTATCAAACCGAACTCCTAAGGTAAGTTCAAGTGGTTCAACAGCTCCCCATTTCTCTCTGAAATACTTAACCCTTTTTGACTCTGAATTTAAAAAAGAGAAAGGGTTTTCGAAATGTTCAAAGCTTTGTTCAACTTTCTTTGACCACGGACTGTTTGATGGTACAACTGACAAAGCACTCTGTTTCAAATGATCATGCATCTCTGTTGTAAATTCTTCAAGATCACCAACAACAGCTGAGACCAAATTATTAGAAGCACCACTACCCTGAAGTTTTGCAATTATGGAAGCACACACACTATTGAGGCGTTCAGTCGAAGGAACAGAGCTCCTATTCTCGGATTCATCTCTTGTTGAAATTGAATTATTTACTTCTGGCAAGTCTGTCTCCATTTGCTCAGAAATGTTCTCACTAGGAGGGGAATTGTGACTACAGTCTGCACTAGTGTTGTTAGCTTCATGTGTATTTTCCAAATGTTTCCTAAAACCTGAATAAGTGTGAAACTGCTTACGGCATGTTTCTTGAGAACACATTAATCTTTGCTTTGAGGTAGGATAGAAACCATGTTTAAATTTCAAATGGGATATCAACGCCTGACTGGTTCCATGCAATTCTTGACATCTAAAACATTTCATCATCGTTAAGGTTAAGCAAAAGTCAAATAAAAAAAAAAAACTAGTTCAACAGCTTTGCACGGAATTCTCTGACCCTTGGTGATTCTTTAGTTTTTCCAATGTCAATGTTGTATACAGTTGTCTGCACAAATGTGTAGAAGTTGTTAAGTGCGTCGTCATATGCCAGAGTGAAAACAAAGTGCAATTTAAAAAGTTCATCAAATGCACCCACTGCACTTGCTGCCTCACAAGGAATCAGCTTTTTGTCCAAGGCAATGTAGAACTGGTCGGTCCGATTTTGGTTTCTTCCGACAGCAAGGAGGTATGGATGGTGGTGATCACGTTTGCCGAGAGCCTCTTCAAAACTGCAACAGGACTGAACACAAGAAGAAAAAAGTTACAAATTCACTATAATCCAATATAAAGTACAGTATCCAATAAAAACCACTGAGCCAGAACCACTTCAATAGCTAAATACAGCAAATGCTTTGCCTAAATTCAACACAAAATACCAACATTTTGTGCCAAATAGAGCAGGAAATGATTAATGCAGTTCTCAAAACAAACAACAAAAAACAATCCCTTCACAACAACTGTCATGAAATGATGAAAACACACTTATTTTTAAAATCTAGTGCTAATGTTATGGTCAGTCAAACATGACAATGCCAAATGTATTACCTTGTGATAAACAACAAGCCTTTCGGACGCAGCATCTGCACTGATCTTCGCAGCTTTCTTGCCGATAGGTTGAGGTGGGAGGAGGTGTACTAAGAGCAGTAGAGTAGCTATATCTGAGTCCCATTCTAAGGAGAAAGATAATCAAGTCCGTTTCAGAGATTGTGTAAAACATCAATGAAAACAAAACGCCATGATTTTCAAAACATTCAAACCATATACTGATTGAGAATAGTGCAAGCATCATATCATTTGTTCAAAAGGGGCCAATGCATTGTTCTTCTGGGATATGCCCAACCATAGAAAGTGTGCATGCCCATAGCAAGTGTGATCAGCGTTAAAATCACCAGTGGGCGAGAGTGCCATGTGAGGTTACCACAGACATTTGATTCCACATCTCAGAAAAGTTGTTAGGACTGGGGCAACAAAAGTTGAATAATGCTTAAGACAGGACAAGGAAATACATTTCACAGATATTAAGGTAAACTGGCAACCTAGTTTTGTATGAGCACAGGACAACAGATGCATATCCCCCAAAAGAATGAAAAGTTATTTCATTTTATTTTATTACCCATTAACAATGTGGCTTGTATGTTTTAAAAATAATTTAATTTTGTTTTTATTTACGGTTTACTCAATGTCCCGCCTTTTTTGGAATTGCTGTTGTATGGTTTTGTTTGATACTACTATGAAATATAAATCTGCTTACCAGCACTGGGTTCAGTGTCTTGGTTCTCCGCAGACATCAAAAGGTGGCGTACAGTGTGAGTCTGAGTTAAGCATCTTGCTTCCTCAATGATTTTGCATTTGAAGGTAGAGTCCCACTTCTCTAATAACTTGGAGGATGTATCCTCTCCAAATAGGAGTGTGAAATCTTGATTTATCTGAGGGAAATCAAAAGAATAATTTCAGTCATGAGGTAATTACAAACATATCCAAAAACATAATATGCACATATTAGCAGATACACTTACCAATCCTTTCACATCCAGAAATCTTGGATACGTTTTCAGGACTTCAGTGGTCATCTCTGGATTATGGACAAGCTCATGACGATGCTGAAAGGTCTCCCTCATCTTGCTGCGGATCACTGAATCATCACTGGAATATGAAAGTAACGATATGGCTTCTCTGACCGCATCACCATCTGCCTGTTGCTCTGCTGTGATACTCCTCTTTAGGCTGGGACCTCCCAGCAAGGCTCCATGGGGGCTGTTCCCGACCGAACGCTTTGTAACTTTTCTCTGCACAGTTTTTAGGCGCCATGCCAGGTAGCCAGTTCCACTTACACCATCATAGAAGTGTTCCTGTGAAATAATGTAGATCAGGTCTATCAAAAATCAATTGTTAACCATACCTTCGATCATTATACAAGAGACTTTCTAATGAGTAGACACAGTACTCAAAAAATCCTCCATAGAAATGCATGGGGTTAGTTTGTAACGTTATCTACACATCTACACACCCCTTAGATGCCCGATAAGTACCCAAAAATCGTTGGAATATGGCCGCCAAGTGGAGGGACTTGCCTAAAAGGACTTTGATTATGGTATTTACAATTGTATAATATGAGAAATCTTACATAGCCTTTGGTGGAGAAAGGATCCCTGAGATTTGGGAAAAGGGTCACAATGCCAAGTCCGTATTTTTCTCTTTGCATGCGAACTGGGACCCTCCTACAGGTAGTTGGAAAATGCATACAGACAAACATAAGTAACAAAATAGAAGAGTATTTACACATTGAATGCACAGCCATTACAAAGCATGTGACCACAATCAACATAGACAGTTTTACCATAACATTTTAACTAATAAGCACAACAATATTACTTATGCCATATTGAGTGAGGCCCTAACAGAGTATTTTCATTTAATCAGAACATTCACCCAAATCATTCACTTAATTTCATTACTCGTGACTGCATGACGTAACAACTGCTAAACTGAGTTGAAGGGATGTGCTAGGACATTACACCTTGACCAACACATTTTCTGCAGGAAACCCTGGAATGCATTATAGAAACAAGTACAGTTTTTGGATAGTTTACTCTTTTTGGCCTATTGTGATTTATTCAAAGGAAAACTTACCCATGTTTCTCAACCATATGGCTGACCAATATGTTGACGAGATGTCGTCTTGTGCTGTGTGTTAAGGTCTTTGTTCTTCTATACTCCTCCATTATATCTTGACCGCCAGCATTCGTCTCCAGGGCCTCCTGGACTATCTATCATTGAAAGTTAAACAACAAGCAAAATGATGAGCATGTGAACACAGAACGTAACACAACTTAAAGATTCAGATGCGGGCCAGCATATTGAGAAAGTCAAATTGTAAGATGTTCACTGATGTATGACAGTACCATGTACTACAAACTGTGCAGACTAAACAGTAAATTTAGTTTAGTAAAGAGGTCAATTTTAAAATTCCACCTTTTTGGCCATTTCAGCAGCATCATCATCTTTTGCAGAAGTGTGGGCTCTCTCTGCACTGGACTGATGTGCTGGACTCAAAGATGAAGTGTTTGGTGTAGAATAATGTGTTGGCGTAAAATCTGAAAAGGAAACAATTCCTATTCAAGTTTCAATTATATGGATGCAGACATAAAATACATCTCAGTTCATCACACAAACTACTCACTACCACACATGCAAATACAGTAACAAGCAACCTGGCAGAAGGTTCCCAGGCTTTCATATCAGACAAAAACGATATATTATACAATATACATTGCAGCCTCTTGCGTTAATAATATAGATCACAATATATAAATTATAATAGAACCATTTTAGAAAAGGTTACATAGACCCTAAGGAAAACCAAACTGCTAAGTTTATTTTTTAAAAAGCTAGAAAGAAACGTTGTATGTTGTGATCTGTCAGTGGTAGGATGACTGAATACTGTACCTGGACCTCAAACTCAGAGCCTACATGATATTCTGAGGAAACCGATCACGGTAGCAAGAAATTAAACATTTATATCATATATGTGACCCTGCAAGGCGAAACCAGTCGTTTTGGTAAAATGTACAAAATTAAGTTAATGTGCTCACATGAACGACCATTGACTAAGCTTTCCAATGATATGTATATTGAGGGTGTTGCAAAAAGTATCGCTAAGATAACCGCATCCAAAGTTGGCATGGTTCTCCTGTCACAATACGCCAGAAGAGTAGAAAATCACCTTAGTAAATTGTGAGGACACCGCTATTATTAGCCTTACGGTCTTTGAAGCAGATGACTGCCTATGTCCAGTTTTATATATTTATATATATTTATATATTTCAGGAGAAGTAAGGGGAGAAGAAGTTCTATGTACACAGATTGTGTAGGCTATAGGCCCACTTTTAAAATGTGCTACTGCTACGACAATGGAAAACTCCTCCTAGTCTGTAGAAATGACGCCAGGATATTTCTAAAACTTTGTGCTTTTGACCGTTCGTGCCCTGAAAGGCAAATCTTTCACATTCATATTCGGTTACATCTGCCAAGAACGAAAGAAAGCTAAGAGTAACGAGTAGCCTAATGAGTAGGCTACAATTTACCTCTATCGTAAAACCTTTGAAAGTAATTGTATGTGAATAATTACTTAATATTAATCTTAGACTGGCGAACTTCAGGAAAAACTCAGGAATCAGGTTTATTCTGTTACAAGCAGAGAGAGTACAAAAAAAGGTCTATGTAGGCCTAGCCCAGGCCATGGCACAAGGCCATGGCCTCTGTAGGATCACCCTCTCTCTCTCAGTTCTCCATGCTCTAATCTTGAAAATCTGATCTCACAAACATTGCAGTTTAGTTACTTTTAAATGGTTTAAACAAAGAACAAAGTGGCGCCAAGAACAAGCCCACTTGATTGGTTCTACAGTTGGTATCAGACACACCTACTCACACCCACTTCACACCTATGCATTCTTGTCAGAATAGCATGAGGAGAGATATCTTATATATCAGAAATATCACTTATAGAATGTTCCAAACATTCTCACAATCACATCATTACAATCCTTGTAATGAGACTATCAAAATGATACCAGACATGAATACATTTACATTTCATGATACATGGATACATTATATCAAGGTAGCATCCTTTGTCTTGTGTAAGTGATAGGCCTTAAACCAGCACATTAGCATTCCATTGGGGGAGGGGATAGTGTCTTTGTTTAAAACCAAGATGGGTTACATGGCTAACTAAAAGTAGTCTTGAAGTTAAATTATTATCCATTTTAACCATACATTTTATTGCTATCAATTCCCCCTTTTCAAGTCTGAATGACTTGAAGTTTAAAATAAGATTCCATAACATGAGCCTTCTTGAACAATTTTACAATTTTTTTTTTTTATAAAGTCCATAATCAGTCCATAATCAATGTAAGTGTGTGCGTGAGCAAGGAAAGCAGCGTTCAGCATACATCCCTTCTTGCGTTTCTCTTCCGTTGAAGAAGGGTTCTCTTATGAAACTTGAATGTGTCTGCATTGTTGCAGTGTAAGTGTGTGCGAGTGCAAAGGGTGTGCATGCAGGCCGCGTTCGGCGTGCACCCTTGTGTCAGTCCAAACAGTCCATGAACAATGTGCGATGAGTGTCTTTGATGATGCGGAGTGCGATGCTGCTTTCGGCACCCCCTTTCGTTGCTTTCAGTCAGTCCAGTTTTGTTGCTTCCATGGCAGTTGGTTCTGCCACAGGTTCCGTTGGACCTGTGGTTCCTGAGTCTCGTCCAGTTTCGTCTCATGACATGGCCCAGCCCCGACCGCTGCTGCTGGCTGTACCTGAGCCCAGGGCAGAGTTGTCTGGTCCATCAATCTCGTCCAGTGGCATGGCCTGGTCTCCACGGCTGCTGTTCTGGCGTGGTAGCTGAGCCTGGTTGGTGGAGCCATTCGCCATCTTGAAAGGATCTTCTTGAGATGTTTGCGTAGTGGTAGTCGAAGACAAAGGCATGTCACACCTCCCTTTGTCCCTTCTGGCATGAAAGAGATTCTGGAGAGTGGATTCACAACAACTTTGAGAGACATTAGCATGAGTGTAAACAGAGTCAAACAGTGTCTCGTGAATGCAGATTCACAAGTCAACAACAGTATGCTAATGTATTCAGTTTCTCAATTGGAGACAGTCACACCTACAGCATGGGTCTTCTAACATAGCAGGGCTATTTATCTCCAAACAGAGACTACACATTTGCATCTATTGGCAAAAGGCCAATATAAAGAAAATAAATAAACTTTGGTTAAGTTTAGATGTTTAAAAGAAAAATAATCCACAGACTCACGTGGGTAGGGTACCCCTGCATGTCTTTTAAAGAGATTTTGCATTAGAAGTGAGGGTCAGTAAAACAAAACAGTAGGCATTTAAAAAATGACCGTTTGAGCAATAAAACCAGTAAACTTAGATGGTATTTCAATTCAATACCATCTATCTCCCCCTTTTTATAGTTTCTTAACTATAACAAAAAAATACAAACTAAAAACAAATAAAAGGTAATTTCAAACAGAAAGAAACTCAAGTTGTGGGTATGAATCCATTCAATTGAACATTTGCCCACATCAAACAAGGCGTAAACATGTAGCAAACATTTCCCATTGGCATACAAGCAAAAATAAAAAAAAATATGTCTTAACATGTTAAACCCAAAAGATGTCCCTCAAATGAAAGAAAGAAAATGGTTGAAATCAACAATGGTTTCCCATTATCACTCCTCTTAGGTTCATATCTCCCCAGTGAAGTTCCTTTTGTGTCCATGGGGGAGAAGCTGGGGGGTTGGTTATAGAATACAGTGCTGCTAGAACAAAGGCAGTGAGATAAGATAGCAAAAGGTGTGAAAACTTTTGACCCAAGAAAACAAAGAAGGACTTGAAACAAAAAATGGAAACAAACACATATAACGAAATAAACAAATTTCACACACACAGGGCCGGCCCACACGCGCATTCATTCATACTGGACACACAGACACACACAGCTCCATGGAGCTGGAGGACAACTTTAAACGGGCTGCAGGAAGAATTTCCTGCTTAAAAGAACAAAAGAAGTTTAGTCAAGCCTTTTCAGTTAGCTCATATTAGCTCACAAAGACATCTAGACGCCCCTAGCGGCAGCTAGTTAGCTCAGGCGTACTTAAAAGAGGCCTAACCATGCTCTCTTGAGGTTATGCTGTTTGAGCTTATGCTGTTTGCACACTTGAAAAAGATTACGACAAAAATCCTGGATTCATCATCTGAGTGTAGATGTAGCCTAAAACAAAACACCACATCTACTCAAAAACAAAACAAGACTAGTGTTAGCTTGGATTCTAGCCGCTCATACGCTCTTGGTGATAAAAACAAAAAGGGCAGCACCAAGTTCTGTCTAATATTCTGTTTTGGTAGTGAAGGAATAAAATGTTCTGTAAACACAAAGGGGCATAAGCTACGTAGCTTGTTAGGACATGATGTCCCTAAAACCCGCGAAAAATAGATTGCACACGAACCACCGTGTTTAATACTGAGCTGCCTAGCACACTCGCTAATCTATTTACTCCTTATATCCAATAAAGAGGCACCATTGGACTTCAATCCAACACATATATAGACGCTTTACAAAATATGGATTAATTCGTCTTGTGCGACGTTTTGCCAAAATCGGGGAAGCACAAATTTATGTCCACTATTAAATTACGGTTTTGCCAAAATATTGCCAAAATCGGGGAAGCACAATTTTGTGTCCACTATTAAGTTACGGTTTTGCCAAAATGTCTACTCACTCAGAATGCCTTTTCCGATATCTTACCGCCCATTCCAAACTGTGGTTAGTAGGAACCGCCCGGATTTACAGATCCACCTTCGTTCATCACCAAAGAAGAAATGCAGATAAAAAGCGTCCTTAACTTGGGAGCTGTCACCAGAGCGATGAGAAAAAGAAAAAAAAAAAAAACTGCGGCGTCTTAGAATCAGCGACAAAAGTATATTATCTCTGCGGTTGGAACCTCCATGAAAGTAATTGTATGTGAATAATTACTTAATATTAATCTTAGACTGGCGAACTTCAGGAAAAACTCAGGAATCAGGTTTATTCTGTTACAAGCAGAGAGAGTACAAAAAAAGGTCTATGTAGGCCTAGCCCAGGCCATGGCACAAGGCCATGGCCTCTGTAGGATCACCCTCTCTCTCTCAGTTCTCCATGCTCTAATCTTGAAAATCTGATCTCACAAACATTGCAGTTTAGTTACTTTTAAATGGTTTAAACAAAGAACAAAGTGGCGCCAAGAACAAGCCCACTTGATTGGTTCTACAGTTGGTATCAGACACACCTACTCACACCCACTTCACACCTATGCATTCTTGTCAGAATAGCATGAGGAGAGATATCTTATATATCAGAAATATCACTTATAGAATGTTCCAAACATTCTCACAATCACATCATTACAATCCTTGTAATGAGACTATCAAAATGATACCAGACATGAATACATTTACATTTCATGATACATGGATACATTATATCAAGGTAGCATCCTTTGTCTTGTGTAAGTGATAGGCCTTAAACCAGCACATTAGCATTCCATTGGGGGAGGGGATAGTGTCTTTGTTTAAAACCAAGATGGGTTACATGGCTAACTAAAAGTAGTCTTGAAGTTAAATTATTATCCATTTTAACCATACATTTTATTGCTATCACCTTATAGCAGCGTGGACATTCCTACATAGTACGGGACGGTACCTAACGGCACTACACGGTTCAGCACGGCACACAGAATAGGGCCACATTTACCATCTTAGCATAGCCTAGGATGGTGCACTCCGTTTGCAAACAGCCAAAAAAAAAAAAGCTCACCGAAAAAGAAGGGTTCACTGGCCTGTTTTTCTTCAGTGAGTTTTTTGCAAACAGAGTGAATTACCACCATCATCTGCTGGACTGAGGTGTAATGGCAAGTGTACCCCTCAGCCTCGTAATGGCCGCCGGGTGAATAAGGCCCTTATAGTACCTTAATGAAAAAAGATAATGTCCGCAACACTGCTTTTGACTCCCAATATGTAATGCAACGTTTCGACCCTGCTGGGTCTTCTTCAGGCAAAATTGAGTATAGTTTCCTTTGTCCTGCACCTGCCAGAAGGTGGGATGTGCACACATTAACTGTTTGCTGAACGCCTTATAGTACCTTCACATCCCTCATCTTTGGCCAACAGACAGACATTTGGGTTAGCCTCAAGGAAGTCATGGATCACTTCATCATCAATCACAGTGTCCGAATCATCAAAGAACTGCAGGTCAGTAGATGGAGGGATCCCAAACTTGTTCTTGACTGAAAAAGACAAGATAACATTAGATCCCATCAATTCATTACTTCTGTGAACATTAAGAAAGGCTGTCTCAACCTAAAAGCATAAGTGTGCAAGCAAAAGTTGTTCATTATATGTCTTCCTAGTTTTACCACTGAGCTCTCCTTACAACAGTATTCAGTATTCCAATATTACACAATTGTAAACACCATTCTTAAGCTTTTGGATGGATACCAGTGCAATGCTATGCACACAATGGGCCATTGTTTGGTCACATGGTGTAATGCTGGTAGGGTGGTGGCTGGCTAACTATACATGTATAGCAAAGTTAACAGCTGCAAGGTGCACTTGATTTAACCATGACTTCAAAGCAGTTACATTCAAGTCAAAAGCAGAACTTTGGTTGAATTGCAATGTCAAATTCAATTTCATTTTCATATTAAACGAGTGATTTTATTCAAGAAAATGAATACATGGTCTCATAAAGGCTCACCTTCTTCAATGAAACTTAGGAATGAAAACCCAGGCTGCAGTTTTAGATATTTTCTTTGTTGATGGTATTGAACTTTGAGGAGCATTGTGCATATCCTGTTGATAAATAAATCAAAAACCCATGATTTCATTGGTGCAAGATTCCACATTAATTTGCAATTTGATCAAAGTATCATCAATGTCTCTACACAGCATTGAGAATATTCTTCATGTACACCGTTTACTAAACAGAAAGGTTTTGGACAACTCACTCCTTGACTAGCAAGACGGCGACGAGTAAAGAAAAACCAAGTGGATTGTTCAAAACATGTGTACGCAAACAATGTTTACATGCTGGAGTTCAGAGACACTGATGATACTTCGATCGAAAATTTCATGTTGTGTCTAGCCTTCTTAGTGTTTAAAAATTAGCGATTTTGACGTTATCATGCATCAGACACACCACACCGTGACATCTCGTCGGCGGTAGCTTTCCACATAAACGGAAAACTACCGCCGACGACACCCAACTTTGTCAGAGCCCTTAAACTTAAGGCATATCTCTAGCGGTCTCATTTTAATAGTGCCCATTACAGAACAATATATTTCATATCCAATCCCAATAAAAGTTAAATTATCCTTTTAGCAGCAGAGAAGGCTATACCAATATCCGTGCCAGTCAGACTGAGATCACCACACCTAGTCTTAAAAGTCGCTAACGTAACAGCTAACGTTAGACTTCAGCCACGTGGTTGCTACTAACGTTAAAGCCAGGGAAATGTGGCGGCAATGGCAACTAGCCTGGCTTAGTCTGCTGCAAGTTTGTAACTTTACAGCAAACAGATAGCTTCATAGCTGGCCAGTCATTGAGTTTGTGGCAAAATTCAAATCGTAACGTTAACGTTACCTCCGAGTTTAGCG
>NW_027468664.1:12887375-12909875 GCF_046254945.1 Alosa pseudoharengus
GTGTTTGCCTGCGTATGTGTGTTTGTGCATGTGCATGCATGCATACATATGTCTACTGTGTGAGTATGTGTCATACGTATGATTACTGTGAATGTATGTGTGTGCGTGTGTATCTGTTTATGCACATGTGTGCACATGAAATGGGTTAACATGACCCCTGGAGGCAAACATACAGGAAAAATTGGTCATCCTAGGCCCTACGGTTCTCAAGATATTCACAGAAAACTGTGTCTGCCCTACCCTCCTTTCGGGGGGTCCAGTACAGCGGGGGGGCTACAGATCAAAACGAAAAACGATGGTTCCATGCTATTCATATGGGGTTACATGCCCACCAAGTTTCGTCTACCCCGGTCTTTCAGTGTCCCGGGAATCATTGACGGAAATTTGTTACTATACACCAACTGGCCTGTAGGTGGCCGGAGACAGTTTTCTGGGAATATCTTGAGAACCGTAGGGCCTAGGAGGTCCACCTTTTTTATGTATGTTGGTCACAAACCTTGGTGGGCATGTACCCCCACATGGATAACATGGAACCGTCATTTTTCGTTTTGATCTGTAGCCCCCCCCGCTGGACTGGACCCCCCAAAAGGAGGGTAGGGCAGACACAGTTCTCTGTGAATATCTTGAGAACTATAGGGCCTAGGAAGACCATTTTTTTCCATATGTTTGCCTCCAGGGGTCATGTTAACCCATTTCATGTGCACACATGTGCACAAACAGATACACACACACACACATACATTCACAGTAATAATACGTATGACACATACTCACACAGTAGACATATGTACGCTTGCATGCACAGGCACATACGCAGGCACACACACAAGCACGCACACACACACACACACACACACACACACACACACACACACACACACACACACACACACACACACACACATAACATAAACATAACACAAACAATCAAGAATTTCTCAGAATTATGAACAGGCAAGATGGAGGTGGGATTGTATAAAATTAATTTTACATGTGAAATCTATGAAATAAGGGACTGTACGATATTTAGCGGGGGGGGAGGGCCGGTCGCCAGACGATCGGGTTAAAAATGTTCTGCCTGGCCCTCCCCCCTGGTCAAATTTTTTTTTCCAGGGGCCTCCCCCCGGCTCAAAACAATTCTCCTAGGCCCTCCCCCCTACGTGAATAAAATAAAACTGGTCGAAAATGACGTTTACAAGGTTAAAACGGCCAGCAAATGTCATAAGCACACATACACACACACAGGGCTACAAACCAGTGTTGCGCGGGTTTGGTCACAAGCGGCCCGCGGTCGCCCAATATTTTAATCAACCCGACCGCAACTCGGACCGCGAATATTAATTAGGACAAAATTATACCCGACCTGCGATCCGACCCGCTTATTTACAAAATGTGTGCTTTTGGTTATAGCCTGCATGCAGTAGTCCATTTCTGTAAAACAAACTAATTTATTTGCAAAACTTTATGCAGTAGCCTAGAACTACACGCAGGCATGCAGGACATAATGTTTGCGCAGGAGAGAGAATGAGAATAAGAACACAAGCACGCACGCAACCACCAAGAATTAGAACACTAGGATAAGATTTGGCCATGGACATACTTAGGCAAGGTAGGCAAGAGAGATACATTGCTGGTCAAAACGTTAACGTAATAACTGGTTTAAAATGCTGAATGAAGCACAAAGCTTTACTAAAGCACATCCACTGTTTAAAGTCACAAACACAACGAACTAAGGTAACTTTTATGCATGCGCGAACCTATACATACCGGTAGATATGGCTGTGTAGTCTGTGCCATAAGATTTATTCCTGCTGTCATACTTTTAAATGGCTTCGCAAGAAGTAGGCCTACATAGACCATAACTTGTACTACTGTCATCTTCTTTAAGAACTTTTCCCAATATTTCCCATAGCCTATATCGCTTTTCCTGAAGGGGTGTCTTTATTATTTTAACTCGCGTCTTCAGCTTCTTTACTGTTGACTGTATTGATGCTTTACTGCATTGATGCTAGCCTTCTCGTGATATTTAAAGTAGGCCTATTTGTAGAAAATATATATTTAATTAATTTTAACTGACCCGCCCGCAAATGACCCGAATATCATTAAAATATTTGGTTTATGACGCAAGTGACCTGCAACGAGGGGAGTTGTGGGAGATTCAGGTAGGGTTGCGACTTTTTGGACTCGCCCACTCTGTCAAAGAGACGTGAATCATGTTTTGGCCTACAAACCTTTTAAAATATCGAAAACGGATCATTGATCAGGGGAAAAAAATATCATGGATCAGGAAAAAATAATTTTCCTCGGCCCTCCCCCCAGGCCAAAAAATTTCTTCTGGGCCTTCCCCTAAGGCTTAAAAAATTCTCCCCCCCCCGGTAAATATCGTACAGTCCCTAATAATGTTTTGGTACTTGTTGTCTAGCAGATACCAGTGAGAATTGAGTGTGGATAATGCAATTTAGTGAGACAGTTAGAATCATATAGGCCTTTCAGCGTGATTTCTTTTTGTGGAAAAAATGTGCTGGACTGGGCGGCGGTCATATTTTGTACCGCTCTGCGGTACATCTAGTTTTGTATTTGGTCCGTTATGAAATAATGTGGAACAATGCATTACATTAATACACAGGATTAGATGTTAAAATCCCTTGTGCCAAAATCCAAGGTAAAAACACATTCAGAAGCCCCTGCTCAAGTTTAACTTTAAAAAGCACACTACCCAACAAATGGTCACAAGCACAATACAAATGGCCTATCCAACAGCAGTAGCCTATATAGTATGCGGCATGTCATTGGGGTTATCAAGTGGGCACCCTCATTCACCGATGTTTCGTTAAGTTAGGCCCACGACACCTCATGAAGGCTTAACAGTGAAACCAGCGTCCTGGAGACACTCCCCTCCATGCTGCCACCATATTACCACATTGAAATATCCAATACCCAAAATACTCTTAACCAGCCCAGGCATGGTCAAGGTTGGCTAGGTTGCTCCGTCCCGTTGATGTGGACTGAACCATAACCATAAAAAACCTTGGCCAACCAACCATCACCCTAGGCACAGCCCATCACAAACACAAAACAAATTAGCCAGTTAGCTTAGCCCGTTAGCTTAGGCCCCATCCCAAACACAAAACAAATTAGCCAGCAGTTAGCAGTTAGCTTACGCCCCATGCTGCCCCATATCACCACAACAAGCATCCAAATACCCTTAACCAACCTAGGCATGGTCTAAGTTGGCTAGGTCGGTCCGTCCCGTTGATGTGGACTGAACCATAAACCATAAAGAACCTTAGCCAAGTACCATCAACCTAGGCACAGTCCATCACAAACACAAAACAAATGAGCCAGTTAGCTTACCTTAGCTTGCGCCCCAGGAAGGGTAACTTCTCCTTACCCACAACCAAAACAAATGAGCCAGTTAGCTTACCTTAGCTTGCGCCCCAGGAAGGGTAACTTCTCCTTACCCACGACCAAAACAAATGAGCCAGTTAGCTTACCTTAGCTTGCGCCCCAGGAAGGGTAACTTCTCCTTACCCACAACCATTCGCTTGCCCGTTCTGCTGCTAAAGACATGTTACTAACCACCTGCCTTAGACTTCGACCACAAATGCCCAATTCAGACAGCAAGCCAATAGCAGATCTGGCCACAAACCCACGTGCACCGATTTCAATAGGCCTTAATCGTGCACTCCAACCTCGCTTAGCTGCCTCCTCTGCTATTTCAGTAGATTTAGCTCTCTTCAGCTCATTGGCCACTTCCACTCTGTCTTCCCAAGGAACAGTGAGTTCAATGAAGTAAACTATCTTCTCTGAATCCGACAATAGAATTACGTCGGGATGTAGCTTTGTACTCACTATATGTGGAGGTACCGCCATCTGCTGGCCAAGATCAACCTTCATTTCCCATCCCGCCCCATTTTTCAACTGGCCGGTTTTACACCTGGCCTTCGCGGAACAAGGTTTATCCCCCTGACGTACAAAGTTAATTTGCCTTACCCCTTTACTAGCTGCTAATGAATTGACTTCTCTTCTTTTATCCTCTATTTCCGCTGCCACACATTTCAATACCTGGTTATGACGCCACGTATACCGCCCCTGGGTGAGACTTACCTTGCATCCTGATAGGATATGGTGGAGACTGCCCACACACAAGCAAAGTATGCATTTATCATCCTCACCAAACCATTGACTTAAATTCTTGGGAGATGGGAGCACATCATATGTAGCACCTAACATAAATCTGATCTTACCAGCTTCCATGCCCCATAGATCTTTCCATTTAATCCGTCTTTTTTCCACCCCTTCCCAGTTCACCCACTGCCCTTGTTTTGCCTGCGACACTGCCTTAGTACATCTTACAGCCTCCTCCTGTCTATGCATTTCCTCCACTACCATTTTCCTCTTTTCTCCTGCAGAAGCCTTACTCCACAAGGGTTTACTTGCACCCACCCCTAGACCCCCCCGCCCGTGCTGCACATGGCCCATTATATCTCTATGCTTCAATGCTGATTGAGCTTGCTTAACTGCCTGCTCTGGGTTCCACTTCCTCCCTGCATTAACTGTGGGTGCAACTTTCCTCACCACTGGGTCCTTGGACTGAGTAAGAGTCAATTCCAATCTAGCCTTAGCACACTTAAATTCCTCTGTCAGACTAGATATTGGCAACTCTACAATACCCTTCCCATACAAGGCTACACTGCTTAAGCAGCGTGTGACTCCGAGCCATTTTCTGACAAAGGAGTTGATAATTTTTTCCAACCTCTCTACCTTTGACAGAGGAACCTCATAAACTGTCAATGGCCACATTAGCCGAGGCAACAAACCAAACTGCAAACACCACAGCTTGAGCTTACCTGGCAGCCCCGACTTGTCAATTTTTGCAATACCTTGCCTAGTGACCTGTCTCAAGTCTTCAACCTGTGATTTATCACTAAGGCTTGCATCATACCACCTTCCCAGACTCTTCACTGGTTTCTCCAGAACTGTGGGAATCACCTCCTTATTTATAGCAAACTTCTTATCTGTTACCTTCCCTTTAATAATTGAGAGACTCCTAGACTTACTTGGTTTCACCTTCATTCTGGCCCATTGCAGATTACTATTTAACTTACCCAGCAACCTGTTGGTGCATGGAACGGTTGTCGTCAAGGTTGTCGTGGCCCTCCCTGCAACTTCTCCCCGCCCACTACCCATTTTGAGGCCCTAATGATGACCTCCATTGCCATTGTAAAAGCAAGTGGGGAGATGGTACATCCGGCCATGATTCCTATCTCAAGTTGTTGCCAACCTGTGGTGTAATCAGCTGCAGTAAAACATAATTGAATATCCAAAAAATATGCTTTTACTAGGCTTTTAATGCTACCTGGGATTCTGAAATAATCAAAGGCCTCCCACAACAGACTATGCGGCACAGACCCAAAAGCATTAGCCAAATCCAAGAACACAAGGTGCAGGTCTCTCTTCTCACGCTTTGCTAATTGAATTTGGTGCCAAATCATGCTGGTATGCTCTAAGCACCCGGAGAAGCCAGGAATTCCAGCTTTTTGCACCGTGGTATCAATTAGTTTATTCCTTTCAAGGTAATTTGTCAGTCTCCGTGCCACCACACTGAAGAAAACCTTCCCTTCAACATTCAGTAGACTAATTGGCCTAAATTGATTAATCTCCACTGCGTCCTTTTCTTTGGGAATAAATATTCCCCCAGCCCTCCGCCAAGCCTTGGGAATACTCTGCTTTTTCCAAACTATCTTCATTAATTGCCATAAAAATCTTAAAACATCTGGTGCACTCTTATACAACCGGTAGGGCACTCCATTAGGTCCCGGGGCTGAAGAGGCCCTTGCACGTTTTATTACTTCTTGCACCTCTTTCCACCTTCGCATTGGCTACTTAATTCAAGGTGGGATATCAGCAGGAAGTACCATCTCCCTGAACCTCTCCCTATCTTTGTGCACTCCCTCTAAATACTCCTCAAGCTTCTGCTTAGGTTCCAAAAGACTACCACTCTTCTGCATTACGAATAAAGACTTAACAAACTTAAATGGGTCTTTATAGAATGCTAGTCGGGCTCGTGATTTCTTCTTCCTATTTTTCCTAATATTTTCAGCTCTTCTTAGCACTACTAACCGCTCCCTCACATCTGTCTGTAGACAGTCAATACCTTCCTTCTCATCATCTGTAGCTTTTCTCCACTGCTTCTTAAGCTGCCTCCTCTCCTTGATAAGTTTATCTATCTCCTGCTGGCGCCTAGATTTAACTACCTCATGTTGCCGTTTTGTCCTTCTCTCAATAGTCCCAAATCTTTCCTTACCATAGCTATAAATAATGTCTCCCATTTTCTCTAATTTGCTTTCAGCCGTCCCCTTGAGCTGACCCAGGATACTGACCAAATCACTATTAACATCTTCCCACATTCTACATTCTGCTGCGCCTGGCCATCTAACCCCAGGCCTATGACCATTAATCTTCTCCCTCCTTGGCTGACTGGCCTCTCTCTCTGCCTCAGTGCTAGAACTTACCTCAACAACAGGGGTACTGATGTCCTGCGAACTGTGGGTTTCTTCCTGTCGCTGAACTTCAACCGACTGACTTGATGCACTTCTTAAGAAATAGCTATCAATGCGGGGACCCTGTGTTCCCTCTACCAAGCACTTCTTTTTCCCTTGATGAATTTTCAGGCCCTTTAGACTTGTAACCTTCTGCCAACCACACACACACATCTGCAGCTTTTTCTCAGTTTTCTCTGAACTAGTGGCTTCCACAAACATGTTTTCCTTACTCGTAATCAAATTCGTTCCAGGGTCAGTAACCATGTCTATCACAATGAGCTGCTAACCCATTGTAGCCCCGGCGGGGTCTATTCCCTCCTGTCAGCCGTCTTTCCGTGCTGTCACAAGGTCTTTCCCTAGTTGCCAGCTGCCCTATTCACAGCAGTCACTAGCCTACGCTAGCTTCAGCATTACATTAATACACAGGATTAGATGTTAAAATCCCTTGTGCCAAAATCCAAGGTAAAAACACATTCAGAAACACATTCAGAAAACACATTCAGAAACACATTCAGAAAACACATTCAGAAGCCCCTGCTCAAGTTTAACTTTAAAAAGCACACTACCCACAAATCCACCAACAAATGGTCACAAGCACAAAACATGTAAACACAGTGTAAAACTTAAAGCCCAAATTTGGAGACATCCATGTATGTTGAAATTTACTGCAAATTCAAAACGGGATTACTCTGGAACTGTACAGGGGACTGCTTTACACCTTTGTGTTCGGTAAGGTCTGCTGTTTATTATGACCGCCGCGCAGCGAAGTGGCGGTCATATAGGTTTAGTCAGATTTTTTTTTTTTTTTTTTTTTTCCGCATGTCCAAATTTCCGTCAATGAGTCCCGGGACACTGAAAGACCGGGGTAGACGAAACTTGGTGGGCATGTAACCCCATATGGATAGCATGGAACCATCATTTTTCGTTTTGATCTGTAGCCCCCCCGCTGGACTGCACCCCCCGAAAGGAGGGTAGGGCAGACACAGTTTTCTGTGAATATCTCGAGAACCGTAAGGTTTAGGAGGACCATTTTTTTTTTTGTAAGTTGATCTCAAGGGGCCATGTCAACCCATTCCATAACCACTCATTTCATGTATAGCGCCACCTAGTTAAACACAAAAAAGTAAAAATGAGGTGTTGTAATCGCAGGTATCTGTGACCTAACATAGTCAAAACTGCACGAAATTGGAAGTGTAGGATCATTATGACACCCTCTGAATGCACGCCAAGTTTCGTGAAATTCCGTTCATGGGGGGCCACACAATAAATTTATTTATGTTACTATACACCAACTGGCCTGTAGGTGGCCGGAGACAGTTTTCTGTGAATATCTCGAGAACCGTAGGGCCTAGGAGGTCCACCTTTTTTTTGTATGTTGATCTCAAGGGGCCATGTCAACCCATCCCATTACCACTTATTTCATGTATAGCGCCACCTAGTTAAAAATTAAAAAGCAAACATTTAGGTGTTTTCATCAAAATATCTCTGGCTGACAAGGTCAAAACTGCATGAAATTGAAAGTGTAGGATCATTATGACACCCTCCGAATGCATGCCAAGTTTTGTGTACTTTCGTTCATGGGGGGCCTTACAATAAAATAATTTATGTGTACATTTAGTGACGTACACCAACAAGGATTCCCGGGACACTGAAAGACCGGGGTACACAAAACTTGGTGGGCATGTACCCCCACATGGATAACATGGAACCGTCATTTTTCGTTTTGATCTGTAGCCCCCCCGCTGGACTGGACCCCCCGAAAGGAGGGAAGGCCAGACACAGTTCTCTGTGAATATCTTGAGAACTGTAGGGCCTAGGATGACAATTTTTTTTCCGTATATTTGCCTCCAGGGGTCATGTTAACCCATTTCATGTGCACACATGTGCACAAACAGATACACACGCACACACACACATTCACAGTAATCATACGTATGACATATACTCACACAGTAGACATATGTACGCTTCCATGCACAGGCACATACGCAGGCACACACACAAGCACGCACACACACACACACACACACATACACACACACACACACCCACACACATAACATAAACATAACACAAACAATCAAGAATTTCTCAGAATTATGAACAGGCAAGATGGAGGTGGGGTTGTATAAAATGAATTTTACATGTGAAATCTATGAACTAATCATGTTTTGGTACTTGATGTCTAGCAGATACCAGTAAGAATTGAGTGTGGATTATGCAATTTAGTGAGACAGTTAGAATCATATAGGCCTTTCAGCGTGATTTCTTTTTGTGGAAATAATGTGCTGGACAGGGGGCGGCGGTCATATTTTGTACCGCTCTGCAGTACATCTAGTTTGTATAACTAGTAGTCTTACTATTAGTACTATATACTATAACAACAGTTCAGTACATTCAGAAGAGGATAACTGCGTGATAGGTGTGTGTGGTGGAGCAGTGTTAGCGAGTCTGTGTCTGTGTGGGTAAAAGTCACTTTACTTTTATTTCAGAATGACAGCCAACAGACTCTGCTGCTATCTTTCAGTGGAGAAGATGACCTACCCCACCCAACAAGCCCACCCCTCGTAATCAACCAACAAACCGGTGAAGCGACCAACAACCTCATATCTCTCTCCATCTCCTGGAGAGATCAGCACCATAATAGTGTCTTCGACCCCCTTCGACATCTCCTCAGAGTGATTGGCGCTGCGAGACATCCCTCATGGGTTTCCTCTTCCAGTCCCTCTTCCCATAATACTTCATGCCTGTTCGGCTGTGGGAGACTGGCCAGGGGTGGGGGTGAAGGGTGGGTGTGAGTTGGGGGGGTGGGGGTGGTGAAGGCCGGAGGTGACCTGACATGGGTGGCGATGTTATTGATCTGCACTCTGCTGCAACCTTTGCTCTCGTGCTATTTGTCAAGGAGGAAGAGGGGAGTGACAGATGGCATTAAAGAGAGGAGAATAATAGGATATAAAAGTAAAGATGAAAGAGGAGAAGAGGAGACAAAAGAATACAAGAGAAGAGAAGAAAAGAGAAGAGGAGAGGAGACATTCCAAGCCTGCTTAACAGTATTTTCCACTTTCAGGCCTAAGCCCAGCTTGGTGATGTGCCTGACAGAACAGCACAGTGTGGAGAGCAGAAGAGATAGTGGACATCACAGAGGGAATATGGCTCTAATCAGCTGGAGATGGGGGTGATGAGACAAGAAGTAAGAGGAACCCAGAGAGTCTCAAAGGGGCTCACACACACAAACACAACACACACACACACACACACACACACACACACCAAAAGAGAAAGGGAAATAGAGACAAGTATTGAGAAAGAGAAAGACAAACAGAGAGAGAGAGAGAGAGAGAGAGAGAGAGAGTTGCTCCCACCTCTTGCTTTATCACAGCAGACATATGTTAAGGTCTGAGAGGACATAATGTTAAGACTCCTATCCTGACCACTAGCATACGATCCCTCAGGTGAGTCAGGAACTGACCCCAACATCCACACATCCACACACACACACACACCACACCCACACACACACACACACACACACACACACACACACACACACACACACACACACACACACACACACACACATACACATACTCACACACACACACACCTTTGGCACCTCTGCTGTGTCCAGGCTGGCAGAGGTGCCAGTGTTTGCAGAACTAATGTAGGATCAGCTCCTCCTGCAAATACATTATGCCATAGAACAGCTGTGGCACTGATTCAATGCGGCCATTTAGGAGTGAAAGAAGAGAGAAAAAAATAGGCACAGCGATAGCCCATAATTATTCTACACAATCTGCTTCCTGATATACTGCACTATTACATAGACCCAAAGAATTACCATAATTTCCTTTTAGCCACCAAGTATCTTTCTCTCTCTCCCTCTTTTTTACTTGTATTCTCTCTCTCACTCTTTCTCTTACATACTCTCTCTCTCTCTCTCTCTCTTTCTCTCGCTCTTTCTCCTGCCTTTTGTGCAGGGGTTCAGGGAAAATATATCTCTCTGCTTTCTGCTTAGCGTTGTATGCAGAATAGCTTCATTCAACTAAAAGCCGCAATAAATTACATGCTCGAGCAGAGCCTAAATATTCAACGAAATGTGTCGCTCTGTACGCACCAAATCATCCAGTGTCCTCACACACACATGCATGCACACACACACACACACACATACACACACACACACACACACACACACACACACAGACACACACATACACGGCCACAGACACACATACACACATACACACTGCAACACACACACACACACACACACACACACACACACACACACACACACACAGCCAAAGACACACTCACTTAGCCAACCACACAGACACACACACACACACACACACACACACACACAAAGACACACACAGAAACACACATTTTATTTCTCTTAAACACATACTGGCCTGCCTCCAGTGCCCTGACTGTTTCCTCCACAGTTTTGCAGTTGCCCTCTGAGGCGCTGTGGTGACCCATGGTGGTGACCCAGCCAACCGCATGCCTGAAAGACAGAGGGTATGTTTGGAAGACCTTCGCTTGACTTAGAATAAAATGCCAACTGCTCTGTGTGCCAACTTTCACACTTACTAACATTTACCTGTCTTCACACCTCTCTGTCTCCCCCTCTCTTTCACACACACACACACACACACACACACACACACAAATACAGGCGCGAACGCACACACACACACACACACACACACACACACACACACACACACACACTCTACACAAATCACCGCCACCTCTGCTTTTTGCCAAAGGCAAAGGTCTTTGACTGCCGTGAGACTGAAGGCTAGAAATACGCACCTCTACTTCTACCGTTTTAAAATGTGCTTTCCCAACAACTTCATGAATCATTCAAATACTTACAGTAGCTGAATACATCAAGCCTTTACTGTAATAAAATGCATGTCTGATCTATCAATAATCAGGTAATAAATAAACAAAGGAGTGTCCAGGTAAGAGGCCAGAGGACGGTTCACTACTACTGTAGGATGTCTATTATTTTTGTTTATTATTATTTAATAATAATGATAATAATATTAATATTATTATTTGTATAACTAGTAGTCTTACTATTAGTACTATATACTATAACAACAGTTCTAACTGTGATATGGGTTTTGGCCAGTGAAGGTCTCCATTTTGACCGATTAACGAATGCATCTCTGACCATCTGACCACATTCAGAAGAGGATAACTGCGTGATAGGTGTGTGTGGTGGAGCAGTGTTAGCGAGTCTGTGTCTGTGTGGGTAAAAGTCACTTTACTTTTACTTCAGAATGACAGCCAACAGACTCTGCTGCTATCTTTCAGTGGAGAAGATGACCTACCCCACCCAACAAGCCCGCCCCTCATAATCAACCAACAAACCAGTGAAGCGACCAACAACCTCATATCTCTCTCCATCTCCTGGAGAGATCAGCACCATAATAGTGTCTTCGACCCCCTTCGACATCTCCTCAGAGTGATTGGCGCTGCGAGACATCCCTCATGGGTTTCCTCTTCCAGTCCCTCTTCCTATAATACTTCATGCCTGTTCGGCTGTGGGAGACTGGCCAGGGGTGGGGGTGAAGGGTGGGTGTGAGTTGGGGGGGTGGGGGTGGTGAAGGCCGGAGGTGACCTGACATGGGTGGCGATGTTATTGATCTGCACTCTGCTGCAACCTTTGCTCTCGTGCTATTTGTCAAGGAGGAAGAGGGGAGTGACAGATGGCATTAAAGAGAGGAGAATAATAGGATAGAAAAGTGAAGATGAAATAGGAGAAGAGGAGACAAAAGAATACAAGAGAAGAGAAGAAAAGAGAAGAGGAGAGAGGAGAGGAGAGAAAATGAGAGAAGAAAAGAGAAGAGACGAGAAAAGGAGAGAAGAAAAGAGAAGATAAGAGGAGAGAAAAGGAGAGAAGAGAAGATAAGAGAAGAGGAGAGGAGAGAAGAGGAGAGGAGAGAGGAGGAGAGAAGAGAAGAGAAGAGAAGAGAAGAGGAGAGAAGAGAAGAGAAGAGAAGAGAAGAGAAGAGAAGAGAAGAGAAGAGAAGAGAAGAGGAGAGAAGAGAAGATAAGAGAAGAGGAGAGGAGAGAGGAGGAGAGAAGAGAAGAGAAGAGGAGAGAAGAGGAGAGGAGAGAAGAGAAGAGAAGAGAAGAGAAGAGAAGAGAAGAGAAGAGAAGAGAAGAGGAGAGAAGAGGAGAGAAGAGAAGAGAAGAGAAGAGAAGAGGAGAGAAGAGGAGAGGAGAGGAAAGGAGAGGAGAGGAGAGGAGAGAAGAGAAGAGAAGAGAAGAGAAGAGAAGAGGAGAGGAGAGAAGAGAGGAGAGAAGAAAAAGAGGAGTGGAGCAGAGCGGACAGGACACATCAGGACAGGATAGATGGATGTGTGAGAGGAGAAGGGATAGCAGAGGAAGAGAGGAGAAGGGATAGCAGAGGAAGAGAGGAGAAGGGATAGCAGAGGAAGAGAGGAGAGAAAAGTAGAGAAGAAGAGAGGAGAGGAGAGGAGAGAAAAGTAGAGGAGAGGAGAGTAAAACTGTCTGAGTCTGCCTATATCGACCACTGTCTGTCTGCAGTGAAATGATCATCAAGGCAACCACATATTTTATTTTGAGACTGCTCTGCTAATGAGTCTGTGTATTTGTATTTGTGTGTGTGGGTGTGTGTGTGTGTGTGTGTGTGTGTGTGTGTGACAGGAGTGTGAGAGGGCAAGCACTGGAGCATAAGTACCAAAGTCTTATCATCACAGTAAATTACATTGAGCACCAGCGCTCCCCGACAAGCCTACCGACGGGATGGAGTTATTTAAAATGACACGCCGCAGATAAAGAAATCAGCACAGAAGTCATACCTGCGTGCAGTGACACCGTCACTTTCCAAATCGAGTAATATAATTTATTGCTCTCTATGTGTGTGTGTGTGTGTGTGTGTGTGTCGACGGCTGTCATCAAAATTACACTTTCTCTCCTAAATTATACTTTTATGAAATTAAGTGTCACCATTAATTAATGAATGAAGTAGTCAACCACGCTGAGAGGAGAAATTAAATTTAAAAGGCTGAAAATGCCAACAAAGAGAGAGAGAAAGAGAGAGAGATAGAGAGAGAGAGAAAAATGGAGGACTAACGAAAGAAAAGAGATAAAACATAAAGAGAGTGGCATGGGATGAAGGGCAAGAAAGTGAGTAGGAGAAGAAATGAAAGATGGGCAAAGAAAGAGTGCAAGAAAGAGAGAAGAAGAGAGAGAAAGAGACTAAGAGAGCACTCAATGTAACAAGTCAGAAAGTGGCTTTCCTGCTGGTGCAGCATGTCAGATAAGTACTGCTTTAAATGGAATGACTGAAGGGCCTGAGATAGTCTAACCACGAGTTAGGGGGTGGCGGAGGGGGCGGGGGGGCAAATGTGATAGCCTACAGTACATTATGTTCTATGGGTGTAAAATATTGGCCAATCAGAGATGAACTTCTTGAACCCAGGGGTTTCACCGTCAGACTGCAGTAATTTCCCCACACACATATTCATTAATTTTCAGATGTCATATGTGCATGAAATCAGCCTTATCTGGATCGGGGAGATGTGAATGGAAGTCATCAGATATGCTTGATCTTTGCACTGCGTGTCATTCTGTTCGGCATTGTAAAGAGCATGGCAGCAAATAATTAATTGAGATTAATGGTGAAAGTTCATTTTAAGTTCAACTTATTAAACAAAACATACTCACATAATCCAATCATGCCACTTACATTCGAACACTTCTTTATGATAAAATTGAAAATATGAAACCCATATGAACTGTGAAACAGTATGGTAGCAATGTGAAAGAGAAGATGAGTTAATAATCCTATTATTGTCAATAACTGGTAATGGATTCATTGTTGACCTTAATACTCTAAACATGTTTAGAGCCAGAGCCATCTCATTTACTGATTGTTGTACAGGTGAGGTAGTATTTCCTGCTTTGGCTTTCCAGCTTGTCGCACCTCCGCCGGTGCCATTAGGTCAGCTGCAGGGTCATCAGCTGGACACTGCCGTGCACAGATGTTTCGCCTCCAAGACCAGTACATCTCCAGACGGGGGGGCCGGTGGCATGCTGGGGACATCTCCCCGCCACCCCCTGCCGCTGCCTTCACTGGGGTGTTGCTCCCCACCCCATGTCTTTCCTCCTCAACCAAAGCCAGTAACTCCCTTTCTCCGCTTCCTCTCCCAGCGCCTTTGTGGCTTTCCTCAGCCTTAAGCCTGTTACGCCCATTCCGTGTAGCAGCTGGACTGCTGTTTTGCCCACGAAGCCCCGACAGCCGACCTCCACAGGGTGAACAGTTGCTTTCCAGCCAGCATCTTGGCACTCCGCTGCCAGCTCGGAGTACTTCAGCTGCTTCCTTTCGTGGGTTGCTGTCATATTCTCCTCCCAGGGGATGGTTAGTTCAATGAGGAGGACCCGCTTCGCCACTGTGGACCACATGACTATGTCTGGTCAGAGAGTGGTGATCGTGATCTCTCCTGGAAAGACCAGCTGCTTCCTGAGGTCTGCCAACATCTGCCACTCTTTACCAGGTGTAAGCATGCTGCTCTTCTTCTGAGCAGGTGGTTGATGTTTGCTGCCAGGCTTTACAAACCCTTCCAGGCCATGCTCCTCTGTTGCAGGTGAACGGTTTGCTGCCACCCTACAACCTTCCAGGATCTCGGCTAGTTTCATCAGTATCTGGTCGTGGCACCACCTGAAACGCCCCTGGGTCAGCACCACTCTGCATCCTGAAAAAGTGTGTTGGAGGCTTGCCTTACCATTTCCACATAGGTGACAGCCTACCTCATCGCCATACCACACTGTGACGTTCCTAGGGCATGGGAGGGTGTCGTAGGTTGCCCTCAACAGGAAGCTGATTCTGGATTGAGGCGTCCTCTAGATGTCTGCCCAGGTGATGCGCCTGTTGATGGTAGCATCCCATCTTGTCCAGGCTCCTTGTGTGCCCTGGCATATTGCCTTCAAGTGGAAGCGCTCCTGCTCCAGTCTGGTGATTTCGTCCACCACCATATTCTTCTGCTGTCTCTTGGTGGCTTTGGACCAGAATTGCTGCGCTGCTCCCCAGCCCAGCCTAGCACGACTGGTCTGGACTGCCCCCATCACTTCTCGGTGTTGCAGACTGGAGATGGCACGATCTACCTCTGCCTGCGCCTTCCATTTGCAGCCTGTCCGGATGGGAATGTTCGCACTCCTTATGAGCGGGTCTGCTGAGTTCTTTAGTTCCAGAACAAGGCGAGCCTTCTCCTGCTTGTACCCCAGGGTGATGGATTTAATAGGGAGCTCCAGCATGTTCCGGCCGAATAGACCTGTGTCTGAAAAGCATTGGGGCAAACCCAGCCACTTACGGATGTATCTGTTGGCAAGCCTATCCATTCTGCTGACTTCTGATGAGCACCACACCTTGTGATTCCCGGGCAGTTGACTCTGCTCAATCTTTGCCTGCCCGTCAGCGAGTTGATGTTTGGCTAGCTTTCCCATCTGCCTGTCTGACAAGTCTGCCGTGTAGTGCCTCCCCAGGCTTTGCAGAGGTTTCTGGTCCAGCCGTGGAATGGGCTCCCCTCCTGCAACAAAGATGTCCTGGACTTGCGGTATCCCTCTCCTTAGCGACAGGCTTCTTGATTTTTCCGCCTTGACCTTCATCCTTGCCCATGTGAGAAGCTCATCAAAGCGCTTGAGGAGCCTGGTTGTGCAAGGAGCCGTTTGGAGGATGCTTGTCACATCATCCATGTAGCTCCTCAGGGGTGGAAGCCTCACACCTGATGGTAACTTGATACCTCCAACCACCTGCCTTGCCCCAATAAGGATTACCTCAAAGGCCATCACAAACAGGATGGGGGAGATGGCGCATCCCATGGCAATTCCTCGTTCTAGCTGCTGCCACCCTGTTGTGTAGCCCTCTAGGGTGAAACACATGTGCAGGTTGCTGAAGTATCTGGCGATGATGTTCTTTACACAACCTGGGACATGGAAGAACTCCAAGGCGAAGTCGATCAACCTGTGTGGGACTGAGCCATATGCATTGGCTAGATCTAACCATACCACGTGCAAATCTCTCTTCTCTCTTCTGGCCCGCTGGATCTGATCCCAAATCAGAGAAGAATGCTCAATGCATCCTGGAAAGCCAGGGATTCCAGCCTTCTGGCAACTTGTGTCGACGTATCCGTTCGCCATGAGAAAGTTGGTCATTCTTTTTGCCAACACAGAGAAGAAAATCTTTCCCTCCACATTCAACAAGGCAATGCTTCTGAACTGGCTGATAGTCTGGGAGTTCTGCTCCTCGGGAATGAATACACCGACAGCTTGTTGCCACTCTGCTGGGACTGTTTTCATTATAGCTTTCACAGTGCCTTAACTACCTGTGGGCAGTTCTTATATAGCTTGTAGGGAAGCCCATTCGGCCTGAAGGCAGCTAGCGCTGGTGGCTCCAGCATGGTGAAACCATCTCTGCAAGGCTAATTTAAAGCCTTGTTATCAGGTCCCTTCATTTCATAGGGACGGCAGTGAAAGTGCTTCACGGGCAGATTTTTATTTATTTTTTTCCTCTCTTTCGGATAATCATCTCAAGATGAGGGAGAGAAAAAATCACTTTATTCGTCCACATAGAAATGAGCAGCACATTAAAATGGCTCAACCCTAAAGTTGAAATAATGTTAGGCCTACCAGCAAAAAAAAAAAAACTCTCCATTTCTCATTCTCTCTGTCTTATTCTCTCAGTCTCTCTCTCTCTCTATTCTGTCTTTTCTCTTCTCACTTGTAATCTGAAGCAATTGGCTTGTCTTATTAGAGACGCTGGTATGTAACGAGAAGAGAATTGAAAAGAACTAGAAGAGCAGACTGGCTTTAAAAGAGAGTGGTTCTGTAAAACTATGATTCAGCTGCACACAGCACCTCTGCTGTAACAGGCTGCAACCGGATCCTCCTTGTCTGGACAGAAAGATAAAGAATGGTAGTGTGTGTGTGTGTGTGTGTTTGGTTTGTGTGTGTGTGTGTGTGTGTGTGTGTGTGTGTGTGTGTGTGTGTGTGTGAATGAGAGAGAGAGAGAGAGAGAGAGTTTGTGTAGTGTGTGTGTGTGTGTGTATGCGTCTTCCTAGATATAATGAGCAAAGTTATGTCCATACAAAAAAGCAGATCAATATGGTACACAATGTTTCTTGAAAACATCTTGAAAACATCTCTCTCAATTGGCTACCTTAAATCTCAAGGGTCGCCATGGTTGTCTGACGGTTAAGTCCTAGAAACATAAAAAATACACCCTAAAAAATATTTTATATGTATATATACAAACTATGTATCATTTTAGAGCTTTGTGAGATAAACAAAAAAGACAAAACAGATGCATATCTCAATCCCAGTCAGACTTATAAAGCACAATATCCTCAGTAGTGTTTCAAATTAAGAGCTGAAGTATAGCAATTTCTTAGAAGTACCAGTGATGGTACAAGCAGTGGTTAAAGTGAGATTTGGCAGGTGGGGGAACCCTTAAGTCCAGTGTCAGTGCAATGGGTAAAAATGACTCACCATTGGACAACATATTGAGTATCGTGGTGTAGCAATACTTTTTGGACAAGAATTGATAGCTTCTTAGTCACCTCTGTACATTGTACAATATCATGGCGCTATATCGTTGGTATGAAAGAATATATTGTTTATCATTAATTTATATGAGGTGCCCCCCCCCCACACACACACACACTTTAACCCCTGGGTACAAGCTCCATGAAAATGATAATGCACCACCACCACAGTAGACAATAGACATTACAACTGGTAGTGCAAAAGTCTCCAAGTAGATAGATAGATAGATAGATAGATAGATAGATACTTTATTGATCCTCAAGGGGAAATTCAAGGGTCTCAGTAGCATACAGACATAACACACAACATGCACTTACAGCAGAAATGGTAAACATAAGTATAAGTATAAGTATTATATAACTAAACTCCACTGTACAATAAAGACAGTAGAATATAAGACAGATAAGAAAACTAACAAAACGAAATACTAAATACACTATATAAGTTAAATAAAGAAAGTCCAATGTGCTTGAGGGTGATCAAGCATTAGACACTTGTAGTGACAGGGCCAGGACTGGTGAGGTGCTAAAGGGAGTGAGTGTCATGGTGAAGGTGCAAACAGTAGTCCAACCATAGTCCTTAGTTGTGTGTGCCTGGCAAGGTGCTCAAGAGAGTGAGTGTCATGGTGAAGGTGCAAAAAGTAGTCCAACATTAGTCAACTTAGCAACAGTGCAAGAGTAAGGTCTAGAGACCAGCATAAATAATATAGACAAATAGGAGAGTGAAGTGTAATGTAGACAAGGTAAAATAAAAAACTATTTCAGTGCAAGAACAGGTTGAGGTAATAGGGTTATAGCCATTCATTCATTCAGTATTGTATCAGAAGCCTGACCGCAGCCATTGATCATGTGTGCTAATATAGCATGAAAAACAGTGTAGCAGTAAAACAGTAGTGAAAACATTAGGCTGTGTACAATAGTAAAACAGTAGTAAGCAGTAGTGGACAGTCAGTACTCAAAAAACATGGACATGCAGAGGGTGGAGAGGCAGACAGACTAAGCAGAGAAGTCTATCTCTCCTCTTCTCTTTAGTGAGGCATTGAACAGTTCAATGGCCCTAGGAACAAATGACTTCCTCAGCCTTTCAGTTGTGCATGGCAGTGAGCGAAGTCTCCAGCTGATCAAGCTCTTTTGGTTTTGGATAGTGCTGTAGAGCGGATGACATTTATTGTCCAAGATGTTGATCAGTTTGTTTAGGGTCCTTTTGTCAGATATTGAAGTGAAGTGATGCACTGCAGTTCAGCTCCCACTACAGAGCCAGCCTTCCTTACCAGCCTGTCAAGTCGCCCAGCATCCTTCTTCTTTGTGCTTCCTCCCCAGCATACCACTGCATAGAAGAGGGCGCTGGCCACGACAGACTGATAGAACATCCTGAGGAGCTTGCTGCACACATTGAAGGACCGCAGCCTCCTCAGGAAGTACAGCCTGCTCTGTCCTTTCTTGTAGAGTGCATCAGTGTTGGCTGACCAGTCCAGTTTATTGTCCAGGTGGAGACCCAGATACTTGTAGGTGCTTACCACCTCCACATTGACCCCATCAATGGAGACTGGTAGCAGAGCGGGCTTAGACCTTCGGAAATCCACCACCATCTCCTTGGTTGAAGGTGATTGAGTTTGCACCACTGCACAAAGTTCTCCACCAGGCTCCTGTACTCCTCCTCTTGTTCGTCCCTGATACACCCCACAATTGCAGTATCATCTGAAAACTTCTGCATGTGGCATGACTCGGTGTTGTAGCAGAAGTCAGATGTGTACAGGGTGAACAGGACTGGAGAGAGCACAGTTCCCTGTGGCGCTCCGGTGCTGCTGATCACAGTGTCAGAGAGGCAGTTCTTCAGTCTGACGAACTGTGGTCGCTCGGTCAGGTAATCTGTAATCCAGGTTACCAGGTGAGCATCCACACCCATCTGCAAGAGCTTGTCTCCCAGTCTGAGGGGTTGGATGGTGTTAAAAGCACTTGAGAAATCAAAGAACATGATTCTCACAGCACTTTTCCCCTTGTCTAGAGAATGTGTGAGTATGTGAGAATGTGTCCTGTGTAGAAGATAAGTGATGGCATCGTCCACGCCCACTTTCTCCTGGTATGCAAACTGTAAAGGGTCTAGTGCATGGCGTACCTGGGGTCTGAGCATACCTAAGACCAGCCGCTCCATTGTTTTCATCACATGTGATGTTAGAGCGACAGGCCTGAAGTCATTAAGCTCGCTGGGGTGTGGTTTCTTGGGAACGGGGGTGAGACATGATGTCTTCCACAGTGTTGGAACTTGTCCGAGACACTCGTCTGAAGATGTGCTTCAGTGGCTCCCCCAGTTCAGCAGCACAGGCCTTGAGCAGCCTTGGACACAGTCTGTCAGGCCCGGCTGCCTTACGAGGATGGAGTTTTTTAAAAAGATAACTTACTTGGTCCGCTGAAATGATGGGGGTGATGAGGGGAGTGGAGGGTGAGGAGGAGGAGGGGTGCTTCTGTGAGGGTTGTCGTGTGGCTAGAGACTGATGGCCATTGGCTGAAGCCATTGTTGCCGCACTGCTCGTGGTCACCATGCGGGGGAGAGGTGCGATAGCAGTGATGATGGAGGGGGGAAGGGAGGGGAGGGGGGCAGCATCTGAGGTCTGTGTGTCTGATGGCTGTTGACTGAGGTCGTTGTCACCTCTTTGTTCGTGGTAGCCATGTGGGGGAGGGGTGCAATATCCAGTGATGGTGGGGGTGAGTGTTGCACTGGTAATGAGGTGGGGTGGGGGCTGGGGGATGGGCAATCGAACCTGTTGTAAAAGTGGTTCAGCTGGTTCGCCCTGTCCAGGTCTCCCTCCACAGAGCTGCTGCTCTTCTTAAGGCCAGTGATAGATTTCATACAGTCCCACACCTCCTTCATGTTGTTATCTTGCAGCTTCTGTTCCATCTTCCTTCTGTAGTCCTCCTTAGCCTCTTTCAGCTTATTCTTGAGTTCCCCCTGTACTCGCCTCAGCTCTGCCATGTCCCCCTCCTTAAACACCATCTTTTTCCTATTGAGAAGGGTCTTGACATTACTGGTTATCCAAGGCTTGTTATTTGGATAGCAGTGTACAGTCCTTGTGGGAACAACAATGTCCATACAGAAGTTCAGATAGTCAGTAGTGCAATGTGTGACCTCCTCTAAGTCCTCTCCATTCAGTAGCACACTCCAGTCAGTGGACTCAAAGCAGTATCTCAAAGCCTCATCCGCTTCCGGTGGTTGAAGTCACCAGAGATCGCAAAAAAGGCATCACTGTGCTGAGTTTGGAGCCTAGCGACTGTAGAGTGAATGACGTCACATGCTGTGTCCGGGAGGGCTTGAGGCGGCACGTAGACACAAACAACAATGGCGTGCGAGAACTCCCTCGGCATGTAGTATGGTCGTAGACTGACCGCTAGTAACTCCACATCCTTACAGCATACAGTCTCCTTCACTGTAACATGTCCGGGATTGCACCATCTATTGTTTATGTATAGCACCAGTCCGCCTCCCTTCTTTTTGCCAGAAAGTTTACTGTCTCTGTCCAAACGAGCTACACTGAAGCCGGGCAGCTCAACGTTAGCTGGGGGGATATGGCTTGTTAGCCACGTCTCCGTAAAGCATAGCAAACTACAATCCCTGTACAGTTTCTGATTTCTTACCAGGGCAGCCAGTTCGTCAGTCTTGTTGGCCAGTGAGTTCACGTTTCCCATAACCATCGAAGGAACTGAGGGCTTGTGTTTCCACTTCTTCTCCCGACGCCTAGTCCTCACTTTAACTCCCGCTCTGCACCCCCGAAAGCACCACAGCTCCTCCGGGCTGTTTACGTGAACCCTACCAGCATTCCGTCGTATTGCAAGCAGCTGATTCCTTGTGTACACAAGTTTGTTGCCGCTGGAGCATTTTAATAGATCCATATCCATAGGATAGAATGAAAACACTCCTCAAAGTGCCTAATCCAAAAAAGTTGCGAAGTAAAAAAGTAAAAAGTAAACAAAAGACGTTAAGAAAAAACACAAAGACACGGAGCTACCTCGACAGGCTGCCTCTCTCGATGGCGCCGGAACCGGAAATCATGACAGACTTTTCTTTTTCCACTCACTCCGTAGGCTCGCTCTCTCCCCGCCAGCCCAAAGTAAGTTGTACATCTGAAATATGGCTATAAATAAAGCTTGTAAAATTGAAGGTGAAGATATTTAAGTACCCTATAGCCTATACAAAAACACATTGAAGCAATGTTTTACAAATTCCTGTGCCCACTCAAGGTTTCCAGCATGAAAAGCAGCTTGACTGTAACGTTAGGGTAAATAGGGCCATCAATGCAGGAGTAAGGTATGAGCTACACCAGGCGCGTAACTGAAGCGCTCCGTTCGCGACGCGTAAAATCCATTTTAGATGAATG
>NW_027468664.1:12912375-12914875 GCF_046254945.1 Alosa pseudoharengus
GCATATCACTGGGCAGACTCTGGGCAGCGGCCCTCGCAAGATGCCAGTCCGCGGGAACGCACGTGAATAAGCAATGAGCCATCGAGCGCCGTGGAGGAGGAGAGTGCCCGCCAGTGCCTGCACGCTGACCGATGGGCGAGATATTAAAAAAAAAACAACAACAAAAAAAAACAACAACAAAAAAACACATCAAATCAATGTCGAGCGTGATGGTGGAACAGAAAATGGTGGTGAAGTGTGAGGCGTATTTTGAATAAAAAAACAAAAAAAAAATAAACAAACAAAAAACAAGCAAATAAATCAGTGAAGTGATGGAAACTCAACCGGCTCCTCTCGTCTGGGAGAGGACTTGTCAGAAAACAAAACGTAGTGGACCACTCCACGTTGGCAAGCTGGCGTCGGTGCCAAGCGCGGCATGTAAATATTCACAGCCTTCGCCACCCTGGCGCTGCGTATTATTCAACATTGGCGGGAAATAAATCAGATTTGCCTGCTATATTGTGATAAGGTTTTAAATAGTGGAGAAGGATCCTGACCACTTCCCCACATATTAATCTTTTAATGGACTTTCCACTCGCCCTGGACTGGCAAGCAGCCCGGTCCCCGGGGGTCCGTAACGATCGCAGAGGTCGTTTGTTGGACATCGGCATGGGAGGATAAGATCGGTTCTGCGGAGGAGGGGAGGAGGAACGGAGCAGGAGACAGTAGGAAAGGCTCCTGTTCCTCTGTCCTGACCTCGTCATTGGTGTGTGTGTGTGTGTGTGTGTGTGTGGAGAGAGAGAGAGAGAGAGAGATGTTATACTGTGATATAGTGTACACTAGGGCTGTAACGATACACCAACCTCACGATTCGGTTTGAATCACGATTTTTGACCCACGGTTTGATACGAATCTCGATTTTTCCTTTCTTTTTTTTTTTTTTTTTGGGGGGGGGCTAGAGATTTTATTAAATAACATTTTAATAGCCTCCCTTAGAACACCAGAGGATTACAATATAATATATCTATTATTTTATATCCTGATATAAAAATATTTTTCTGAATGACTGATATTTATGACAGCACACTTTATGCAGATTAGCCTATAGCCTAGGCCTACTATTTTTTATTACAACTCTACCTCTTTAATTCAGCTGTCTGGTTGAAGCCTGGAAATATTGTAAACAAAGTAGCATATAGCTTAGCCTATCATGGTCTACTGATTGGACTTCAGTTTCCCCATGTGTGTTTAAGTTTCAAGGTAATAGGCCACTTGTTCTCCTTGGGACAGGCCCTTTTGGGAAACGTTGGTATTGAGATGACCAGTCAACTTCAATGCAAGAATTTTAAACAAATATGTGCAGCATGCTAATGATGCTAAGCGGATTTAATAGTAATTTAGCTAGTCGTCTATGCGTCCTTGCTTTCACGATTGTGAATGTTTTATTTAAGTCGCGCGTGTTCATTGAGCAGGAGATGGAGGGAGAGTGAGAGGGAGGGAGCGCGAGAGAGAGCGGGGCAAGGAGAGGGGGTTTATTTCTATACTGTTTGGTAAAGTTGCACACATAGTCTACAATGAAAGCAAGGAGAGGTAGGCTTATGAAATTATTATTTATTTATTTATTTGTTTTTGGACAATGTAGGCTACCGATAAGTAAAGCGGGAGTTGTGGGTTGCTTTTGCGGCTGCATAAGCTGCAAAGCACTGCGTGAAACACTAGAAAGGGTGTGTCGCGATTCTGCCTTTTCACACCGCGACACAGTATCGTGGATATGAATGTCGCGATTTCGGTTTCGAATCGTAAATCGTTACAGCCCTAGTGTACACTTATGTCTATGTATATGTATATATATATAGACACTTAGCTTTTCTGTGTCTTATTCCATGTTCCCTCCATACTTTGTATGACTGCTTTGGCAACACGAATGTCTTATTTGTCAAGCATTTTTTTTTTATTTGAATTTGAGAGAGAGAGAGAGAGAAAGTGACAGAAACAGAGAGAGAGAGAAAGCGAAAGAGAGGGACAAAGAAACATAATAGAGACAGTGTGTGTGAGTGTGTGTAAAGTCTGACATTGTCTCTGTTGGTGTGTCACGAACACGAAGGCAGGTTTTGTGTCCAGCCTTGTTGTGGTCAAACCAAAGCGACAGCAACAACAAAACAGGTTTGGAAAATTAGTCCCCCTTCTGAAGGATTTAAAAAGCAAACACACACACCACACACACACACACACAAACACACATACACATACACATACACAAAAAAAAAAAACTTGCGTGAGGACTCTATTTAGCTGAGCCTCTGTGTTTGGACCAGTAGAAATGCAGTGTGCCGCTCGCGACAACTCCCACGAGAAATTACTCCAATTGCCATTTGGAAAATGAATTCAGTGACCTACAGTAATGTGAAATTCATTTGCACACTGTTAGCCTTCAACAAAAGCCTGCGTGCCGTGCACACAGCCTGCCAGCATTGTGAATGATTACACGTCGTCGCCATTTATTCCCTAATAAACAAATCAA
>NW_027468664.1:12917375-12924875 GCF_046254945.1 Alosa pseudoharengus
AGTGAAGCTCCGTGCACAGTGGGGTAACATGTGCCCTTTTGGAAAACCAGACGCGCCACCACATCCTGGGCCATCTGTAACAGTTGCAAGCCGGGAGGCCCGTTAGTAGTCAATGCAAGAGATAACCATGGTCTGTACCAAGAGCTGGGTTATGTGTTGGGTTAAGAGATAACCATGGTCTGTACCAAATTTAGGGTTATGTGTTGGGTTAAGTACGGTTTGATTTTCAGTAAGTTTACGGTAAGGGTACATGAATTATCATGAATTCATACATGAATTAATGCATGATTTATGTATTACTTCATTATTTTTTATCTCATGAATCACCAGGAATTGACATGAACTCATAGTCTGTAATTTGTGACCTCATACTTGAACAGCACATCAATTAAAGCATTAGGTACAATGGGCACATCATTATGAATTATGATTTATTATCGGAATTCATTGTGAATTAATTCATGCATGAATTCATGTACCCTTACCGTAAAGTGTTGCCGATTTTTCTTATATTGAATAATGTCGATCAACATGACCGGGCAAGAGAGGCAACATAGTCAGGGAAGGTCAGTTAGTCATCAATCATGAACCCAGAATTCTTGCAATCTTGGAAGCAAGAGATAAGTTGTCAATTTTAATGTTGATGTTGTGAAGTATAGTTTGTTTGGCTGGGAATCCAATCTGTTATATCCTAGAGAGGTTTAGTTGGAGGTGGTATTCCTTCATCCATGTGGATGTATGATATACGAGAGACAATTCGAGATCCTTACTGAGACTGTTGTCAGGTGGGAATGACAGATAGAATTGGGTATCATCTGTGTAGCAGCACTATGGGAGGCCATGTGAGTGGATAGGCTAAACGGGAGACCCAGCAAGATGGTGCACACAAGAAAAGGGGCCCAAGCATCAAAGCCTTGGTGCAGTGAGATGCAGGCACTTATCCTAGCCAAGACACTCTAAACGATTGCTCAGTGAGGTAGGGTTCAAACTGTGCACACACACGCACGCACGCGCACGCCCACACACACACACACAGACACACACACACACACACACACACACACACACACACACACACACACAAGCAGTTGCCACATTAGTTTTCCCACTTACACAAATCTGCCTCTAAACTCTAAACCTCTTCTAACCTCTGCAGAGAAAAATAAAAAAAAATCACTTCATCCTCCGTGTCAGATTTCTGCTGGTATTGAGTTGGAGGAGGAAATGCATTTGCGCGCGCACACACACACACACACACACACACACATACTCACACACACACACACACACACACAATATTCTCATTCTCTTTGCGCTGGAGGTGGCATCTCCTCTGCAAGCTTCATCACTTCCGCTACCCCCCTAATGTGTGATGTTCACAGGCACTCGCTGTGAGCCTCAAAAACACCAGGCAAGTTCCTCTCACCAACTCTCTTTCTTTCACACACTCTTTCACTCTTTTTTTCAAGTTCATCACTCTCTCTCTAACTCTCTTTCTCACACATGTGTACACTGTTTTTTTTCTCTAACTCTTTTTCTCATGCTTTCTCCCACTGTTTTTTCCTTTCCTCTCACTCTCACTAACTCTTTCAATCTTCCTCTGTTGCCTCTTTAAGTCACTTGTTCTCTCTTTTTTTCAACTCTGCCACATTACATTAGCAAGTACACTTTCACCAGATGGGATCACACCATCATCCTCAACTTCCAACTAAACACACTAAAAAGAAATTACTTTTCAGTCATTTCATACCCTGCATTGTAACTGACAGATTCGTGTAGATTGCATTACAAAGCATGCTATTATATAATTCACCCATGCTCTAGGGAAACAAGTTACAATAAATAAATATGTCTTATCTTTCTTAGATTGAGCTCAGTCTTTTGAAATCATTTTATGTCCATAATTATCATGGTGTATATCCTCTCATGATTGAGAGAATATTAGATGCTACACATTCCAGAACATTGAACATTCTAGACACGGTATAGCACAGCATTAAAAGAGAATTCTGGTGATTTTTGTTGGTATGAAAAAAAGGAAAACAATTGGTTCTATCTAGCTCAAGTTGCTGCAACCAACAGCTAGAGTCAACAGCCAGGCAGCTGCAGTGCTACACTCGAAGCATGAACATGGGGGCTCGTTTTTTTTTTTTTTTTGTACTGACAGTACTCGGTGACCTTAAGAAACAGAGATCTATGTGAAAAACTACTCACTTTGGAGATACACACTCACTCACTCACACACTACTTACTCTCTCTTTCTCTCACTGCACTCAATCACTCACTCATTCATTCACTTTCTGACTCACTCACTCACTCACTCACTCTGGTTTGGAACAGGAGAAGGAAGTAGCTTCTGTATGGGATTGTGGAGGAATCAGAGTAAGAGGGGATGGAGATGGAGGTGGAGATGAAGATGGAGGTGGAGGAATCAGAGTAAGAGGGGATGGAGATGGAGGTGGAGATGGAGGTGGAGATGAAGGAATCAGAGTAAGAGGGGATGGAGATGGAGATGGAGATGAAGATGGAGGTGGAGGAATCAGAGTAAGAGGGGATGGAGATGGAGGTGGAGATGAAGGAATCAGAGTAAGAGGGGATGGAGATGGAGGTGGAGGTGGAGGAATCAGAGTAAGAGGGGATGGAGATGGAGGTGGAGGTGGAGGAATCAGAGTAAGAGGGGATGGAGATGGAGATGGAGGTGGAGGTGGAGGAATCAGAGTAAGAGGGGATGGAGATGGAGATGGAGATGAAGATGGAGATGGAGGAATCAGAGTAAGAGGGGATGGAGATGGAGGTGGAGGAATCAGAGTAAGAGGGGATGGAGATGGAGATGGAGATGGAGATGAAGATGGAGATGGAGGAATCAGAGTAAGAGGGGATGGAGATGGAGGTGGAGGAATCAGAGTAAGAGGGGATGGAGATGGAGATGGAGGTGGAGATGGAGGTGGAGGAATCAGAGTAAGAGGGGATGGAGATGGAGGTGGAGGAATCAGAGCCAGAGGGGATGGAGATGGAGGTGGAGATGAAGGAATCAGAGTAAGAGGGGATGGAGATGGAGGTGGAGGAATCAGAGTAAGAGGGGATGGAGATGGAGGTGGAGGAATCAGAGTCAGAGGGGATGGAGATGGAGGTGGAGGAATCAGAGTAAGAAGGGATGGAGATGGAGATGAAAGTGGAGATGGAGGAATCAGAGTCAGAGGGGATGGAGATGGAGATGGAGATGGAGGTGGAGGAATCAGAGTAAGAGGGGATGGAGATGGAGGTGGAGGAATCAGAGTAAGAGGGGATGGAGATGGAGGTGGAGGAATCAGAGTAAGAGGGGATGGAGATGGAGATGGAGGTGGAGATGGAGGTGGAGGAATCAGAGTAAGAGGGGATGGAGATGGAGGTGGAGGAATCAGAGCCAGAGGGGATGGAGATGGAGATGGAGATGGAGGTGGAGATGAAGGAATCAGAGTAAGAGGGGATGGAGATGGAGGTGGAGGAATCAGAGTAAGAGGGGATGGAGATGGAGGTGGAGGAATCAGAGTAAGAGGGGATGGAGATGGAGATGGAGATGGAGGTGGAGGAATCAGAGTAAGAGGGGATGGAGATGGAGGTGGAGGAATCAGAGCCAGAGGGGATGGAGATGGAGATGGAGATGGAGGTGGAGATGAAGGAATCAGAGTAAGAGGGGATGGAGATGGAGGTGGAGGAATCAGAGTAAGAGGGGATGGAGATGGAGATGGAGATGGAGGTGGAGGAATCAGAGTAAGAGGGGATGGAGATGGAGGTGGAGGAATCAGAGTAAGAGGGGATGGAGGTGGAGATGGAGGTGGAGGAATCAGAGTAAGAGGGGATGGAGATGGATGGAGAAGAGGAAGTGGATTCTAGAAGTGATGGAAAGGGAAGAGAAAATTAAGAAAAGAGAAAGAGAGGAGAGGGAAGAAAGAAGAAAGAAGAGGACTACACTCTTAAAACCAGGGGTGTCCAAACTTTTTGACTCAAGGGCCAAATTGGGTTTTGAAAATTGGCCGGCAGGCCACACAACAAAAAAACTAGATGTACCGCAGAGCGGTACAAAATATGACCGCCGCCCAGTCCAGCACATTTTTTCCACAAAAAGAAATCACGCTGAAAGGCCTATATGATTCTAACTGTCTCACTAAATTGCATTATCCACACTCAATTCTCACTGGTATCTGCTAGACAACAAGTACCAAAACATGATTAGTTCATAGATTTCACATGTAAAATTCATTTTATACAACCCCACCTCCATCTTGCCTGTTCATAATTATGAGAAATTCTTGATTGTTTGTGTTATGTTTATGTTATGTGTGTGGGTGTGTGTGTGTGTGTGTGTGTGTGTGTGTGTGTGCGTGCCTGCGTATGTGCCTGTGCATGGAAGCGTACATATGTCTACTGTGTGAGTATGTGTCATACGCAGTGCCGGCCCAAGCCTTTTGGGGGCCCTAAGCAGAATTTGATTTGGGGGCCCCCTCCCACAACGCAGTCACCTGTGCTTGGTGATAATTGACAACTTCACACTATAATGTCATATTATAAATTAATACAGTGAGGTTATGTATTAATACAGCGACTGATTATGAACTACTGTCCCCCTGGACACAGATGCATAAGGACCCTCTCCCCCTACCCTCTTTGTGCAAATGTGGGTACAAACGGGTGTGTGTGTGTGTGGGGGGGGGGGGGGGGGGGTTAGATGTGATTTCCTGTATTCTGGTGCATTTTTGGGATGGTCAGCTGGAGAAGGGCAGTACCTAAATTTGTTCAGATTCATAGCCTTTTGCTTTTTGACTTATTGGTAGTGAATTCATACAACTACTTGGGGTTCAGGATCCCTTGACCTCTTGGGCTCGGTAGGCTCATTCAGTAATCCATCCTTGCTCACATGCCAAAAATGTTTTGGGGCTCCAATCTAGACTTCTGGCCCCATGTGCTTGGTAAACCAATGTATTAATATAGTTGTTATTTACACCAACCCTGTCACCTTTTAATCTTAGAGGGTACTAAAATCACAGATTTATTTGAAACATTCATATTCAAAGTGAAGCACTAAGGGTGGTTTACTGAAGTTGAATTGACAAATAACAAAATACAACAGCATTTGTATTTGTTGTAAACAAGTACATCAGTTTTTCAACTACAAAATAAAAACAAAATAGACAAACATTAATAATCAAAAATAAAATGTCCCAAAAAATAGATAATTATTCCTACTTCGTTCCTGGTTTTTAGGCATCTGCAATTCTGCAGTGGACGAATCTGCAATGATTAAATAAATACATTAATAAAAAATAAAAAAACAATGTTAAATGTGTTGTGTCATATTAACAGGCTACGTAACCATTTGCCATCAAGAAAACCTCACCTTCTGGTAGGTAGAGTTAGGTAAAGGTAGAGATGTGCTCCAAAGGACTTCAACAGTGTCTCTGAAAAAAAAAAAATATTGCATAAGTGCATAGTTGATCGAGCAGAATGAGTTTATTTTGCTATCATTACTTACACTCAAATAACAAGCAATTCCACATGTAACAATTCATATTCTATTGGCAAATGAGGCATACTCAAAAGAGTATACTTAATTGCAGTATGGTGAACGCTTAACATGGTGATCTACTGCAGCCTAAATATTAGGGTAGCACCGCTACATCACTTGCCACTATCTTAATCAAATGTAAATTTATTTTCATCACAGAAGTCTCCCCACCCAACATGGTATATTTTCTCAAACACTACCATCTCTCTCCAAAGATCTTAGAGCAGAGCGGACGTACTGTTCCATCTTTGCCTATGAAGCTGGAACGTTACCGATGCCCAGAGTCGCGCTAGTCAGTGGGTTGGGTTGGGACTGGGAGCCTGGGCTTAGTCTGTTGTTGCTATCAGACTTACCACTATGTCACATATTATAGAGCAGTAATAAACTATCAACACTTTCAGGTACGAAATCAGAAACAATCCCTCTGTGGTAAATTTGCCTTCAGCTACGTTTTCATGTAGCTACTGTAGTGCTAATGTCCACTTCAGTCAGCTAGCTAACTTTAATTTACGACATAATAAGCCCACCTAGAGCTAGGGTACATGCTTGATTGAACATCCAAAACAATCCCAATATCCTTGACATCTGAAATACATCTAGATAAATATATATTAATGGGAGACATTTCTCTGTTGATGGCGGAGATTTAGCTCTGGTGATGGCTTATATTAGATCATGACAGCTAGCTAGCTACCTCAAGCACAAAACATACTGTAAATAATCATGCAAAACATACCTGTATCTTGCTCGTTTTTCTCCTCCTCTGTCATTTTCTTCGTTCTGTTTTCGGCACCAGAGGGATACGTCCTTTTTTGTGACTTGTCTGAACATTACCGTCTCTTCCGATTGTTGAACTTGATGCAGTGTCTGCACGAATTGTATATGCACCCGAGGTGTCTACTTTATGCGCGTGACTCAAAGGCTGGCAGACACAGTAGCAGTAGGCAGGCATATTAATCATGAAATCATAATTTTCTTGATTTGAATGATAATTGTTTCATTTATTCATTCATTGATGTCACTTGTTTACGTTATTTATTATGTAAAAAAAAAAAAAGAAACTCGATTGGGGGCCCCCTGGTGGCCAGGAGGCCCCAAGCAGCCGCTTAGTTCGCTTATGCCTCGGGCCGGCCCTGGTCATACGTATGATTACTGTGAATGTGTGTGTGTGTGTGTGTGTATCTGTTTGTGCACATGTGTGCACATGGACTGGGTTAACATGACCCCTGGAGGCAAATATACGGAAAAAATGGTCATCCTAGGTCCTACAGTTCTCAAGATATTCACAGAGAACTGTGTCTGGCCTACCCTCCTTTCGGGGGGTCCAGTCCAGCGGGGGGGCTACAGATCAAAACGAAAAATGACAGTTCCATGCTATCCATGTGGGGGTACATGCCCACCAAGTTTTGTGTACCCCGGTCTTTCAGTGTCCCGGGAATCCTTGTTGGTGTACGTCACTAAATGTACACATAAATTGTTTTATTGTAAGGCCCCCCATGAACGAAAGTACACAAAACTTGGCATGCATTCGGAGGGTGTCATAATGATCCTACACTTTCAATTTCGTGCAGTTTTGACCATGTCAGCCAGAGATATTGTGATGAAAACACCTAATTTTTTGCTTTTTAATTTTTAACTAGGTGGCGCTATACATGAAATAAGTGGTAATGGGATGGGTTGACATGGCCCCTTGAGATCAACATACAAAAAAAAAGGTGGACCTCCTAGGCCCTACGGTTCTCGAGATATTCACAGAAAACTGTCTCCGGCCACCTACAGGCCAGTTGGTGTATAGTAACATAAATTAATTTATTGTGTGGCCCCCCATGAACGGAATTCCACGAAACTTGGCGTGCATTCAGAGGGTGTCATAATGATCGATCCTACACTTCCAATTTCATGCAGTTTTGACTATGTTAGGTCACAGATACCTGCGATTACAACACCTCATTTTTACT
>NW_027468664.1:12929875-12934875 GCF_046254945.1 Alosa pseudoharengus
GGATGTGCACTTCCAAACGTTTGGAATCGAATGAAGGCGTATTTAATTAATGCTTCCGTGCACAAACAAAGTGCTTGACAGTTTGCAGATCATTATGGGAATATAAACAAAAGTCGAGTAGGGACAATGAAACTGAAGCCAGTGCAAAATGATGCACTGATAATCTCAGAATATTGTTAAAGGGACACCAGGCAACGTTTTCGTGTTAATTAATCATCTTCGTAAGTCGGTATATGGTTAAATTACTCATTACAGGGCGAATGAAGGCTCTCTCGCCCGCCCCTACTGCCTGTAGGAAGAATATCCCACTTGCAAGTTTGGTGTATCCTACCCGCCGACCAAAGCAGGATCAGTTTACAGCACAGAGGCAGGCTAACAAAACTTTATTGCAAACGTGTGTATAATGGCAGAGCCGGCGAAGAAGCAGCGAAAACCCTTGACGGAAGACACAAAGAAAAGGAAAAGAGCTTCAGACGAGCGAGGGGGAGTTTCGTAGAGAAAAAAACATCAGGCTTGCCTGGTGTCCCTTTAACGCACTGGTACTCTCTACATTAACATTTTCAACGTGTTAGTAAACCAATCAGTAAATAAATAAACATAAACATGTCACATACGTACGTCTGTGTGCTTAAACAATAAATGTAATGAGAAGTGTATAGTTAATGGTTATGTACTGGCAAATGGATCGCGCTTTACATTCTTGTCAAGCATGTAAGTATCTATTATTTACATGTGTAAGTAACTAATGATCAAATGAGTTCAGTATCTCATTAATGTAAATGGTCCCGTAATGTAAAACCCTTTTCTTGCCCACACACACACGACAGAGGACAGGGAGAGAGGAGGCTTGTATAATTATCAAAGCTATTTCATGAGATGTGAAATTAATATAGACACGCACACACACACACACAAACACACACACACACACACACACACATAAAGATAGAGAGGCATGCTCAAATGATAATTTTGAGAATAGCTATGACCCATATTTATGCATGTGCTAAATGAGACAAAACAAATCAATGTGTGCGTGGAAGACTTTGGAGCAAATGTAATCTGATGAAGCCAATAACTTCACACACATATAAATGCTCTAGCCCTTTATAAGATGCCACCCCCCCCCCCCCCTCTCTCTCTCTCTCTCACACACACACACACACACACACACATTGCAAGTCAGTCAGAGGGCAAGCCAGGGGCCTTGCCTCCATGCAGCGCTCTGCCAAGCCCCTGCCACAATAACACTCATCACCTACAATAATCCAGCCTCTTTAAGCTAAGCTAAGCTTTTTATCTCCCCCAGCTGTGGAGGTGAGACGCCCCAGCTCTCTCTCTCTCTCTTTCTCTCTCTCCCTCCCTCTCTCTCTCTCTCTCTTTCTCTCTCTCCCTCCCTCTCTCTCTCTCTCTCTCTCTCGCTCTCTGCCTACCTGCCATATGTCTCAGGCCCCAAACATCAGGCACGGACTCAGGATGTGTTGTACGTATATTAAACCTGGTGGAGGAGAGAAGTTGTATGGATTGGGAGGCGGCACAGGCCTCGTTAAACGTGAGCAATCTCCAGAGGAAGAGCAGGAAGGGCTGAGCGGAGTAGGAGGAAATCATTCAGTAATTTAATCAATGGCTAAGACTGAGGACTACGTCAAAAAGAAATGAGGCGCTAATATAAAAAGCTCAGACTCAGGTATTCTGTAATAGTTCAGCGAAATTGGCTCTGTTTGATTTCTTCCTTTCTCTCTCTCTCTCTCTCTCTCTCTCTCTCTCTCTCTCTCTCCAATACATGCTTTGTCATCTCTCTTTCTTTCTCTGTCTCTCTCTCTTGTTCTCTAATATACTCTCCTAATACATGCTTTGTCTCTCTTTCTTTCTCTAACACACACTCTCTCTAGCTTCCTCGGTGTCAGAGACACATCCTTACAAATAATTCAGCTCAACACCCTGAAAAATAGATGCTGTATTGGGCATATCACAGGAGTGGTCTTCCTATTTAGGAAAACACTAATCAGCATACCACACTATTCTAACACCCCACATTTATTGATTTATTTGTACGTTTATTTCTATTTTTTCCTCAGCCATCATGGTAATGATCCACTGGTGCTACTCTGTTTGCCACGTCGTGCCTACTATTCCCCCCGCCTGTGCGATCGATGAAAGCCACCGGCTCTGTATCCACGAACAAATAACTATGCAAATAAAAATCAATGGCCCACCAACAGGAAATCAGTACGTCCCCAATTAAAGAATTGTACCGGCAGCGTGGGAGCAGACCGAGCTGCCGTTAACGGGCAAACCCTGTGTGCCCCAGAGCTCATGAACACGGCAAAGTGTTATTGTGTCACGTTTCTGTGGACGGGAAGTGACCTCGGCTGGTGTTCCCCAGCATCCCCCAGTCCATGGTTCACACTCACACACCTGGTCAGACCTGCTTTTAAGATGTGTCCCGGGCGATCGGATCGTAAGTGGACAGTTTTAGGCACATAGTCGGTTACACCTGCGTCCAGGGTGTGAGGCCAGAGGTGTTGCTGGTCAGATTTCCACTAGAAGACACTGTATCAGGACACATTGGTGTTTACACTTTGGAAGACACAAGGTTAAATGTGTCCCACACCACCTCAGCAAGTGGTTGGAGAGATCGAATGGGAATGCGTCTTGGTGTTTGTTTATAGTTGCATTTAGCACTGTCCACTTGGGATCTGATCGCCCAAGACAAATTTGAAACCAAGTGTAACAGGGTCACGCATCCACCCATGACATCCACTTGCTGTGCCTCTGGCTACTGCACACACAGACACATACTCAGAATTTATTGTGTGGCATCGATTTGATGCAAACAGATTTGAACCAGTGGAGTCCGCATAAGCCTCAGACATTATGACCCCCCCTCCCCCACACACACATGCTAACACACACACACACCCACACACACATACATTTGATACATGTCCATGCAATAAATCCTGCACCCTTTTCCATTTCTGACTAACGAAGGATTTTAATTGAATTTCAATTCAGCTGCAATTAGTTTAGGGCTTGTTTATCGGGTCATTATGGCGCTGCACTTAATAGTGAGTCTGCTGCTTCAGCCTCTCATCAGTCAGGGAGACGTGACCTGGACCTATTAACTACAAAGCCTGGAGCTCTCAAATGAATAATGGAACAATATTATGACCAAACAGACAGGGAAATACAACAGACATGCAACACACAGGAAACATTCACAGATAATAAGCAGTCAGTAGGTAAATGCATTTATTACAGTAATGACATGGTAGAGGTAAGAGGGATGGTATACTAGAACTAGATGCTTTGGTATGTAAATAGCATATTGCATCCTGAAATGCTATTAATTAAATGTATTCAAAGTGTTGACAGCCACTTCTTGGCTAATTACGGAATAGATTAATTATACTTTGACTAAATTATTGATGCCAGTTTTGCACTTCACAGAAAGTGAAAAGTTCAAAACATCTCAAGAGCCACGTGGTCGTTGAAATATTATTCCTCACAAATGTTTTCCTGTGGCTTTCATTCTTTTTTTGTGGAGATATGTGGGCTACATGTACCTTCCTTACTTTTCACAAAGATGAGCGATGCAGTGATGTGTTTCTAACGTACATCAAGTCAGTTTAAGACTCCTTTTCGACAGCTCGATAGCACAGAAGATCTGGAGTCAGACCTGGAGGATTTCTGAAAGAGCATCATCATGTCAAGTTCTTTGAGAGCACGGCTGCTGTCAGCTGAATTCCTGTCGATGGTGACAATGGTCATGCATGTCCTCTCGAGCAACCTTGACCATTCACTGTGCATCCATCCCATAAAACAAGCCCCCACAGATGTTTACATTTTGTTAAGTTATTTAGTAGTTAGTATGTTAACACCTCTTGGAACTCCTTTTGTGAGTCGGGGCCTTCATTTTTGGTACCTGATAATATTGCAATTATCCAAAGTATTCATTTTTAGGAATAAAACATCCTTCGGAAATAAGGCCCCCCCATTTCCAGTGTGCACAGACCCTTAGGGCTTCTGTCAGATCTCAAGTCAGCTTAAGACCCAATTTCTACTGCTGGGGCACCCAGATCTGTGAGCCTCTGACAGATCTGGAGTCAGCTTAATGAGGGGGGGATGACAGGGCTTCAGAGGAGTGATGCCCTGGCCGGCGCTCAGCTCTTGGCACGGATTTAGCCGGCTGACCATGGCATCTGGTGCAGTGGAGGGGCACTTCATAATGCGACGAGCATTCTTGGCACCCCTTCACCCGGCCAGCGGCACACACACACACACACACACACACACACACACACACACGCACACACACACACACACACACACACACACACACACACAAGCCTACAGTCAAACACACAGACAAACTTGCACAGACACACATACACAGACACAGAAACACACACACACACAAGATGAAAGTCAAACACACAGACACACACACACACACACACACACACACACACACACACACACGCGCACGCATACACACACACACACACACACACACACACACACACACACACACATACTCACGCGCACACACACACACACACACACACACACACACACACACACACAACCAAACACACACACAAACACAGCGAGAGAGGAGAAAATTAACAGAAGCAGTGGTTTTTGATGACAATTTGGGATGAATGTACTTGCCAAAACAGATGCAATGACAGCCTTGTAAAAAGCTGCCCTCTGTTTAGCTTCCATTAGACTGAAGTCACAGCCAACCAAGTCTTGCAGAGCCACAAACAGCATTTTTTAGTTTACAGCACCTGAAAAAAACGCAAATTGACAAATACTAACAAATTCATGGCTACCCACTGTGTATTGAAGTTCCTATCGTGTCCTCAACATTCTCTGACACCATGAAATAATTAACTAAAAAAGCATGCATCAAATTTTGCTCTGCCAAATCACTCAGACACAAAATGTCTCCCTGATACTAACGGTTTCCCACTGTGTCCCTTCCCTGTGAT
>NW_027468664.1:12942375-12967375 GCF_046254945.1 Alosa pseudoharengus
TCCTAACATAATTTGAATTTGAATTCTCAAAGTTTCATGTAGCTCACCTGTGACATCCATCACCTCTGCTCGGCGACTCATATCACTATTCCAGCTGATACATCAGACGCACCTATCTGTGCTCCTAGCCTACTTTCGCTTTCTAAGAATATCAAAATTACGTTATATATATTTTTTTTTTTGGTAAGGGGGGCAGCTCAGTCAAAGAGGGCGGACAGTTCTATTATGCACTAGTGCTATGTTTGTGGCTAAATTAACGATTTAGCATAACATAATGACTATCATTAATGCAATTTCATATAGTAGCCTAACCAGCAGTGTTTTTTCATGTGTTAGGCTATAGTGCGCCGTCACCAGCAGTGTTTTTTCATGTGTTGTGCGCCTTCACCAGTATTTTTGTTTTTGTGGTGCATGTACTCCTGATTTTGTCAGTCATCTCATCTCTTATATGCTGTGTCTCAAGGATCCTATCCTGTCCTATTCATGGTAGCCTACTCGTGGACATTGCGTTATCACGTGCTGTAGAAGGGGGGCCCGCCTTGATAATCCTGCATATGGGCCCGGTGTTGGCTCGTTACGCCACTGTGTATGTGTGTGTGTGTGTGTGTGTGTGTGTGTAGGTGCGTGCACATGTTGGGTTGGGGTGGGGTAAGTTCATGACTAAGTGTGTGTGTTTGTGTGTCTGTGTGCCTGTGTGTGTGTCTGTGTGATCCTAGGGAAAGGGATGAATAACAAGTGAGGACGGTAAGTGGTAACACTGTCATCTACCGCCATCCATCGCAACGCACATTTGTAGGAACGAGGGAGGTGGGGTCCGCTCTGCCGTTCTGCGTCTCCGTCGCCCCTTCGCTCCTGATGCGGCGGAGCCCCACTGCGGACTCTCCCACTGACGCTCTAACGATGGCAGATGCCTATTTAAGTGTGCGCCATCCGTCTCTGTCAGGAAACGTTTATAAATATCTGACTCCAGACCACAGGTGAATGCTACAACTACGCTTTCCTGACCACAGGCGGTCTGCGGGAAATGTGTACCGCTTTTGTCTCTCTCCTTCTCTCTCTCTCTCTCTCTCTCTCTCTCTCTCTCTCTCTCCCTCTATTGTCTCCCACGCGCACACACACACACACACACACACAAGTTAGTACATAAACTCACACTTTCACTGAGGGCGAAGCGTCATTCTCTGGTAATGACATTTGAGAAAGGGATTCAGAAAAGGGAAAGAAGGTTGATGTTTTTTTTTTTCACTGTCCTCAAAAATGCACCGATCAATCTTCATAGCTGTCGTTGGGGGCAAAGGCTCCTTTATCATTTCCTTCACTAACCTACAGTAGACAAATCCATTTCAGCCTGACACATCGATGAACACACAGTGCTTTTGGGATTTCATCCGCCTATGAACGTCGTCTGTTTGCATGGCAACCACACTCGCCGTCACATTCGTTCTATCACAAGGACACACAAGTCACCTCTACCCTCTCCTCCATGCTTTTGGAGAGATATGCACACATGGATTACACTATGTATTTTGTCCCAGCCAGGTTCCTGTAGTGCCCTTTGCCTCAGATATCATACACCAGCTGTGGTTCTAAGAGAACGAGGGAGGAAGAACCTTCTTTCTTCATCAGCCAGTCTAATCTCACCAAAGCTGTCTTACTTATTGGGGGATTACCGTGTTGACATGGCAGCCATGCATTTTAATTTACCCTCGTCTGCAGCAAAACCCCGAAAGCACCGTGGTTAAGTGTTATCGACTCCACCGTCCAAAGAAGCACATTTGTGCTGTAAATCTGACGTGTCCAAGTCCGACAAAAAAAAAAGTGCTATGCTCCCAAACTTCTGCAGGGATTTCTGAAGAATAAGCTAAACATAATGTTCAATGTTTTACAAGCTATCGATTTTGAATAAGAAAATGTAATAAATCCTTTTGTTTCAGTGAGCAGAATTTAGTTAGCCACAGGAGAGAAGGGAAGAATTTGGTTAGCAAACCGAGAGTAATCCTCAACCGGTCATGGTTTCAGTTTGTTTTGAAAATGATTTTTGATCCATGATCAACATTGCTGCAAGGGGAATATGTATTTCTTTTCCTGGCTTTCGTGCAAAAAACCCCTTTTATGAATATATACTTTCCTCCTGTCCTCAATATGTCAAATGAGTACCCTGCCTGTAGAACACATACGTGTGAATATATCTCAGTCATAGAGGGAATGCAAGGACTGCTCCGTGTTAAAATAAATCCCATTTGAATGGAAGGGGGTGCGTCAATGGATGCCAAAAAATTACGTTTGATGTTTTATATATATATATATATATATATATATATATATATATATATATATATATAAAAATATATATATATTTATAATTGCATGCCACACAGATTTCTTCAGCCGTTACCCAGGGCCTGCAGATGACAGCCCTGTTATTCCACGTGACAACTGTATTGCACGGATCCAAAGTGGTTTTTCATCAGAATCCTGGTGCTCTGTGAGGGGCTGGAGTTTCCCACTGTGCCCTCCCTAAATCACAGGCCTTGGTGCGCTGGGCTCAGGAGGATAAGAGTTCAAAACCAATGCCTACTGTGAGTGTTTGCAGTCTGAGGGAGGGTGAAAGGTTATTGGTACGAAGGGTGCCATAAAGGTTCCTGGTACGTAAAAAAGGTGCCATAAAGGTTCCTGGTACGTAAGAAAGGTGCCATAAAGGTTCCTGGTACATAAGAAGGGTGCCATAAAGGTTCCTGGTACGTAAGAAGGGTGCCATTAAGGTTCCTTGTACGTAAGAAGGGTACCAGAAGGGTGCCATAAAGGTTCCCGATTTAATAGGAATTGGATGGATCATATTTATGGATTATATTCCTTAGTGGCTCATATTTATTATTTATTAAGTTCATCCATGATTCATGAAAGCTGAGACATTGAATTATGGCAATGAAGACATCCAGCAGGAGTAGCACATTTAAATCTTGTATAATCAAATTGCACCTCAAGATTAAACAACAATACTAAGAGTTGATAAAGATTAAGCTCATTAGTAGTTCTTGTTGACTCAAAGTTCATCTAGTATATTAACAAAACTTTATTACACAGCACTATTATTACTTATGGGACAGTGCCACTCAAGTAATTAAACTTTGTTTCACATCAGTTGCCAAGAGAAAGTGAAACCTCCTGATCAACGCAACCTGTGTGTGTGTGTGTGTGTGTGTGTGTGTGTGTGTGTGTGTGTGTGTGGGAATATGGTGGATCTGCCCCTTAGATAATGAAAGAAATAGCACTTATGTGCTGGGGAGTGAAATTAAAGATGAGGTGGAGTGGGGTGGGGTTTCGGGGAGGAATAGAGGTCCCTTCTTTGCTCTAATTTCGCACATTTTAAGCACAAGCTCCCCTCCATTTCCCCTGTGCTCACGGCTCCACACCCGTCCCTATGTTATTAGACGCCTGTATTATCAGCGGGGAGGACCCCCTCACTCACGCTCTCTCTCTCTCTCTCTCTCTCTCTCTCTCTCTCTCTCTCTCTCTTTCTCTCAGGGGTATTTAATTAGCGTCGCTATCCAGTTGGAGATTTACACAAAATGACTTCCTGAACCGCCATCTCCATCATCGCCGACCGGGCCTGATAGAAATGACAAGATCTGAGGAGAACAACCCACAACCCCCCACCCCTCATCCCAGCCCCCCCGGCCAAATCCACCTTCAGCAATGTCTTGCTATGCTGTCGGCTCCCACGGACAACTCTGATAATTAGACTTTGTGGTGGTGAGTTCAGTTCAGTGTGTGTGTGTGTGTGTGTGTGGGGGGTGTACTTGAGGAGGGGTGAGCACACAAAAGTGGTAAGGTAAGAGGGAGCGGGGTTCTTTTGTCAAGGTGAGCTCCCAAAGAGATAGTGGTCGTCAGGGGGTAAAAGGAACAATCCCTCGTCTCATGAATAAAATATTTTTGCAAAACACACGGAGGCTCGTCGCGGTGTTGGCCACAACACTTTTAATGGCGCGTTAAGATTCATTGGTGCATCGCTCGCTCCCTCTCCCGGCATCCGGCAATTAAAGATCAAATGTATTCTTTTGAAGAACAAGCCCGGCAGCCGGGGGAGTGAACGAGTCGAGCGCCGGGTAAAAAACGATTCAGCTGGGAACGCCTCTGAATCAATATTTATGATAAACGATTTCCACACACACACACACTCGCGAGTCTGCGGGATATATGTGTGTATGGCACGAGGGCCTTTCGGCATGGCGGTGGATTTATTCCCATGTAACCTTGCAATAACAGCCTTGAAGTCGAGTGTTTAGGGCAACAAAAGTGACTGGAGGACGGAGGCATCCATCTCATGGCAGTATGGGAATAAAATATGGAAATCTTTCACATGGAAAAGGACGCATTTTATACATCTTCCTGGGTTCAGCTGTGACATGGAAGCAACAAGGCATGCACACCCCATTTCCATAAAGAGGACAAGAAACCATGAATATTGCAGAGATAAATGAAAAGAGATGAGGAATTTCCATGACTGTTACAACATCAACTATTTGCTAGGGTGCATGAATATTAGTTGGTTGCGTGCATAATACATTGTAGTTGTACATTTTACCATGGCGCACCATCCTCTACAGTTCAGAAAGTTAATGACGGGTCTAAATTCAAATGAGAGGAACGTTGTGAAGCACTCTTGGTTTTTGCATGATTCCAGGTCACTGAAAAAGGAAAGACACTTAATCACAAATTTCCGTTGTTAACAGCAGCGACTGGCAAATCAATACATATTACATGAGGACTCACAGATGTGACTACTTAAGCCTGATGAGGCTTTAAACGAACCAGATTACTCCGCTTCTACTATCTGCACCCAAAGTGTGATGTAGCACGTGGCTATCATGGCTATGGGCAAAATCACACCTTTTAGGTAATGATGACACTCCCTGTAATGTGATACTGTGTACCAGAGGAGGCTCCTTCATTGAGGAAAGGGAGGAACACCCTCCCTAAAATTTCAGAGAAAAATAAAAAATATATAAAGTGAATTACTAATCTGATAAATTACTGTTAATATTACTATTTTTAACACTTTGAATGAACAAAATCGTTCCCCTAGTTCAAAATGCCAACAGCACCCCCTATCGCTATTGAAAATTACTGTATGGAGGAGCTTCCTCCTCAAGCCCGTCATTGAAGTCCATTATAAACGCCTCGGACCCCAGCGGCTCGTGAATCACGTCGTTTTCAATGGCCAAGGGAGGAAGCTCCTCCGTACAGTAATTTTCAATTGCGATAGGGGGTGGTGTTTTTAGCGGCAACGGTTCAATAACGTTATCTGCAGTCTACGAATCTTATGTTGAACGGAAAGCTTGTTTTTTGCTCGTGAAATAAACAGTACAATGGAATCTCAAATCGTTTATACATTCAAATACACTGCGAATACACTGATGTATGATGAATGTTTATCAAAGCAGGAAGACCAGCTCCAAAAATTCATATTCCAAAACAAGACGGTAAGGCTAGTGTAGGCTACATAGTCAGACAAATAGGCTACTAATGGCTAACTGGTAACGTTAGCACAGAAAACAATCAGCCATAGCCTACTGCTGACCTGTCACATACGTGGACAGTTCACTTGGTAGGCTAATCATCCAAGTTATGCTTTCATAAATTCCCACTTAGCTATTACAACCTGTCTTTAAATTATAGCGATTTGGCTTTAAAAACAATAGCATGTTACAAATAGACACATTTAAGGTCTATTTTTAATGGTAAATAGTTACATGGTTTTATAAAACAAGTGTCTATTTTTATTATTATAGACTTTTCTGCCAATATATTACACTGAGCAAAACCTCCAGACTTTCCGTAATTTTTCACATCTGGAAAACAGTATTTCATAACTAGACCTACATGTCTTCCCTGACTTCCCAGACCTAAATTTACATTTATTTACATTTACATTTATTAATTTAGCACTATTATCCAAAGTGACTTATATATTTAAATTATATTACAAAGTCCATTGTCCCATTGTTTGGGGTTAAGTGCCTTGCTCAAATGCACAATGGTGGAAGCCAAGAATTGAACCCACAACTTTTCTGGCTGCTGCATGCTTGCCTAGCTCCTTAGGTCAGACCCCCCCCCTCCCCTGCTACATAGTACATACTGCTGCTATACATGTGTCTGGGTAGGCGGCCTACGTACTCTATTGTTCACATATGCCACCAACACCATCACAACCTCACATTTGCCACTAACGCCAATCAAGCAGACATTCCTTCCTCCGTTATTTTTTTAACCACCAGCCGCCACTGCTGTGTACACATACGACACTGCACCTTTTTTAACAGTAGACAGCTCATAAAGATTGGATGTATAAGTTGAATATTAAGATAGTCTATAAATATTTGAGCAGTGAAGACATGTATATTTTATTTTCTGCCCCAGCGCAAATAAATAGATAAAATTGCAATGAGATTTAACAGGACATTAGTTATTCATAAACTAATTTGGTGTGTTCACGTTCTAACCCGATCCTCAACATACTCCTTATATTTTAAGAGGGTCCCGCATTCATGAGTGCATTTATTTCTTTATTTCTCCCTAGCCAAATTCACTATGAATGTGCAAGTGAGCATAAATATTAATTAAGATCCATTAGAGATTGGTGAACAGCGGCTCCACATAAACTCTGTTGTTAGACACGCTAGCATGGATGTACTAAGCAATTAGAATGGCACAGAATGGGTTTCAGCTGATGCATAATAAGCTGTTTCATTATAGTGTGCATTGTGCAAGCCTTCTGTTTCCTCCAATTTATTTTTCCGTATTGTTTATTTATTTATGTATGTATGGTTTGTTTTCTTCCGTACAGACAGCCCGTAAGGGCACCATAATGGTCCACACATTTGCAGGGATGCTATGGCCAAATGGACGCATTCACACAAGCTAAGCAAGCAGATGCGTTCAGTTTATTTGGGATCATCCACCTCAGGGGGTCCTCATCAATCATGAACACAGGTGGGCTGCCACAGATTATGCTCTCTCTCTCTCTCTCTCTCTCTCTCTCTTACACACACACACACACACAAACTCGTCCACAGTCACTCATAAACACATACATGTACACACACACACACACACACACACACACACAAACACACACGCACTCTCTCTCCCTCTCTCTCTCTCTCTCTCTCACACACACACACTCACACACACACACACACACACACACACACACACACACACACACAAACACACACACACACAGTGCAGCTGCCCATAACTCACATATGTGAAGCTACAACCAGGAGATCAGTATTAGGGGTGCAAGTCCTGCTGTTTCCCATTCATCTAATGAGCATCAGAGAGCAGAGGCAGCCATGCGTCAAGCAAACGAGCCAATGAGGACAGACACCCAACATGAGACGAAACAGAGAGTGTATGCACAGTAGAAATGAAGAAAATGCCCAAAATCTCATATTGATGTTAAACTGACCTGAATTATGTTCAGGAGAAATAGACTTAAACAAAGGAAAGATTTCATTTTGAGTTTTTCCTTTCCTATGGGGGGACACTTTACTCCAAGACGCCTATGTGGGCCTTTTACTGTAATCAACCTTCCTCAACCGATGTGATCATTCATACCCACGATGAAGTGACGTAGACACTGTTTCTCTGATGTGACAGAACGGGAGTGTCGGCTAAAGTTCTCCACACACAGCATACACGCCGACATGAGTGCGCCAACACTTCCTGTCACTCGCCATCTCACGCCACAGCTGAAAAGCATTCGATAAAAAGTGGATGTTATTGTGCGGAGCCGCCGCCAAAACGAGCATAATCAACATGTTGGCGGAGGCAGAGTTGGTGGATACTGGTGTGTGCAGGGTTGTATTGAAAACAATAGAATCGAACGCAATCGAACATCGAAGGTGGAGTGCGCTGCGCTCATATCATGCTGAGTGTATGAACTAAGCGCGTGTTTGGCATGGTAGCTGGCCGTGGTTCTGGAATGCCTGCAGCGGAGATAGCGATAGAGCGATGGCCGCTTGCACCACCAGTGTACATGTAAGGAGGATGAATAAACTAGGCTACCAGTGAAATGGAGGAGTAGGGGGAAGAGGAGGGATAATTTTGCGAACGCCGGGGCCTGTGACGTATGGATAAGGAGGTTGGCTTTAATATCCCGGCGGCGGAAGACGGGTAAGTGAATTGCTGTCAATCATCCCTAAGGGCTCCTCCCGAACTTTGTTTAGAAAACATCATTTGGCACCCATGTGAGGAGACCTTATATCTTCAGGTAGGGAACACAAAGAGAACTTAAGTCAAAGGAGAAAAATGTTGCTGTTACCTCTTTGATAAATGCAGTGGAACAATAAATATGGATATTGGCATAAGGCAAATGACATCAGTGTTGGAGGTGATGAAGCAGAGGTTAGCACACTTACTCTGAGCATAGAGCATTTCTATAATGACACAGTGTGTGTGTGTGTGTGTGTGTGTGTGTGTGTGTGTGTGTGTGTGTGTGTGTGTGTGTGTGCAATTCTCCACTGGTGTGTGTGTGTGTGTGTGTGTGTGTGTGTGTGTCCGCAATTCTCCACTGGTGTGTGTGTGTGTATGTGTGTGTGGGAATCTGTACTGCCACCTTGTGTGCATCCATCAGGTGGGGAATTATGGTTTGCTGCGAGCAGGTTCCAGACGAGACTCATGCCAGGGAGAGAGTGCCACTCGCTCACGGACGCCATGTGGCATAAATCAGCTTTGAGATGCCCAAAGCTGAACACACTTCAACAAAACAGGATGTAAAGTTGGAAGGATGGAAGGAAAGACAGAGGTGGAAATGAAGGAGGAAGAGAAATATGAATGAAGGAGAATATGTGAAAAAGAGATGTAGGGAGAGAGGGGACGGGGAGAGAACAGAGATAAAGAGACAAATTGTGCTTGGGTAATGGACAGATAAAGGCATCTCTTATGAGCAGCGAACACACACACACACACACACACACACATACACACATACACACACATACACACACACACACACACATACACACACACACACACACACACACACACACATACACACACACACACACACACACACACACACACACACACATACACACACACACACACACACACACACACACACATACACACACACAAGTCAGATTTTTCAAGTCAGATTTATTTTTAAAGCGCATTTAACATGCACATAGTGCAATCCAAAGCGCTCCACAAACAAGACACATAACAACAAGACACAAGATGCCGGATGGAGCGGCGTAGTCGCCAGCGTACCCATGACATCAAGACAAGACAAATACATTTAAAAAATAACAAATACAAAAAATGCCGGACGGAGCGCCGTAGTCGCCAGCATACCCGTGACACCAAGACATACAAGACAGACAACAAAACAAATAAACAAATAAAAAAAAGAAAATATATTTTAAAAGGGGAAAAAGTGATGTTAAAATTAGTCCAATTTCCCAACCAGCTGAAAATGTCCAAGGGCAATGATGATCCGTGAAAACTGCGCACAGAGGTGTCTTCACAACCGATGCAATGCCAACAAAGTTCTTTAGCAACTGACCAACCCGGTGAATTCACTGGCAGTCTGGAGATAACGTTAACGTTAGAAGCTAGGCCTGCTAGACTGCAGTCTGGAGATGATGGAAGCACAGTCCAAAGTACTGAGCGATCGTGTAGATCCGCAATTCGGTGGACTTAACAGCGACCGTTTGTTGCTCCGTGAGAATGCAGCTCTTCACCGTTAACGTTAGTCTGCAGTTGGCAAGGCAGCTCGCAGGTCAGCAACAGCTCGGCGGCCACGGCAGATCTTTCGCAGAGTAGCCTCGGTCCAGCTGTTCCGAGAGATCCCCTCGACCAGACAGTGAAGTGCTGCACCGCTCACGGATAGATGGAAGGATGTCCGATGCCCAGCTAGGGCAAAAGCTAGCCATAGCAAGCTCCCAATGGACAAATGTCAACGACATCAGCTGACTTAGGAGTAAAAAGGACTAACACGAAAACTACACACACACATTCACACACACACACACACAAAAACACACACACTTTCTCTCTCTTCTTGCAGGAATATAGAGTAGAGGAGAAGAGAGGGGTTTCGTCTGTAAATACGACATTTCTCACTGGGCCTGGGCTGCTTCCTTCAATACTATTTGCCTTCAAAAGTGAATAGCAATCATATGTGGGAATTAGGCCCCGATGCTGTCTAGCACAAGCATCCCATTTGAAATGGAAATGCCTGATAAGGTCCATGCGCCTCTGTGGATGGATGAGAAGCCGACAGCACTGTGTGTGTGTGTGCGTGTGTCTGTGCGTGTGTGTGTGTGTGTGCGCGTTTGTGTGTGTGTGTGTGTGTGTGTGTGTGTGTGTGTGTGTGTGTGTGTGTGTGTGCGTTTGTGTTCGATACTGATTGATTCCCCACCCTCCAATCCCAATGTAGTTAATTACAGTGACTCTCTCACTGTTTGTTTGTGTGTGAGGTTTTTCGGGGCTGGCTTGTGGTGCGAGAGGGCGGCATTCTGGCAGGCTCTGGCACAATATGCTGGGGTCAAATGGTCACGGAAGGGGAGGGCAGGGGAGGGAGGGAGGTAAGGGCGGGGAGGGGAGGGGTTGGGATAAAGGGAGAAGACGGGGCTGCTGGGATAGCGGCCGAGTGAGTGGGAGGAGGACGAAGGAGGCCAACTGAGTGAACCAGCTGAACTGGACTATGGCTGCACCCCGAGTCTGAGGGATGAGAGGGCATCGCAAATGTGCTACTGAGGGAGATGCAGGGGGAGTGTGTGTGTGTGTGTGTGTGTGTGTGTGTGTGTGTGTGTGTGTTTGTGTGTGTGTGTGTGTGTGTGTTTAAATGTCTGTTTAAATCTGCATGTAGGCTATGTTTATCTTTTATGTATGTGAATATTAGTCTGTATTTTAAATGGGCAAAATGTATGCATTTATTTAGTGTAATTACTTGTGAGGTTAGTAATTTGATACATTCTTCGATTTGGGCTGTTAAACTAAAATAGCATTTGCAAATGGTTGCAGCTAAACCTACAATTGTCCCATTTGTTTAATGTAATTTGGTTAAAGTAATAATGCCAATTTCCATTTATTATATTTTTCGATGAGATCACTTGTCTGTGCCTGTTTTGCACTGTGTGACCCTCCAGCCATACTGATGCAACTGTCATTAGGCATTGAATTCGATTCCACCCATTTGAGCATGCAACTTGTCATCAGTCACATATTATCTGCCTCTGCAAATCTTCTAGAAGCAGCCCAGAGCGTGCAATGAGGAAGTATCTAGTCACAGTATCACATGACAAGAAATTTCTACCTTTATTTTAATAATGCATTTATGACTTGAATGACTCATGTATGACTCTGTGCTGTCCCCTCTGTGTTCTTCTAAGTTGGACTAAGCTATGCTATTCTCAGTGATGTTCCTTAGGTTTCCACTGTAAGAACACACCTACAGTATGATTCTCCAACCGCATGTAGGCTGCATGTCAGGGAGAGGGGAGGGGAGGGGAGTGGAAGGGCGTCCCATCTCGGGTGACCCTCATGTGGGGATTCTCCCTGCAGGGAGACACTGCCACCTCTGGGCAGAGGAGCTGGAGCCTCCTGCTGAGAGTACGGAAAGATGCACCGCAGGGAGCAGGGAGTCTGTCGCGCACATACGCTCATACACACACATACACACACACACACACACACACACAAATGATATACAAACAATAATACACACACACAAACACAATTATATACAAACAATAATACACACACATAATACATTAACTGACATACACATGCTTCCAAATGATACAAGAACATGTCGATGAACATGGCTGTATTTCTGTGAGTATAAAAACATTAAATCTCATTCACTCATGACTGTATGTGTTATTAAAATGCATATGTGTATTAATGCTGGTGGTGAAGAAGGCAAATATTTGCTGAGTGTTGCATCAAACTTCACCGGGGTGTTACTGGCAATTAAAGGTGTTACAGACACCTTCCTTTCAGTCACCATGCATGTTTTCAAGTGTAAATTTATCCTTACATAAAATTTACACTTTTCTATACATTACTTATGTGTTTACACATATCAAGTTTATACTTTAGGAACTAGCATTAACACAAATACACAAAAAGTTGTCTTACAGTAAAATCACAATTAGGTTCCTTCATGAACTGAATCAAAATAACAGATATTATATAACTGAATTTAAGCATGTTTATAAATATTTGCATTTTATGTAACACGGCGCCACACTTGGAGCGAGGTGGTATTACAAGAGAGTCAGCCCAGCGCTAGATAGTTTGCATGCTAACTTAAGTGGAACACAGAGCAAAAATGTTTTAAGTGATTGATGTACAGGAGAGATACTGCTTGGATACATGTCTCATCAATATATGGAATTCAAATATATTTTAAGACATGACATAATTTTGCTTCTGAATGTGTTTAATGCAGCTGCTTTAATGAATGTGGTTTGTGCCTAGTCTTGTTTCATTAACACTTTATAATAACTACACACAATCCATAATGTATTTAGCATTTGTAAACAATTAGTTAAAGGAACACGCCACCCAAAATCAGTAGTAATATATGTTCTTACCTTAACTTTCACGAGTTGAGTCGTACCTCTCCCGCGTCGGTATGTGCACTCAAACGCTCTGGCACGCGGCGCGAATGTGTTAGAATGTTGCTATGCTAGCGGGCTCTGCCGTGGCCGTAGAGAGAGTATGATGGCATTAATCAAACACATCCACATTTTCCCTACTTAAATACAGTTGCACAAGTAGTTGATTAAAAATGTTAGGGCACACAACATGAAACGTGACGATTTTCCAAGCGAATAAACAGGAGAACTACAATGTCTGGCGCAATAGCACTTGGGAGTACTTCGACCTAGGTAGTAATATTAATTATGACCGCCGCGCAGCGAAGCGGCGGTCATATAGGTTTTTTTTTTTTTTTTTTTTTTTTTCCGCATGTCCAAATTTCCGTCAATGAGTCCCGGGACACTGAAAGACCGGGGTAGACGAAACTTGGTGGGCATGTAACCCCATATGTATAGCATGGAACCATCGTTCTTCGTTTTGATCTGTGGCCCCCCCGCTGGACTGCACCCCCCGAAAGGAGGGTAGGGCAGACACAGTTTTCTGTGAATATCTCGAGAACCGTAAGGTTTAGGAGGACTATTTTTTATGTTGATCTCAAGGGGCCATGTCAACCCATTCCATAACCACTCATTTCATGTATAGCGCCACCTAGTTAAACACAAAAAAGTAAAAATGAGGTGTTGTAATCGCAGGTATCTGTGACCTAACATAGTCAAAACTGCATGAAATTGGAAGTGTAAGATCATTATGACACCCTCTGTATGCACGCCAAATCTTGTGGAATTCCGTTCATGGGGGGCCACACAATAAATTAATTTATGTTACTATACACCAACTGGCCTGTAGGTGGCCGGAGACAGTTTTCTGTGAATATCTCGGGAACCGTAGGGCCTAGGAGGTCCACCTTTTTTATGTATGTTGGTCTTAAGGGGGCATGTCAACCCATCCCATTACCACTTATTTCATGTATAGCGCCACCTAGTTAAAAATTAAAAAGCAAAAAATTAGGTGTTTTTATCACAATATCTCTGGCTGACAAGGTCAAAACTGCACGAAATTAAAAGTGTAGGATCATTATGACACCCTCCGAATGCATGCCAAGTTTTGTGTACTTTCGTTCATGGGGGGCCTTACAATAAAATAATGTATGTGTACATTTAGTGACGTACACCAACAAGGATTCCTGGGACACTGAAAGACCGGGGTACACAAAACTTGGTGGGCATGTACCCCCACATGGATAGCATGGAACAGTAATTTTTCGTTTTGATCTGTAGCCCGCCCGCTGGACTGGACCCCCCGAAAGGAGGGTAGGGCAGACACAGTTCTCTGTGAATATCTTGAGAACTGTAGGGCCTAGGATGACCATTTTTTTCCGTATGTTTGCCTCCAGGGGTCATGTTAACCCATTTCATGTGCACACATGTGCACAAACAGATACACACACACACACACACACACATACATTTACAGTAATCATACGTATGACACATACTCACACAGTAGACATATGTACGCTTGCATGCACAGGCACATACGCAGGCACACACACAAGCACGCACACACACACACACACACCCACACACACACACACACTCACACACACACACACCCACACACATAACATAAACATAACACAAACAATCAAGAATTTCTCAGAATTATGAACAGGCAAGATGGAGGTGGGGTTGTATAAAATTAATTTTACATGTGAAATCTATGAACTAATCATGTTTTGGTACTTGTTGTCTAGCAGATACCAGTGAGAATTGAGTGTGGATAATGCAATTTAGTGAGACAGTTAGAATCATATAGGCCTTTCAGCGTGATTTCTTTTTGTGGAAAAAATGTGCTGGACTGGGCAGCGGTCATATTTTGTACCGCTCTGCGGTACATCTAGTTTCAACCATAACTGCATAGCAAAACTTAAATCCATCCATCAGCAACGTTTTTTGACCAATTTTCAAAACTGCACCCGCCCGCCATCTGCTGTGTTTATAATGTATATGGGATGTTTTTAATGTAGCCTATATGGGATGCGGCGCTGCTGACGTGAGGCTAGAAAGCTCTTGCCTGTTCTTTCTAGAAAGACTGATCCAATGCAGCAAATATATTAAAAGGCTAAAGTCCTACATTGGCTATGTTGTAGCCTATATCTATAAAACGCACATCGGCCTGTTGCCTAGCCTATTCTGTGTGCCAATATAGCCTATCGTCCAAAATGCTTGATTGCATTGCATTCTCCACATTTTTAGCTACATTTTCATGTACCACATCAGCGTTTTTGTTCAGTGAATCTTTTGTAAATTGCTTTACAATTACCGTCGGGCCTAGGCCTATTGCCAGGCTTTCCTCAGCTTCGGTCACGTCCTTTTACAATTTTGTCATTGTAATAAAAAACGCAATTTGGCACATACTTTCAACATGCTGCTGGCCTACTAATTAATGCCTATTGTACTTTTTTTATGCAAAAATAAAGAAATCCTTGATAAAATAATTCATTCACATTAGTTTACGCACTGGCATGTCAGGGTGACACTATGACAAGCCTGTTCTGAAGACTCCCATTCATTTTGACTGCATGGGAAGAGAGCGCGTCTTTTTCAGACAGCACAATGATGATCGGACAAACTAGCGCCTCGATATTAAAGAAACGCCGACTCCATTCATTCCGAAAGTCCACCGCACAACAGTGCATGTTCACATTATAACCGCGAAACTTGCTTGCTTGCCTTCTAAGTTTTCCGACTTTTTTTCTTACCTTCTTTTTTCCGCTGTGGATGCTATTGAGCTTGTAGAAGTCATACGAGTCATGTCCCTCTCTGTCTCTCTTTTAAATGCCTATTCCCTGAAGGCTACAATTACTATGTGTTTGATATCGAAACAAAATAACCCAGGCAGTCTCATCTAGGATATAGCACAGGTTGAAGTCAACGTCAAGTTGGTTCTAGTTACTGAGGTGAATGTGTGTGTGTGTGTGTGTGTGTAAACATCTTGTAGATGACTCAGAAATTAGTGAAGAAGGAGTGAATAGTGGCAAGAGGCAAGCCGAAGGCTGCTGACAAGTTGTGGTACATGAAAATTTGGTACATGAAAATGTAGCTAAAAATTGGAGAATGCAATGCAATCAAGCATTTTGGACGACGTGGAGAGGCAAGCCGGCAGCAGATTAAATGCTCGAGAGAGAAAAAGATGCTGTTTTAAAAGGACGTGCAGACCGAAGCTGCAGCAAACAGGTGATATTTAGACATTTATTTCACAAAATCCAAGACTTAGAACAGACAGACTATGTAACTGGACACATTGAGGCCAAAAATATTGAGAATTCTACAGGGAATGTTGAAGACGAAGGAGTGAATAGTGGCAAGAGTCAAGCCGAAGGCTGCTGACAAGGGCCCGACGCTATTGTAAAGCAATTTACAAAAGATTCACTGAACAAAAACGCTGATATGGTAGGCCTACATGAAAATTTAGCTAAAAATGTGGAGAATGCAATGCAATCAAGCATTTTGGACGATAGGCTATATTGGCACACAGAATAGGCTAGGCAACATGCCGATGTGCGTTTTATTTGGAGACTGTTTTGCAAGACGGAGACTGAGTTTGCTGCTGATATTCTGGGGATAGGCCTAGCCAATGTACGACTTCAGCCTTTTAATATATTTGCTGCATTAGATCAGTCTTTCTAGAACAGGCAAGGGCTTTCTAGCCTCACGTCAGCAGCGCTGCATCACCCATATAGCCTACATTAAAACAACCAATGGATGGTGGGCGGGTGTGTAACGGGAGGGGAACACTAACTGCTGAACAATATGTGAGGGTGGGTTAATGCCTATCAGGTGTGCATGTGTGTCTGTGCGAGCCTCTGTTCACAGGTGCGTCCAATATGACTGATGAGCCAGCGGTACGATGTGATTGGCAGACTCACAGAATAAAAGCCAGCAAGCAGCACTCTCCGGGGCGCTCCTTCACCGCGACAGACGCCCGATCGCGAAAAGAAGTCAGACCGTCTCCGTTTGGATATATACTACGATACGACCGCAGTTGCAGCCACTTCAATTGGAGTCAGACAGCGAGAGGCCTATGAGAAATCAACGCGCTCTATTCAGCCTGGTTAAGGAAAGTGGAAAATCTGTCTAGCTATCTATGAATGTGTGGGCACTGACGTGTAATTGTTTAGAACTGATTTCCCTTCCCTTATCTCGCAGTTCAGATCAACGCCCCCGGATTCCTCTGCGGTCATTGAATTACACTGGATATTGGCCAAAGACGTGAACTGTGGGTGCGACTGCAGGCCACTGCTTTCCTTCGCCGCCAGCATCTTCAATTTGTAGGATACTAGGAGCGCGGAGCGGGCTGGGTCGTGAGTGAAGGAATTGACTGTGTTTCACGAACTATGGAACTATATCATTGAACGTAACTGTTGAACTTCCCCTGTCTATATTTCACTTGGCTTGGTAGGATAGTTATTGTAGCTGCTCGCCTATCTGTTGTTAAAATTCACACTGGAGAAAAATAGTTTTGAAGGCTGTCACTGAATGTATTAATGTAGCTATAGAATTGCATCTCTCAACGTGTGCCTATTTTTGCAGTGCTTACACTTGTACTTTCTTCATGCATTTTTGCCTTGCTGTGTAACTTTCACGTGTGACTGTGTGCTGTGCGAAAGACACTACTTAAGGAAATTCTTGTGGTAGCCCGTAACTGTTTATTCTCTGGTCAGCCAGGGGGCGCCAGATCCGCAACTTCCACCTAGCCATTGAACTGGAGACAATTACAGTTACAATTATATTGTGTGTGTTTTTACCTGTGCAGTAGTGCATGTTAGCGTATATGTTTAAACTGATGTCTAAAATAAATGTTGTACTTTTATAAAATTTCAGTTTATGCGTATTGCTTGTGTGCTGCAAGGATAAAAGTCCTGCGTGCTGTAAATAGCACGGTTACATTTTTGGCGTAGTCGGCAGGATCCTAAACATACACAAGCAATATGAGTCACGGCGAGCAGCCCCAGGTAGTTAATGCACTAATGCAATGGTTCATGGGAGGGCCATGGGTTCCAAAATTTGGGGGTGGAGAGGAACCCTCTAAATTCCTAGAATGGAGAACCCAAATTGAGGCTTTTATTCGGGCTCAGGGGTTGAACGTGGCACAGCGTGTTGATTTCGTGCTAAGTGCATTAGAGGGGATTGCCAAAAGAGAAGTCCTGCTACTGGCTGAAGGGGAGCGTGACACCGATGAGAAAATCCTAGAGGCCCTAGCCTTGCTGTATGGTGGTCAACAGCCTGTTGCCCAACTGCGCATTCAGTTTTTCAATTGTAAGCAGGAACCAGGGGAGGGAGTAGGGCCATTCACCCTTCGGCTGCGTGAGCTGCATCAGAGATGGCGAGCCAGAGAACCCCTGGCCGCTGGAACAGACGACGAATTGCTGCGTACCCAGTGTGTTATGGGGTTGAGACCCGGACCTATAAAGCAGGAATTGTCCAGACAGCTCCGTCGAGCCCCAACATCCACTTTTACTGATGTTTGTAGGGAAGCAAAGGCACTAGAACGAGAACTGGCTCCCGAAGAAGAGGTGCAGGTTTGCCCAACCTTTGCGACTCCCCCGTCCAGGCCAACAGCGACACCAACTGGAGTAAAGGACCAAGGGACGACTGCTGCAGACTGGCAGCAAATGAGAGAGTCATTGCGAACCGAATTGGAACCGAATACAACAGGAATTAAAAGAGCAGCTAACACTCTTGGGAAAATCCCTAGTAGAAGAACTGCGAGGGCAGCTGAGTCCAGCTTCAGCCACGGGGTCACCAGCAACCGAGGCACCAGCCCAGTCACCTTGGCGTCCTTACTCAGACCTCGTCCCCCGCCGCCAACGTCTGGGATCGGCCCCCCCTGACCAACAGCGCTACCAGTGGGATGCCCAAGGCCGAGCCATCTGCCGTGATTGTGGTGAAGGGGGACACATACAGCGTTTTTGCCCAAGGAGACGTACAGCTCAATCGGGTTTTCGATACCCCCGGTCACAGCAGGGCCAGTGAACCGGGAGGGGCCTCTAGCCGTGTCCCTACAAAGGCCCTCCATGGTGGGTAAGTGCCCGGAGGTTGAAGTGTTGGTCCAGGGGCGGCGAATCCCATGTATAATAGACACTGGTTCTCAAGTTACACTCTTCAGCCAAGCCTTGTTCCAGCGTCATTTTAGTGAAGACTGTATGCAAGACCCCAGTCAAATATCCTGGTTAGCTTTGCGAGCTGCTAATGGCCTTCAAATTCCTTATGTGGGATATGCAGTACTGAACTTTAACATAGGGGGTGTAGAGGTGCGTGAGAAAGGGGTGGTCATTGTGCGAGATGATTGCATAAACACAGAATATGGACTTCTAGGTATGAATGTTGTGGCGGACTGTTGGGCGGGTATTTTTCAGGGTACACACCCTGGTATCACGGCTTTCAAATCTGTGTTCTCCCCTTCTGCAGAGAAAGCATGGGATGCAGCCTTCGCCGCCTGCCAGAGAGCAAACTCATGCATGCCTGAGGTAGAGCTCCAAGGTGTAGCCAAACTCCAGCGACAACCCCCTGTAGTGTTACCCCCTGTAACTGAGATGATTGTTTGGGCCCACGTCCCACAGGCCACCAACCAGCACAACTGCCCTGTCTTAGTTGAAGATCTAGACGACCATGGGCGGGAGTGGTGCATTGCTAGATCGCTGAGCTGGGTGCAAGGCGGGAAGGTTCCCCTCCGTGTCTGCAATCCTAACCCTTTCCCCCTAGAGTTGCCACAACGGCGCCCCCTAGCTTCTGTGACCCAAATGGACCCCAAAAACATAAGAGGACGCTCTAGACTCTTGCTACGAAGCACCGAACCCCAGGTAGTCGAGGTTGATGTGATGCACGCAGAACAGCCACAAGCAGAAGATCACCCGGCCTTGGCGTTGCGTGGGGAGGACCTGAACAGTGACCAGCAAGCTCAACTGGCAGCTCTCTTGAGGAAGTGGTCCCACGTGTTTGCGGCTCACGAAGACGACTTTGGGAAGACTGCAGTTGTTACACACCAAATCCCGACAGGCACCGCACCACCGATACGAGAAAGGTACCGACCAGTTCCTCCCAACCTGTACCCAGACTTGAGGGCACTACTGCAAGGTATGCTGGAGAGTGGCGTGGTAAAAGAGAGTGCAAGTCCATGGGCTGCCCCAGTTGTCCTGGCAAAGAAAAAAGACGGGTCGTGGAGGTTCTGCGTGGATTATCGCAAGCTTAACGCGGTAACCCACAAAGACTCCTTTCCACTGTCCCGTATAGAAGAATCCCTTACAAGCCTTTCCAGGGCTGATTGGTATTCGACTCTGGACCTGGCAAGCGGGTACTGGCAGGTGGAGGTGGCACCTGCAGACCAAGAGAAGACGGCCTTCATCACCCCTTTTGGTCTGTACCAGTTTGAGCGCATGCCGTTTGGCCTCTGCAATGCCCCAGCAACGTCCCAGAGGCTAATGCAGCGCTGCCTCGGTGCCCAGGTCTACGACTCTCTCCTTATTTACCTGGACGATGTTATTGTGTACTCGCCCGACTTTAACACCCACATACAACATCTTGAGCAGGTCTTCGGCTGTCTTCAGGAGCATGGCCTAAAGTTGCAGCCTCGCAAATGCCATCTCTTCCAGCGGAAGGTGACCTATTTGGGACATGTGGTCAGTGGCCAAGGGGTAGCAACTGACCCAGAGAAGACTGCAGCTGTCCACGACTGGGCTACACCAGCAACAGTAAAACAAGTGCGTTCGTTTCTGGGGTTTGCAGGATATTACCGCAGGTTTATCCCTGCTTTCTCGAAGGTAGCCGCCCCCCTTAACCAACTTCTGCAGGGAAACGCCCACCGACCCTCTTCCGCTGTCCAATGGACTCCCAGGTGCCAGGTCGCTTTTGAATCCCTCAAACAGGCCCTCCTCTGTGCCCCCATACTAGCCTATGCCGATTTCCAACTTCCGTTCAGGCTATATACAGATGCCAGTTTGGATGGCCTGGGAGCAGTCCTTGCCCAAGTTCAAGAGGGCAAGGAAAGAGTTATAGCCTATGCTAGCCGTAGCCTCCATCCCCCAGAACGCAGTGACCAAAACTATAGCTCCTTCAAGCTAGAGTTGCTGGCCTTGAAGTGGGCCGTCACAGAAAAATTCAAGGACTATCTGTGGGGTGCCCAGGTTACGGTGTTCACAGACAACAACCCTTTAGTCCATCTAGAAACCGCAAGATTGGGGGCAACGGAGCAAAGATGGGTGGCTCAACTAGCTAATTACTCTTACGTAATCCGCTACCGTCCAGGAACAGCCAACAGAAACGCAGATGTGCTCTCTCGAATACCGGGAGAGACAGCACATATTGCCGTACATCCAGTATGGAGCACAACATCTCCAGAGTCACCAAAGAAGTCTGAACGATGGGAGCGCCAGCAAAAGATGGACCCTGACCTACGACAGCTGCACGCCTGGAAAACCCAAGGTGAGCCCCCAACCGTGAATGACCTCTCTGCTTTGTCTACACAGCTCCGTTGCCTACTGAGGGAGTGGGACCGACTGGAACTCCATGAGGGGGCCCTTGTTAGGCTCGTCACAGAGCCAGACACTGGAGCCCGTGTGCGGCAGACCATCATTGCGGTAGCGCAGGCTCGCCAAGTGTGGGAAGAATACCACAGGGCCGCAGGGCATGCAGGTGGGGACAGGATGGTCTCGCTACTGCGGAGGAGATTTTACTGGGTGGGGATGAGCACGAATGCTAGAACGTGGGCAGCTGAGTGTCTTAACTGTGTGGTAGGGAAACGGGGGGGGCCACAAAAAGCACCTCTGTGCTCCATTGCTGCTAGTTATCCCTTTGAAATTGTGGCAATAGACTTTCTGTCCCTCGGGAGGCCATCTGACACTTTCCAGTATATTCTTGTCATTACAGATTTGTTCTCCTGTTATGCGCTGGCAGTGCCCACCCGGGACCAGTCTGCTCCCACTACCGCCAAGGCCCTATGGACTGCACTCATTCTCCCCTTTGGCTGCCCAGAACGCATCCTCAGTGACCAAGGGGGGGCTTTCGAGTCGGATCTGATACACCAACTCTGTGCGATGTATGGTTGCAAGAAAAGCCGCACTACGCCATATCATCCGCAGGGCAATGGAGCCTGCGAACGGTTTAACCGTACCCTCCTGTCCCTCCTGAGCACCATGGATGCAGATTCTCACACCCGATGGCCTAGCCAATTGCCAGCTCTCCTACAAGCATATAACAACACCACTCACTCAAGTACCGGGCTGACTCCTCATTATGTGGTTTTCGGCCGCCATGCCCGACTGCCGGTGGATGTACTCCACGAAGTCACTCCGCCACAACACCGGGATGATGTCGAAGGTTGGGTTAAGAACCATCATCGAACCCTCCTTCAAGCTTATGCTACGGTGCGAAACAACGTTGAACGCCGCCAGCAGTGGAACCAAGCTAGCTACGACACGCATGCTAGGACCCTGCCGCTTTTACCGGGAGAGAGGGTGCTGATGAGGAACTTCCGCCGTAGGGCCCAAGGAAAACTAGCCCCACAATGGCTCCCTACGCCTTTTGTAGTGGTTGCACAGCCACGCCAAGATCAACCAGTTTTCAGCATCCGGCCAGAGATGAAGGAGGGTCCAATTCGAACCATCCACCGTAACAATTTGCGGCCCTGCCCTGGGGATCAACCAATGACCAACCGCCATGAAGAGGGTCCTTCTGGAGGAAGGCAGGGTCCTGACCAGCACGACCATGGACAACATCACTGGCCCTTCATTCCACTAGCTCCACCCCATCCTGCTCCCCAACGCCAAGCAGCCCCTCCATCTAGCCGTCACCGTGAGTCATTTGACCTAACAGCTAGTACTTCTCTTCCCCATGTGCCAGCCACTTCAGCCCCTGAAGCCCCTGGGCCTGACCCAGAAGGGTTGCCCCTTGCCGAGCTTGACCCAGTAATATCGCCTCTTGCAGGAACGAGTCATGACCCAGCCCTAGAGCCTGATATGGTCATCAGCAACCAGAACTCTCGCCGATATCCTCTGCGTGCCACCCGTGGCATGACACCCGCACGCTACAGACCCTGACTGCCTGGAAACTCCAGGTTGTTGGTCGCTTGACTGTTTAGGACTATGTTCGGGACGACCATCATTAAAGGCGGGGGGGAAATGTAACGGGAGGGGAACACTAACTGCTGAACAATATGTGAGGGTGGGTTAATGCCTATCAGGTGTGCATGTGTGTCTGTGCGAGCCTCTGTTCACAGGTGCGTCCAATATGACTGATGAGCCAGCGGTACGATGTGATTGGCAGACTCACAGAATAAAAGCCAGCAAGCAGCACTCTCCGGGGCGCTCCTTCACCGCGACAGACGCCCGATCGCGAAAAGAAGTCAGACCGTCTCCGTTTGGATATATACTACGATACGACCGCAGTTGCAGCCACTTCGATTGGAGTCAGACAGCGAGAGGCCTATGAGAAATCAACGCGCTCTATTCAGCCTGGTTAAGGAAAGTGGAAAATCTGTCTAGCTATCTATGAATGTGTGGGCACTGACGTGTAATTGTTTAGAACTGATTTCCCTTCCCTTATCTCGCAGTTCAGATCAACGCCCCCGGATTCCTCTGCGGTCATTGAATTACACTGGATATTGGCCAAAGACGTGAACTGTGGGTGCGACTGCAGGCCACTGCTTTCCTTCGCCGCCAGCGTCTTCAAATTGTAGGATACTAGGAGCGCGGAGCGGGCTGGGTCGTGAGTGAAGGAATTGACTGTGTTTCACGAACTATGGAACTATATCATTGAACGTAACTGTTGAACTTCCCCTGTCTATATTTCACTTGGCTTGGTAGGATAGTTATTGTAGCTGCTCGCCTATCTGTTGTTAAAATTCACACTGGAGAAAAATAGTTTTGAAGGCTGCCACTGAATGTATTAATGTAGCTATAGAATTGCATCTCTCAACGTGTGCCTATTTTTGCAGTGCTTACACTTGTACTTTCTTCATGCATTTTTGCCTTGCTGTGTAACTTTCACGTGTGACTGTGTGCTGTGCGAAAGACACTACTTAAGGAAATTCTTGTGGTAGCCCGTAACTGTTTATTCTCTGGTCAGCCAGGGGGCGCCAGATCCGCAACTTCCACCTAGCCATTGAACTGGAGACAATTACAGTTACAATTATATTGTGTGTGTTTTTACCTGTGCAGTAGTGCATGTTAGCGTATATTTTTAAACTTATGTCTAAAATAAATGTTGTACTTTTATAAAATTTCAGTTTATGCGTATTGCTTGTGTGCCGCAAGGATAAAAGTCCTGCGTGCTGTAAATAGCACGGTTACAGGTGCAGTTTTGAAAATTGGTCCACAAACTTTGGTGCTGATGGATGGCTGATGGATGATAAGTTTTGCTATGCAGTTATGGTTGAAATAATAGCCCATCAGCGCATCTCTAGTGTGTGTGCCTCTCTCTCGCTCAGAGGGGAGGGAGAGGCTGAGGGTCGATCCAGCATGGATTCTAAACTCTGTGGTGGATAGGATCTACAATTAGGTGTTAATAATATTACCACGCTAGGTCAAAGTACTCCCAAGTGCTATTGCGCCACACATTGTAGTTCTCCTGTTTATTCGCTTGGAAAATCGCCACGTTTCATGTTATGTGACGTACACATTTTTATCAACTACTCGTGCAACTGTATTTAAGTAGGGAAAAAATTGAGGTGTTTGATTACTGCTATGTTCCTCTCTCTCTACGGCCACGGCAGAGCCCGCTAGCATAGCAACATGCTAACACATTCGCGCCGTGCTACAGAGCGTTTGAGTGCACCTACCGGCGCGGGAGAGGTATGACTCAACTCGTGAAAGTTAAGGTAAGAACATATATTACTACTGATTTTGGGTGGTGTGTTCCTTTAAGTAGGGAAAATGTGGATGTGTTTGATTAATGCCATCTTACTCTCTCTACGGCCACGGCAGAGCCCGCTAGCATAGCAACATGCTAACACATTCGCGCCGCGTGCCAGAGCGTTTGAGTGCACATACCGACGCGGGAGAGGTACGACTCAACTCGTGAAAGTTAAGGTAAGAACATATATTACTAATGATTTTGGGTGGCGTGTTCCTTTAATGGTTTGTTCATCATTAGTAAAGTATTGTTCCTACATTAATTCTCATCAGTAAAGCATTTGAACACAGTTATATAAATGATTTGTTCATAGTGAATAACCCTATATATAAAATATGGGTAACACTTTATAATAAGGTATGTTAATTAACCATTTACAAGGTATTCATAAATGGTTTGTTAGCTATTTACTATCATTAAATGACATTAGTTAATTACTTACAAGTAGTTTATAAGTCGCTTACAAACATATT